>NC_137652.1:27847539-28116821 GCF_963422515.1 Blennius ocellaris | reverse complement strand
AAGTGAGATCCACTCAAATCAAACCAAAAACAAGCGTGAGAATGAAACGCACCGAAGCAAAACTATCGAGATTATAACTTGATATGCAGTTTGATCACACCTTCAAAAAAAAAAAAACACCTTTCACGGCAAAAATAAATAAATAAATAAATAAAAAAACAAGTGTCAATAAATCCACAGCAACTTCAGTAGTTCCAGGTTTTGGGGTATATTGGCAGCCAGCTGGTCTAATGCTTCATTCTAATGCCACAAATAAGAATTCTAAATCACCTCATAGTGACTAATTGGATTTCTACCAGACGTGACAGAGAGGTTTGCGTTCGGACACTGTAACTTCACGCCAGCCAGGCTCCACGGAGCGTCTCTGTCCACACATGGGAGCCGTAACGGAGGGTGTTCTCCCTCTCCTGGCCCCCTCCGGGTCGGACTCACCTGATCAGCACGGACACCCCCACGTCCTCGCAGTTCTTGTACACCTGCCCCCACGTGTCCTGGATGATCTCCGTCTCGGCGTCGGACAGCGGCTCCGCGCGCTCCGGACGCTCCTCGCGCTGCACGCCCACCAGCTGCGGAGGGGGCGAGGGCGGCGGCGGAGACTCCCGGCGGGACATCCTCCTGCGGCGCAGCAGCCCGGAGGCTCCCAGCAGCGCCCGGGGGAGGTAGGGGGCGAGGGAGGGGGGGAGGGAGACTGAGAGCGGAGAACCCACGGCGGGAGCCGGGAGGGGGGGTCGGGAGGAGAAGAGGAGCACAGAGGAGGAGAAGGGGGGGGGGTGAGAGGAGGAGGAGGAGGAGGAGGAGGAGGAGGAGGAGGAAGGAGGAGGATGGTGCTCACAGCCAAGAGAAGAAAAAGGGGAAATGAAGCTCCCAGTCCCCCCCGCTGCCACCCACCAAGTCCTTCCAACTGAAAACTACTTTTCCTCCCTGTCCCCTGCACTCCCTCTCTCTTTTTCAGCCTCCCTTTTTTCTCCCCTCTCTCTCTCTCTCTCTCTCTCTCTCTCTCTCTCTCTCTCTCTCTCTCTCTCTCTCTCTCTCCCTCTCTCCCTCTCTCCCTCTCTCCCCCAGTGAGGGATGCTGATGCTGCTCCTCCCGTCACTTCTCCTCTCCTCCTCTCCTCCTCTCCTCCTCTCCCTGGTCCTCTGGCTCTGCTGGAGGTGTGTGTGTGTGTGTGTGTGTGTGTGTGTGTGTGTGTGTGTGTGTGTGTGTGTGTGTGTGTGTGTGTGTGTGTGTGTGTGTGTGTGTGGTGAAGACCTGATGGAATGAGAGCAGGGTGGGGAGAGAGAGAGAGAGAGAGAGAGAGCACACACAGAGATTAAGTGATGTAGAAGAAAGAGAGGAGAGTGTGCACGGTCTCTGACCCCCCCCCCCCCCCCAAACACACACACACACACACACACACACACACACACACACACACACACACACACACACACACACACACACACACACACACACAGGTATGCTTTAGAAAAGCACTATGTCAAGTCATTTCAAAATCATTTCAAATGGTACAGACATTGTGTTTTTACGCTGACGACACTGTTGCATCGCACCGCGTTTCTATTCCTGTCTAATTGGTCAGTGAGGGATTGTCGTCAAGCACCTGCACAATGTTTTACCTTACAATCAACTACCTGTGCACGATGAGTCCTCAACGATCACTCCTGTCCTCCGCTTGGCTCATGTTTTGGGATGTCACACATTTATAAGGCTTCGTACAACAAAAGACACAATTCAGGCATCAAAACTGAATTATTTGCATCAGTTTTTATCCCCAAACCCCCCAAAGAATATGAGGCGATGAGCAAGAACTCTACCTTCCTGTCAACTCACTCATATTCTGGTAACATATGTCTTATAGCACTGATCTCCTTTGTGGACTGAGTAGAAATCAAAGCTGGAATCACAATACTTTGTACAAAGGTTTTATGTATGGCGGTTATCCTGTGAGCGTATGTGATAAGAAAAAGTAGTTGAAGGTGTTCTCTTTCCAGATGTTTCTACTGAACAGACATCCAGACAAACAGTATTCTTTCGGATTCTCCTTCTCGACTCCAAATATGTGTGTTTGCTGTCAGCCTTCATCTCAACATCATGTCAGCATCAACACCTCTGACACACGACGTCTGAGTGCCAGCATGTCTGATGATTTATTCTAGTGTCACTAATGACTCTTCAAATAAGTTATTTAAGCCGTCCAGGAGATAGGATCTCAATAATGTAATAGGCTTTCATTTTGTGGAGTAAATAAAAACCCATGGTTGAAATGTACAGTTACTATAATGTAGATATGGACATTCTACTGTTGATCCAACTGAATATATAACTTTGAAGTGTATAGTAGCTTTATGTAAATAACATTCTGGAAACAAGAGCGAATTACCTTCATCAGCGAAAGTAGGGTGACCTTTGAACGCTGCCTGAGAAGTTTATGTATTCACCTGTGTATGTTTATTTATTTATTGGTTTGTATGTGTGTATTTTAACAACTTTCCGCAAAAACCAGTCCCCTGACTTGCATGATATTTTCAGGGATGATTTGTCATCATCCTAGGAACTTTAACGACGAACCGTTTCTAAATAAATCTCCCCGAAAAAATGGAGAAAAAATTCCCCATACAAAGCAGATGAGAGAGGCTCCTCATGAAGGAGATCAAGCGAGATCAGCATCTGTTGCCATGGAGACGCTGCCTGACCAGTGTTTCACACAGTGACTGACGGGCTGGTGAGCATCGATATGAGCTGACTGCTATCACGCTCGCCATGCTAACTCCATCCTGCAATCAAATGTGGCGTTGGTTAAGGTCTGCACTCTACCGAGTGTGGTTCTATTTTGAAATATATTTTATAGATCTAATAAATGATAAGAATAATAGGACATATCATCCATTATCAGAGGACTGACAACCACTGCCGTACGAGGCATTCAGCGTTTGGTTGCAAATTGCCTAATTGTGCTAATCGGGGATCAAACGGGATGTTATGGGAGCGAGGCGGGGAATCGAACTACCAGCCTTTGGGCTTGGAATATATGACCTGTTCCACCAGCTGAAGTGAATTCCTGCACCCTTTCACTTCGGGAGCGACTGAAGCCAACAGCATTCACCCACTCAGTTAGACTGACAACACTTAAATCTGCTGAAAGGAAAAGAAGAAAAAAAGAAGCTGTGATGAGGCAGAACACAGCTGTGGCCTCACATTCAGCCTCAGAAGAGCAAGGTTGGTTTATTTTTAAATCCAAAAGTTATTGAAGAAAAGAAGTGGAGCCTAAAAAGTGCAATACTTGACATTTGTCAAGTTGTCATATCAGAATAACTGAAGCGTCTCTTCATGTGTGGAACAACTGTTCTCTATGTCCGTCACAGGAAACAAGCAGTCACAGATTCTGCAGCCAAAGCAGGCATCAGTTCATCTTCTTAGTTTGAGCTGAACTGTTTGATGCGGAGCAGACCGGAGGCAGTCCCCAGTGAACATGCTGAGCTCTGAGCAACAAGAAACACAAACTGTGCATTCGGGGGCCGTAAAGCCTGAACAATGTGCAGAATGACACGACGAGTCCCTTGCAAAGTCATTAAAACATCCAGTGATTAATGGCTTCAAACGTTTTACTTTCACTATCGCAATTGATTGACCTGAGGCTCTGATGGCAGCGTGTCTTCTGCGGCCCCAGAGTGGATTCAAACATCACTACATTTCAGGTTTTGAAGGCTGCAGGACTCCAGTGATAATCTTTTAACAGGAACTGACAAACATTTCTCAAGATGAAGAGATGAAAAGATTTTTATCAAGCTCCTCAAATGGAAATATCAGGATCTTGTAAGAACTTTGCGTTTACATTTGGGTGTACCGTTTACATCTGCACTGAGTACATCTCATTTTCTACCTATCTACACTGTGTGTATATCAATTCCTGTCCATTTACTCTATTTTTAGAGGACTTCTTTTCTTACTGGATTGTTTTATTTATTTATTTTTTATTATTTTTACTTATTCGATTTTTTTTGTGCTCTTTTTTTGCTCTTGTTTAGATATTTACATATGTTTACATAATTTAATTCTTTAATTTTATCATTTCTGCACCTTTTTACCTTGAGCTGTTGTAAGTTTGTTTCCCCCTGGGGAGGAATAAAGCTCTATTCCATTCTATTCTATTCCATTCTATTCTATTGTATTTAACACAACATTTAAAAGCTGCATTAGACACGTTTCCTCCGTCTTGTTCTCTGGATTGTGAGGAAGAAAACATCAACACGTTCTGCCGCCACATTCAGCTTTACGTATTGAATCGAAATGAAATCCCGCTCTGCTCCAATGTGCGTCACTGGTGAAACCTTCCCCTCACCACTGCTTTCTATATGGTAATGTTGTTTAACCTGGACCATCTGAGGAACGTAATAACTGCAGGTACCGACGCAACGTTGCTGGAAAGTTCCCATCTCATATCCAATCTCTGCTGCTGTGAGGCTCGTATTTAAAGAGTTCCAGTGGCTGGTTTGATGCGGGAGGAGACGCCAACCAGAACTGATCCTGGAAAGTCTGCCTCTGCCCTTCTTCTGCTTCAGCTGTCACCCTCAATTCTCTTCTCCCCAAAGAAACCAGAAGCTTGAGCTCCAGTTGCCAATCATTCTGATCAGTGAGCTGCTGCCAATCGTCCCTCCTCTTGCTGGACTAAACTTCTGAGGTTAGTGAGATAAAGAAGAGATGAGCTACTGTTCTCGCTCTGGATGCTGGAATTATTTGGATGTTTTGTCTGATAATGATGATTAAAACATTTCTGGGAAACGTACGAACGCAGAATAACTGAAGAAACTGAAGTTGCAAAAGTAAAAAGCAAAGCAGTCATATCACATGCAATATTGTATGAAATCGGTCTACAAAGAGCTTTAGAATAGAATAGAAGAGAACGGAACGGAACAGAATAGAATAGAATTGAATAGAACGGAACGGAACGGAACAGAACAGAACAGAACAGAACAGAACAGAATAGAATTGAATAGAACGGAACGGAACGGAACAGAACAGAACAGAACAGAACAGAAGAGAACAGACCGGAACGGAACGGAACGGAACGGAACGGAACGGAACGGAATGGAACGGAACGGAACGGAACGGAACGGAACAGAACAGAACAGAACAGAAGAGAACAGAACAGAACAGAACAGAATAGAATAGAATAGAATAGAATAGAACAGAACAGAACAGAAGAGAACAGAACAGAACAGAACAGAACAGAATAGAATAGAATAGAACAGAACAGAACAGAAGAGAACAGAATAGAATAGAATAGAATAGAATAGAACAGAACAGAACAGAAGAGAACAGAACAGAACAGAACAGAACAGAACAGAAGAGAACAGAATAGAATAGAATAGAATAGAATAGAACAGAACAGAACAGAACAGAACAGAACAGAACAGAACAGAACAGAAGAGAACAGAATAGAATAGAATAGAACAGAACAGAACAGAACAGAACAGAACAGACCAGAACACAACACAACACAACACAACACAACACAACACAACACAACAGAATAGAATAGAATCTAAACTTTATTGCCATTGTCACCAGTGCAACTAGATTAAAAAGTGCCGACTCCTGTGTGCATCATACATTTTGTAAAACATTACAATATCCAGTAGAATATTCAGAAATAGTCTCAAAGAAGAGCAGTTTAGTTTAGTTTCTCTCTCGTATGAGACTCAGAATTTCTGAGGAAAGTGTTCAGGAACAAGTAAAAGTTGTGCTACAATAATCAGCAGAATCTCCTTTAAACCCCAATAGTGGCTGATTTATTACCGCTTAAACTGAGCGAGACCACTTCCTGTCCAGCTCTTCATATCGCCAGCAGCTCACTGCTACAAACACAAGTCTTTCAGGTGAATGTGACAATGACGGATGTGTAAAGGAGGAAGTACACTGACGGTCAAACACAACTGAAGACCTGCTTCTGTACAAAGTGTGTGTCCAACATGGAGGCGGACAGTTTGTCCATCTGAAGTTGTTTTGAATGACCAGACATCGGGTTTGAAGTCTCCCTGTTTTATTGACACAGTTTCCAATAGTCCATCTTCTATCAGGCAGAATCTAGAAGTTCAGTAACAACAGACATAATGTGCATCATAATAGTACCAACGGATTCTCAGTAAAGGATTCCAATGACAAAGTGAGAAAGATGAAAAGTTTTTGTGTTGTTTTTTTTGTTTTTTTTTTATTCTGACTGTCTATATCAGGGGTGTCAAACATGAGGCCCGGGGGCCAGAACCGGCCCGTCAGAGGATCTAACCCGGCCACCATGTGATTTTTTTTTTTTTTTTTAAAGTATAAATATGAAAAGTGACAGAGGCTGATCTAAAAACACCAGATTGGCAAAAATGACATTCAAAACCACCCTTGGTCAGAATTTGACTCCCGACATTAAAGCATCTGTGGAGGTCACATGATGCAACACCTTTCACAATAAAGGTGTCCAACTTATGTGAAGTGATACTTTAGACACGTAAACTCAAGGAATTGTTCCAGATGATGACAAATTGTTTTAATCCTGAATAAACATACGATATCCAGATCCAGATATTGTGGTTTTTTTTTTTCAAATATAATAGTTTCTGATTAACTTTAATATGTATATTTCAGAATAGACTGGCAAATTCTTGCAGTTTCAAAAGGATGAAAAGAAGGAAAGACTTTGCATTTGTCCGTATCTGCAGTTTAACATGTGATGTTTGACTTGTTGGGCCTCCAGAGGTCAGATCAGGTTGATGTGGCTCCTCAACTGAAATCAGTTTGACCCCCTGGTCTATATTGTCGATTTTGTGAGTATGCATGAATGGAGTTTTGTAATTTCCGCTGTTGAAATACAGTGTATAAACCTCACTAGCAGGGGGTCACAATAGAAAAAAAAAATCTGTGGTAATAACTTCACCTGTCAGTGGTGTTGAGAGGGAAAAACGGTAGAAAAAAGTTACTATAGAAAATCAAGAATATTTACACTTGAAATATTTAGAATAACATCTATGGCGATTCAGGCAAAGCCTATTTTCCAAAACTGTGTCAGCGCAGTGAAATAAATATGACTTTCAAATCCAGTGACGGGAACATTTGCTCATTAAGATGGAGATTCTCTCCAGTGGCGGAGAGCAAAGAGAGCTCATCCATTTGTACCTGTGCAGAAAAACTGAAGTGCCCAAAGAGGTCACACTCTTATCTCAGTCCAATCTGGTGTGGCACTATTGAAATGGCCACATTTGACATTCCTTATCGACGCTCCGGAGGAGAGAAAAAAAGAAAAAGAAAAGAAAAGATGAGGATTGGGTTCCTGATAAGCTGCCGTCTAGACAAAAGCAGGAGAGGGGTGGTGAAGGACGATGCTGATGACGGGTCTATTATGCCACAGAGGCGACAGGAGGAGCCCAACAATTGAGAGCCGGCGCTGTCGCAGCATTTTGCAAAATGGCAGTATTCCTGAGCCAAAACCAAAGGGTGTCACTCTGCCAGCCGTCAGGACGAGGTGAGATCACTCACCTGCGTCTGTCACACAAACTCCGCTGCTCCTTTCTATGTAGAAGATCCTGGCAAAAATACTTCTGACCAACTGCTGTGGAAACCTGTTTGATGCATGAGGAGAAACCGGGCTTCACTATACTGTGTGACCGAATGTTCCACCTGTCTGTACAGGACCACACAAGATTCCCTCATATCCCTGGAATTAAAATGTCTCTCCTGAGTTTTAACCGCAGTGAGAGGAGGAAGACGACACAACAGCGTATCTGTCAGGACAATGTCAGTATGTGAGTGACAAACGTGTGTGATGGTGGTCCAGTGACCTGATCTGAATCTGTGAGCCTGACAGGAGGAACTGCTTTACCTTTACTTCTGCTGCCCTCTGCTGCCCCCTGCTGTCTGCTGCTGTCTGCTGCTGTCTGCTGCACTCTAATGTACATCAGGTGAAATCATGTTACAGTTTTTGTCAATCACTTTGAGACTAGTTTCAGAACCTTGATGTCATTTTTCGCAACTCTAGATACAAAACTCACAACCAATGATCAAAATGCACTTTTTTTCACTCACTTGGCTACAATGCACATAAACCAAAGATCATTTGTCCACTGAGTCCATTGATTTAATCACCGGTTGAAAATGACACATCTTAACATCACAGTACAATCATTTCAAAATGCCATTCACACATTACATTTCAAATGACTGCCTATTCATTTCATGACAATATTCTAACTATCAATTGATACAACTACTCAAAATGACAAGTAACTGTTGAATTTTAAAGCAGAGTCTTGGAAACTGAGGATGAGCATGTTCAAATCATGACATTTTCAGGATGATGACAATGATTGACACGACCTGTGACACCAGTTCGTTACTGATGATTGATCTGACCTTGTCGTATGGCAGTAAGGAAGTGGCTTCCACAACTACATATGTAGTGATACAACGTGGAGCGGGCAGGTGGGCACCATAGAGGTCAAGTAGGAGGAGGAAGAGGAGGAAGAGGAGGAAGACGTGGTCAAAGGAATGGCAGAGGACAAGCACTTAGTTTGAGAGGTGTCCATGGGCCCCGTTGAGACATGTGGGGGGACGGGGTCGAGGACAAGGACCAAGACGGCAATGGCAAAGAGTCTCCAATGAGATTAGATCAGTGGTTGTTGATCATGTCATCAATCACGGTATGACAATGATTGAGGCAGCAAGAATGATACAACCAAACCTTAGAAGACCAACGTGGCCTCAATCATGAGAACCTTCTACAATGAGAACCGCTGAGTGTTCAGCTGTACTACAGTAAACTTTACAGTATAGTACTGTAGTACTCTTACTGTCATTGTCAAGTTATTGTACACTGTACTACAGTAAACTTTACAGTATGGTACTGTAGGCTCCTCTTACTGTCATTGTCAAGTTATTGTACACTACATGCCAATGTGCAGTACAGAGTAGGACATGTGACTATTACTGTAAAATGTGTTCTACAGTATGACGACAGGTTCTTCCTGTCAGATTCCTACACAATTGAGACTCGACCCAATAGTGGAGGTAAACTCAGTCAACATGTAGTCAACATGGTCCGGCCAGAAATGACATTAGGCTGAGAGAAATCAGACATAACATCCTGGACCATGAAGATCCCTACAGGAATGTGGAAGACATCAGTTTGCACACCTTTGCACGTGTTCTGAAAAGGCAGCAGGTGTCCCTCAAACAGTTGTACCATGTGCCTTTCGAAAGAAATGCAGACAGAGTGAAGCATGAGGGTTGAGTTTGTTCAGGTATGTTCAGGTTCATGATGCTTGTTTGTGAAACATTCCCCATCATTGTACTGTAATCAATACTGTACAGTAATCCTCTTTCCAACATGTCTTCTTGTACATAGAGGGTGACGTCCTGGAGGCAGAGGAAAATGATCACAAATGTGTGTTTGTGGATTCAGCAGGCTTCAACCTGGCCAAGACAAGGAGGAGAGGGAGAAAATTACAGTAACTGGCCAGCGGGCCACCGTACAAGCACCTGGACGAGGGGGCCAACATACGTAACAGGGCCACACCAGGTTACATCTTTGGGAGACTGGAACAATGTTTTTTTGTTGTTTTTTTTAATGAATATGTGTACTTTAACAAACCTGAGCTTTGTCTCTCAGGGCATATTTTAATCTCCATGTGCATATCTGAAAGTATGAGATGTTAAAAAGATATTAAATACAATACAGTACTGTGAGAGAAAAAAAATCACACAATTCAAATTAATAAGTGATTCAAACACTTTGGTAATCTATAGGATAATCATATAATGTACGGTAAAGGGTTGTGTCCACCTCACAGTTTAGGCAAAACTAAAAACACAGATTACTGTTATTATCATTATATATATATATATATATTTTTTTTTTTTTTTTTTTTTTTTTTATACAATTGATGCATTGTTTAGAATTGTCTTCATATTGTGTGTTTTTGTGACCATTTCACAACAGATGATCACTGGTTGAAGTCTGGGCTTATGGGCCTTTATGTTTGAGGTTAATCACTGACTGGAAATTGTTTATGTTGTGAATGTTAACGTGTGGAATCGTCTGCCTTTCTCTATTCAAACTTGTATGTGATTTTTTCATTAATTCCATTTAGAAAGTCAAACGTGTAGAATGTATATATTCATTCCAAACAGACTGATATATTTAAAGTGTTTTTTGCCCCCCCCAAAAAAGGATGGTTATAGCTGACAACCAATGAAAACCCTAAATTCATTATCTCAGAAAATGAGAATATTGTGAAAAGGTCAGATATTGAAGACGCCTGGTGCCACACTCTAATTAGCTAATTAACTCAAAACACCTGGAAAAGCCTTTAAATGGTCTCTGGGTTTGATTCTGTATGACACACAATCATGGAGAAGACTGCTGACCTGACAACTGTCCAAAAGATGACCATTGACACTTTAAAGAAGGAGAGCAAGACACAAAAGTGATTGCCAAATAGGTTGGATGTTCACAGAGCTCTGTGTCCAAGCACATTAATAGAGAGGCGAAGGGAAGAAAAAGATGTGGTAGAAAAAAGTGTACAAGCAAGAGGGATAACCACACCCTGGAGAGGATTGTCAAACAAAAGCCATTCAAAAATGTGGGGGAGATCCACAAAGAGTGGACTGCAGCTGGAATCAGTGCTTCAAGAACCACCACGCACCGACGTGTGCAAGATATGGGCTTCAGCTGTCGCATTCCTCGCGTCAAGCCACTCTGGAATAAGAGACAGCGTCAAAAGCGTCTCGCCTGGGCTGAAGACAAAAAGGACTGGACTGCTGCTGAGGGGTCCAAAGTTCTGTTTTCACATGAAAGTACATTTTGTATCTCCTTTGGAAATCAAGGTCCCAGAGTCTGGAGGAAGACAGGAGAGGCACAGAATCCACGTTGCCTGAAGTCCAGTGTCAAATGTCCACAGTCAGTAATGGTCTGGGGTGCCCCCCCCTCCACAGTAATGGTCTGGAGTGCCCCCCCCCCCCCCCCCCTCCACAGTAATGGTCTGGGGTGCCATGTCATCTGCTGGTGTTGGTCCACTGTGTTTCCTGAGGTCCAGGGGCAATGCAGCAGTCTACCAGGAAGTTTTAGAACACTTTATGCTTCCTGCCGCTGACCAACTTTATGGAGGTGAAGAATTCATTTTCCAACATGACTTTGCACCTGCACACAGTGCCAGATCTACCAGTACCTGGTTTAAGGACCATGCTATCCCTGTTCTTAATTGGCCTGAAAACTCACCTGACCTGAACCCCATAGAAAACCTCTGGGGTATTGTGAAGCGGAAGATGCGAGATGCCAGACCAAACAATGCTGAAGGGTTGAAGGCCACTATCAAAGCTACCTGGGCTCTCATCACACCTGAGGAGTGCAACAGACTGATGGACTCCATGCCACGCCGCATGGCTGCAGCAATTCAGGCAAAAGGAGCTGCAACGAAGTATTGATTGTCGTACATGCTGAAACTTTCCATGTTCATACTTTTCAGTTGACCCACATTTCTAAAAAATAATTTTTTGTATTAGTCGTAACTAATATTCTAATTTTCTGAGATACTGAATTTGTGATTTTCAGTAATTGTCAGTACTAATCATCCAAATTAAAAGAAATAAACATTTCAAATATATAACTCTGTGTGTAATGAATTGATATATGTAAGTTTCACGTTCTGAATATAATTACTGAAATAAATCAACTTTTCAATACCCCCCCCATGTTAAAGTCATTCCTATGCCCTCGATTACATTTATATCAAAAGACACAGGGAATTACTCCCAGACCACATTATTTATTTACATCAATACTTTTTTTAAAGAAAATTTATTAATTCATGTGTATTTTTTCAAATGTAGAGTTTCGTGTACGTAATATTGACGTTTAAACTAACATTTCCTTCTTAAGCAAAGTTTCCCTTTAACTTAAAAGAACCTTTCTTTGTAGGACAAACATGTTCCAGTGTTTGTGTTTGTGTTTATGCTTGTGTTGGTGTCAGTGTGACTGAAAGAGGAATGTTGATGATATACAGTTTTACCAGTTGATGCTGTTGGATGAAGAGTGAAATAAGAAGCTCTTTTCACTTCGTACAAGATAAATCTGAGTCCAGAGAGTCGGTGCCTCATCAGCCAGGAGCCTCACCTCACCTCACCTCACCTCATGGAACCTCACCTCCCCTCACCTCACCTCATGGAACATCACCTCACCTCATGGAACCTCACCTCATCTCACCTCACCTCACCTCACCTGACCTCACCTCACCTCACCTCACCTCACCTCACGTCACGTCACGTCACGTCACGTCACCTCACCTCACCTCACCTCACCTCACGTCACGTCACATCACCTCACCTCACCTCACCTCACCTCACGTCACCTCACCTCACCTCACCTCACCTCACCTCACCTCACGTCACATCACCTCACCTCACCTCACCTCACGTCACGTCACGTCACGTCACCTCACCTCACCTCACCTCACGTCACGTCACATCACCTCACCTCACCTCACCTCACCTCACCTCACGTCACCTCACCTCACCTCACCTCACCTCACCTCACCTCACGTCACATCACCTCACCTCACCTCACCTCACCTCACCTCACCTCACCTCACCTCACCTCACCTCACCTCACCTCACCTCACCTCACGTCACATCACCTCACCTCACCTCACCTCACGTCACGTCACGTCACGTCACCTCACCTCACCTCACCTCACGTCACCTCACCTCACCTCACCTCACCTCACCTCACCTCACGTCACATCACCTCACCTCACCTCACCTCACGTCACGTCACGTCACCTCACCTCACCTCACCTCACGTCACGTCACATCACCTCACCTCACCTCACCTCACCTCACCTCACGTCACCTCACCTCACCTCACCTCACGTCACCTCACCTCACCTCACCTCACCTCACCTCACCTCACGTCACATCACCTCACCTCACCTCACCTCACGTCACGTCACGTCACCTCACCTCACCTCACCTCACCTCACGTCACGTCACATCACCTCACCTCACCTCACCTCACCTCACGTCACCTCACCTCACCTCACCTCACCTCACCTCACGTCACCTCACCTCACCTCACCTCACCTCACCTCACCTCACGTCACGTCACATCACCTCACCTCACCTCACCTCACCTCACCTCACCTCACCTCACCTCACCTCATGGAACCTCACCACACCTCACCTCATGGAACCTCACCACACCTCACCTCACCTCATGGAACCTCACCCCACCTCACCTCACCTCATGGAACCTCACCCCACCTCACCTCACAAACACACATAAACACTTTGGTAGTGATGGATTCTTTGGAGAAACCAGGGAAATTCTCGTTCTGAAATGAATTTTACTCAGATAGCTTTTTCTATTTCTTTGCACATAATTTGCTTTTCTATTGTAGAAACACGGGCATCATTTTGATGCTTCAGCCTGCTGGTTGGGTGTCCCATTCCCTCAGCGATGTTATTTGTCTCTCCACGATAAATATGGTGCCATATTTCTTTGTAATAGGTAGTATTTTCTGCTGAAATAGTTTATTTTATTGTGCTGTGGTTTGTGTATGTATTAGGTATACATAAGTGATGTTTTGGATTGTACCTGTTGCAAAAATATCAAAATGCCATTTTATATCTTGAGCTTTTGCTTTTAAATTTGATTCAACACATCTTCATTTTGACATGTAGTTTTTTTGTTGTTGTTGTTGCTTTTTTCCAGTAGTGATATCTGTTTATAATCAACAGAGGGCACTATTTAAATAGTAAACTGTCTTCTCGGTTTGTAAAGGCTCACTCTGGAGGATTCAATGGCAGGTTATACAATTAATTATTAGCTCAGTTAAATATGTTGCCGATAGCAGCAATGCACAAACAACAATGAAACTAAAACTAAAGACGAGACTAAAACAATAAATGCGAATATAAAAACATTTGTATGTAACATTAGATGATCTGATCATAAAATAAATCTAAATATTTCCTCATTTACTTCCTCCTCCGTGATAACAACTGAACATATGAACTTCCGTTTGAAACAGAACACAGCATTTATTGATTATTGATTTTTATTAGACATGTCAAAACTATGGTATGAACCAAAATACAAAAACATACAAAAATATGTTTAGATTATTATGAATAATGAATATACATATAAAAATCAATCAATCTACACATGCCTATATATACATACATACTTATATTCAAGATTAAGGATTGAAATGCTTTATTGTCATCATCATGACTACAATGAAATTCTGTTAGAGACATAGTATGTTGTAGAAGAAAGGAAGAAAGAAAGAATGAAAGAAAGAAAGAAAGAAAGAAAGAAAGAAAGAAAGAAAAGAGCATCAATATATTCAGTGCAGGCACAAACTAACAGTCTTTAGCAGCAAGAGGCAAAACAGAAACACATTGTCATTCATTGGTAAATGATGACTAATCCAGTTTACACATGTTTAAATGTGTGTGTGTGTGTGTGTGTATAGGACAAAACACCCCCTGTATATATATATATATATATATATATATATATATATATATATATATATATATATATATATATATATATATATATATATAATCCAGAGTAAGTGATCTATCTATCTATCTATCTATCTATCTATCTATCTATCTATCTATCTATCTATCTATCTGTATAAATCATACATGTTATGTATCATAGCTATGTAGCGCGCCCATTTGTTTTTACCTATAAGTGCCCTTGTGCTTTTAGATTTGTATTTTAAATATATGAAACAGATCATCAGTTTCTCTTACAGTAACTCTACAAGAAAGACCTTCTTCGAACATTCACAAAACCATCTGATAGGGTCACCATATACATCAAGTAAACTCAATTAGATTGACCACAAATTAAATTGAGAACAAAATGTATTAAGAAAAACATCACATTTTTTTATTTTTTATTATTTAATTAAGATCCTAAAGAATCCAGCCAGAGAATGAATGTTGAAACATTAGATTCCTTTGCAGTGTTGCATCGTACACCTTTGCACCACCGTGTGTGGAGCCCAGGATCCCGCGCGGCGGCCTTCCCGGGCCGCGTCACGCCGCCGCAGCGGCAGCATCACCGGCCTGCAGGTGTTCTTGCTCTTCGGGCGGCAGTCGTCAACTATCAAAGTTTTTGGGTTGGGACTTTCAATTTCCACCAATCACGGCGCGGTGTCGCTCTCCTCCATCCAATCACAATCTGGTATTGCTTTGACTGGGCGTGACCGCAGAGAAGTGCGGGCGGAGCGGCGCATCCTCCTCCCGGGCCGGAGCGGAGAGAGAGTTCGGTTGAGAGGGTGCTGGATGGTGGAGGAGTACCACTGATGAGAGAGCGACCGAAGGACGGGACTCTGTTAACGCGCGTATCTGGGTTTTTTAATCTCTCCACCGGGACACCGAGAGGCACCGAGGCGCGGTGTCTTCGCCCACGACGTGCGGTGAGTCCAGCCTTTGCCGGTCGCGTTCAGCCGGGGATGTGGCGGCGGGGAGCGGTAACCGTTAGCTAGCGGATTATTGTGCCATGACTTTTTAATGATGGAGGACCGGGAGCTCTGCTAACGTTAGCCGGCGCCGCAGAGCCCTCCACGGTTTAATTACAGCCCCTCAATCCATATTGGCCCTCCGGAGACACTGTTCGCGGGGGGGTTGGTTGATACGAGCTGCCGCGGTGAAACGGCGTGGTCATTGTCCGCCTGCTTCCATCCCCACCCAGACGGCTGCGCGTGAGCCTCCCACACCCACGATGGGAGGCTGCACACTTCATCCCCCCCCCCCCCCCCCCCCCCCCCCCCCCCGAACTCCCCGTCCGCGCTCAAACCGAGACCATCCACACCGCCGCAATCCGCTTTTTACAATACTTCCCCGCGGATCCTCTGAAACCCTTCCGGTGGTGCGCGGTCGGGACACCCCGGGGCTCGTGGAGCCTCTCCGGTTATCTGGAGATCAACTTTGGGGCTAACGCTAGCAGCTAGCCTTAGCCGCTGCAGCTGTTCGGCCTGGACACGACGAGCCGCCGCCACAACTTGACATCCGACCGCCGCGTCCGACTTCCAAGTGCAGAGCATCTATGGTGCAGGAGCGAGGGTTTCGAGGCGCCGCGCGGACACACGACTGCTCAGAAAACAATTAACAGCAACAATAAAGCAGCAAGTTGGGATCAATTCGAGAGCAGACAAAGACTTTATGAAAGCTGTGAAATCAATGAGCTGATCAAATGACATTAAGGCAAAATTAAATGTCTTTCGGGATAACAAAGACATTCTTCTAATGACAAGGTGTATTAAAATGGATTGACAGTAAAAACAAGTGAAATAGCCAGGAGAGGCACAAGATGGGCTGTGATCGAATAAAGAAACAATACATGAGGAAAAGTAGGTTGAGGCCAAGTGCAATATTGAATGTGTAATTCAAAGGCAATGGTATAGATTTCAATTGAAGGTGAAGTTGCTGCGTGGATATTTTGCACATCTGTATTGTAATTCTCTCTTGATTGACAGCTGAAAGTGACTGGAAGGATGCACAGACACAACAGCCTGCAGCCACACACGCACACGCACACACACACACACACACACACACACACACACACACACACACACACACACACACACACACACACACACACACACACACACACACACACACACACACACACACACAGAGGACCCCCCCATGACCTGACCCAGATCTGTATCTAAATAGTGCCTGATTTAAGCCTGGGACTAGATTGTAGGTTAAATATCCCAGATGAGGTCGTCTTGGATTAATAAGGCAGGAGGTTGAGTGAAGCTTGCATCAGCTGTTGAGAGCATCAAGTGCCACCTTATGCAACAGTTCCCCTGCTCTGACTTACTCCCTCTTTAGTTACTGCATCTTCTACGTTCAACCCTAACCCTCAGGAAAATTAAAAACAACACCTGTACCGTCCTCGGTTATATTGGCGACAGTATCCCACTACAGAAATTAAATATATAGATGGAGAAGTTGAATCTTTTACTTTTTTATATATTACAGAAAGATGTTCACACTAATAAATTAGTGTATACATCTAATTTACAGAAATCCATTTGTAGCTTCATACAGGTTGAACAATTAGTATTTTATAACAGGGGGTGTTTTGTCCTTTTTGTTTTACTTTTTTCTTTTGAATAAGCCGACACTGGTTACCTGTTGCATAAAAGGCAGCAGTTACTGAATTACTAGTATATATCTTGATTAGTGACAGTGAAATGTAAAGGATCGCTCTTGTTTTTTAAAGCACAAGATGACATTCCAGGATTATTTTTCATTAATTCCAATAATATCACATTGATTTATCATTTGGGCTTTAAGATGTAAACATAAAGTAAAATGGTTGTCATCCTTGCTTAAAGCTGAACATGTGCCTTCAAGTTACCTTTTCTGTCCCATTTTATTTCAATAATCAACTTATTTTTCTGAACTATTTGGTCTGTTTGAATTGTATATTTTTAAAAGCACAATATTGATCATCATTGCCTGAAACTGAAGATAATGTGCTCAGGTAAGGCAAATGACTTAAGCAAAAAAATTAAAGCTGAAAAATTAATTTACAAAAAAACTAAACCATGTAGCCTGTTTCCTTTGAGAAATTACCTGCTGATTACCTAATAAATATGACCTCAAGGTTGCTTTTCTATTAGACTGTTTCATAGATTGAGATTGACTTTCTAAAATGCGTCATTTGTGGGGGTTTAATGTTTTTAATTCTTTGTTTCTTTACCTTGTTTTAATGTAGCAAATCAGTCCAGGTTTTTTTCTTTAGAAATGGCTAAAAATTGTGAATTTCCTGTGTATGTGGGTTGGTTATGCATGAGGACGGAGGCTTGACACTTGAACCGTCTGTGTGGGCAAAACTGCTCCTTCTGGGAAAATTCACAGGCCTGCTACAAAAGAGAATTAACAACAATAAAAGCCTGAATACAAACAATTAGCATTAATGTGTTCGTTGACTTAGAATTCCTCATTGGAACAGAATAAAACACCTTCCTAATTTAGATATCATAGGGACTCCCACTCATAATCACTGTTTTGCTGTAGGAAAGGCCAAGGGCTGGCCGAGCACCATGTGTTTAGATAACTCGCATTTCTGTGATAGAAGTAAATTAAAATAATGTCTGATCCTCATCCAGTCCCTGCAGAGCAGTGGCAGGCCTGCACCAAACACTGGATGATGACTGTGATGAGCTTTGACACCCGTCACTCCACTGCACATGCTCTGAAATGGATCTGATAAGACTTGTTCAGTGAAACTTTTTAGAATAACAGTACGTATAAATATATCTAGTTATTGTCACCTGAAGGTGTTTCGGTAGGAATCTCTTGTTTGTGTAACAGAAGCGAGTCTGATCGTTGTGACCCGACAACATTGAGCAGCGACTTCAGGCTCACAGAACGTCATCGATTCTGCTTTTCCCGACAACCAGCGACTGTTCTTTTTATATCACTCTGACTGTAAGTCGCGGTCGATGGAATGGGAGTGAAGTTATTCCCCAAAAAATGTTATAGAATTATCGGAGAATTGACCTGTTTTATAAAAACTACAAGGACTGTGGTGGAGGGGAGAATCTGCTCACAGTGCAGACCTTCAAATGTCAATGATTCAAATGCATCGTTACACAGAGCAACGCTTGACCAAAGCTGCTCTGTATCGCCTTCCATCCATCCGTCCGTCCATCCATCCATCCGTCCATCCATCCATCCGTCCGCCAGTCCCTCACAATGCAACCGGAGATAAACAGACAATCACACACACTCACATTCACGCCTGTGATTAATTTAGAATCAGCGGTTGTGGGAGCAAACCAGAGCAGCAGGAGAGAGCCCACACACCGCCAGGGCCCCGAAGCCTCACCAAGACTCAAACTGACAACATTCTTGCTATGAAGCACTAGACTGTTAACCGTGACACCGTTCTGCAGCCCTCTTCACACTCCTAAATGACAGAATTCAAAAGACTCCCATCGGTGTCACCTATTGAAATCAATGTGTTGGGAGCTGATAATGTAGGTTATAATGTTGTCAGCAACTGTGACCAGGATGCAAACGTTGTTAATTGGTTCAGTATTGTGTTGAACTCCAAGGTGACTTTGCGTTAGTTTGGAAAGGAGTTTGTAACGGGAGACGACAACCGGTGCTGTAACCAACACACATCAAGGCTTATTTATCAGCCTGACAAATTCCAGCACAGCTGTGTATTAAAAGTAATCTTGGAACCGACTCCCGTCTCTGTGGCACAAATGCTTCAAGTTGAAAGAACAACTCTACCGATACAATCGCTCGTCTGTTGTAACGAAAACCTCATTTTGTAGGACGCGTTAATCAGTGCATGGTTCCTCTGTGTCGGTGATGTACGTTTAATACTTTCTCTCTCCCTCACAGGTGGCCGAGAGAGGTCTGCTTCTGGTTTCCCAGCAGCGATGTCACAGAGGAGTGGGCAGGAGGACCCGGAGCGGTACCTGTTCGTGGACCGCGCCGTGGTCTACAACCCCGCAGCGCAAGCCGACTGGACGGCCAAGAGGCTCGTATGGATCCCGTCGGAGCGCCACGGCTTCGAGGCGGCGGGCGTTCGCGAGGAGCGCGGGGAGGAGGTGGTGGTGGAGCTGGCCGAGAACGGCAAGAAGGCGGTGGTCAACAAGGACGACATCCAGAAGATGAACCCGCCCAAGTTCAGCAAGGTGGAGGACATGGCGGAGCTCACCTGCCTGAACGAGGCGTCGGTGCTGCACAACCTCAAAGACCGATACTACTCGGGTCTCATCTACGTGAGTCACTTCCCTCCAGTAAAAGTACTGTGCTCTGATCGTCTTTGTCGTTGTCCGTCTCCTGAAAGCTCCAGCGTCTACGTCATTTAAAACATGTGGTGTCCAAACGTACAAATTCTAGGTCTTACTTGAGGATATTACGGTAATTAAGAAACTGATCAACAAATGCTAATATTCATTGAAAAGTTAAGTTTTGTGACCTTTGTAATATGACGCTTATCCAGTTATCTAACAAAAAGCCAGTTTTCATGGTATACTGTACCATAATGCATATTACCCCGGGAGTAGATTCCCTCAAGCTCGTGTGTGTCGCTATAGTTTATATAGTCTATAATACACCTAAAGTGTACAATAATTTCACTGATGTGTTCTAAGAAAAATGCAACTTGGGTTCAAATCATCTCATATTTCAGTCTATGAATTTTAAGAGAGTGCCAATCACGTCCCCTTCAGTAACAAGTGATTATGTGGTTCCTAATGTGACGATTTCCCTGGCGCTTGTGACCCAGTTAATAACATGCATTCCTGGAATAGCCCATACACGGAGCGCGTAGGCCAGGAGCCACGTCTCCGTTCACACTGAGGAAATGAAGAAATATCCCTGGAGTTGATCCTTGGGGGGGGAAAAAAGCTGAATTTCTGTTTAGGTGCTCATGAAGAAACTCACGTCCTTTGTAAATGATTGTGAAGTCAATATAAGATATTGTTGTTTGAAGTCATTCAAAAAGCTCAAGTGTGCCTTTGCAGTCTGTTCCATGTGCGCTAAGAGCTGTTTTTGTTGCATTTTCTATTTCAGACACGAGGAGCGAGTTGTTGTGAATGCAGAGCTTTGTTTCAGTTTGGTCAAATGTTTATGTGCTGGGCTTTCAGCTGTGCCGTCGTCTGCAGCTCTTCTGTGCAGCGTCGCGGAAATAGATTGAAATATTGATGTATAGTTGGACAACTGACTAAACCACAAGTGACTCGTTCTGCGGCTACGTGTAACGCCACATAAATATATCAACAATATGAGAGTGTCGTACATCTGGTGACATTAGCTGCTATTCATGTGATTGACCAAGACAGAGACCGAATCATTTGGGAATAATTTTTCACTATTCTAAAGAATCTCCGAAGAAAATGTGACTGGAGCCTGTCTGATAAATTCAAATGACTTCAAATTGAGGCTACATAAGTATAGGGAAGTGTGTGCTATTTCATTTATATATATATATTATGATCATTTTGCAATTGTATGCCGAAGTGAGATTTTTGTTTTGACATCTTGTTGTACTGATTAATTTGATGACACCATCAGATTCTACATTTTGAAGAAGAGAGGCCAAAAAACAGTCAACGTTCCAATCTTAGTATATATGATCGCTGGGAGAGTGTTGCATTGTACGCTTTGGACTGTCTTTATTCAAAATCTTTCTATAAGCTGAGTGAGATGGATCCCAGTTAATCTCTTTGTTGTGTTTTTGGGGGGGGGTTTAAAAGATAAAAACTGGTTCAAGAGTTAACCTCTGCAAACTTGATGGTACCGTGTAAGAAACCCAGCTTTCTTCTGAAATGCTGTGCAGGAGTTTTTCACAAGTTCAGGTTTGATTTAATCCAGATTTCTTTTTAAGGCCCGACTAAAAAGATCACGTCTGTATTTCCGAGGGCTTCTAATGGAGCTGCAGTCTCATGTCTTCGCTCAGGGAGGTCACACTGTAACCAGACTGCCTTCACAGAGCTCTTTGTGTGCACTGATAAGCAACATCTGTTTTGCTCAAATAACTGAATTTCATCAGTTGTGCTGTTAGAAAAAACCCCTGATGTGACATTAATGGCGAGAGTGTGTCTGTTTATAGCTGACCTACAAGGTCACAGAGGAGCCTTTTTTTCTGAGCTCAGTGTGCAGTCTTCTCTGTGTGCACTGTGTGCTGATGTGTCCTTGAGCCTAGTTTATCGTCCCTATGAAGAGGCCTAGCTGTGAACCCCCCCTCCCCCCTCCCCAGGGCCTCTGTGTCGCCTGATGCACCTCCCCGAAAGGTCCCATCTACGTTCTGAAGCGACGCTCATCACAAGGGCTGTGATTGGTCTGCTGTACTAGGTCATGGGGCCTCTTAAGAAAGTGCATGATTCAGATGACGGATGTATTAAACGTGCATGTTATTGGAGAAGTACTATTACATTCCATCCAGAACTCTTTGCACAGCGTAGCGTCACGGCAGTGAACTGCTTTGCGGCTCCTACAACCTCGACGCAGGACGTCCAGGGGTGAAGGGAGTGTAAGAGGTCACATACTGTCGACGCAGACGTGTATAGATCAGCCTTTAGCCACTCAAGTGTGAAGTAAAAGACCAAGAAGCTTTAGGAAACTTGATTTGGAGACACAAAGACCTGTGGGTCAGCTGCTCCAGCCCTCCTGACTCCGTTTCTCCCGACATCCATTCACACCAGCCTTTTGAATACAAATGTGATCATTGTGACGTTTCTAGGGCAACGGAACGAGTTTGTGGACTGAAGGTGTGACATGAAAATGTTATTTTGAAGGAGGTTGATCCGGTGGCTGAGTAAAAAAAGGGAAAGATGCCACCATAATGTATTATTGAATGCAGGCCACTATATGCTGGTGCTTTGTGAGGGTGGCAGCGTGCATCCTGAGGAGGAAGTGTGGTCCGCTCCAGGCTGGGAGCTTTGTGTCTGCTTCTGAAAGCGTCCGCCTCTTATCGGAGTGTCTTTGTTCGCAACAGAAATGTGGACAAAGTCTCCTCTGAGCGCCTCTCGTCGGCAAACTGAGCGCCAGGCTTGTCTGATATTTACATTTTTGCCCACATTATTGACAAAAGTTCTGAGCTCTTACTTTATTGATCCTCACATCTCGATAACGATGCTGCTCCCTCGCAGCAGTACGTGTTGGTATCCTGTGGTCATTCTAGATTCTTTTCATTGTGTATTGTTTCAATCGTGACTCTCTGCTCACTGCTCTCTACCATGTGGGGAGAGAAGTCTGATCTCAGTCGTATTCTGTTGTGCTCACCAGGGAGGCGACGTGTCCCCTGTGCTGTCCAAGCTGGTTAAAATGTCCAAGCTGGTTAAAATGTCCTCTGTGCTGTCCAAGCTGGTTAAAATGTCCAAGCTGGTTAAAATGTGGCGAACTGTCTCACAAGCATGCGAAGCCCCATCGTGATGACGGGTTGAGCGTTTTAATCAAGCGCCGGTAGGAGACAAATTTAGAGCACCTCAAGAATTGGAGTAAATATAAATCCTGGAGAATCTTCAGTCTTTCTGGGCAAAATAAGGGACATAATTAAGATGTCCCATGTTTGACAAGTATACTTCTTAACTTCTTTGCCAAGGCAGCAAAGATACTGTGAGGTCCAGTGACGTCAGACTGGAAAGCACCGATTTATACACAAGGAGTCCAAAAATCTTTTCCCATTATGAGAGGCCCGGTTGCTAAGCACTACTTCTCTCACGGACATTTATTGGGAAATTTCTGGACGTGCCAACGTTTGTCTGTGGTCGTGGGCTCAAAGCTGTCTGAACACACACACTGGTACGTACTTTAGTAATCTATTAACTATGTTTGTAACTATTCTCTGCGTGTAAGTTCCTCTATGAGAAATCTCTGTTTTGAATGGGTACTGGTGCAGACGGCCAACCCACCCCTTCCTCTGAGCCCCATTAATCCCACCAACACCCCCCCAAGATCTAACATCGAGGCTGAGTCATCCCTCTCCCCGCTGCTCGTGGTCCAGGCTGGGTCGGGACGGCTGATCTGTCTGCTTGGCGCAGTGCCCACCCCAGGGGGTCCCGACTGGGTTTATTATGGCAAAGTCTTGTTCTACACACTGTAAACATAGTGTCCATTCAATAGACTCTAGCGTTCAGTGGGTCCTGGAAGAGTCCTGCTAGTGCCACTGGTGTCAAGCAGTCAGACTTCAGGAGGCAAATACCACTGGTGACTTCAAAATACCAAATCTCTCTGGAGCCGGGCTGCTGCACATTGTCGTGTCGGAAGCATCTGTGCACATGGAAGGGGGGGGGGGGGGGGGGTGGCCATCTGGTAACATTACCCCCCCCCCCCTCCCTTTTTCTCCAGACATGTAGAATAGAATGATTTATTCTCATTATACAAATACAACGAAATTAATAGACATTGTGGAGGCAAAGTACAAGTAGAACGAGACAAAGATCAAGTATATAAATATATCGACAAACTAGATACAGTACGCAATAAAAGGAACAAGTATGACTGCAAACAACCAATAAATGGGAGGTGTGAATACTGTTGACGTTGACTGAACACTGAGGATATGTATGATAAATATATATCCTTATTCAGGATGTCGGAGATATTGTGTTATGTGAGCGACAACGATGTACAACCACCACAAGTGGCGTACGTTAATAAATATTTCACGAGTAAGTGAGGTCTTGTGACTGTTGCAGGTTCAACCCATTATTGCACATTTAGTCTTTATTACAGTGAATGCACTGACTGCAGTGATCGCATTAAGAAGTAGTCCAGCGCTGTTTGACTGTCGCTGGAGCATCACAGTGCTATTTCAGGCTGTACAGGATCGTCATGCAGATAAATGTACTATATGAATAGACTTGTGTGTTGAAAACCTCCAGCCAGGTGTCGGTTATGTTGTAATTAAAATTTTTTTTTACCAAATTCTTCTCCCTCGTCTATCACGTACACAATCCACACCGCAATGCGCCGCATGCTTCAGTTGTGTCACTATTGTTCCAGTTCAACAACTGGGTTAGCTGGAGCCGGGCCCCCATGCGGGCCGCTGGCTCCCACAGGCCACACAATCAACATAGTGGGGCTTCGCTGCTCAGTCAAGCGTGGAAATCTGAAAGGTGAAAAGGACATGCAGAGAAGAGGAGTTAAAAACAGAGGGATGGGTCCAGGAGAAGGACGACCGTAAACCGTCAACACCGACGTGCTGATTGTCGGTGCATTTTAATATCTAGCACAAGAGAGGGTTGTGATTAATTTATCAAAATGAATATGGCAGCATGTGTTGTATACAGTCGACCCCGCGAACGTTCCTGTAATGTTGCAGCAGTAGGAGAGGCGTCGGGGATTAACCCCGTCCTGCCCGGTGGGTTTGCATTACAGAGCTGAAGAGCAGCTCGACTGTCGTGGATTCAAATCTCCACCTCTTGTGTTTCAGTTGTGATGCGAGAGGATTTCTGGGTAAAATTGACACCAGATTATAAACTGAATTGCTCATATAGTCATCAGAAGTAAATGACACAAGAATCTCAAATTCAGTTGAACGCTTGGTAGTATTGTAAGCATGAAGAAACTATTTGTACAATAAGATCATTTCTTAAATGGCACATACGGTATGAGTATATGAGAAAATATGTAGCATTCAACATTTCTCTGGTGGTGTACAAGTAGAATTCCTGAACAGTCGTAGTATTGTCATATCTTTTTGACAGTCCAGTGTGTGTGGTACAATCCTAGTTTGCAGTAACAGGAAGGGTAATTAATTAAAATTGTATTTTTAAACTTTGCAGGAAGTTGTCGTAGACATTTATGTAAAATCCTCATTTTGATGGATGTTCCGGGATCCTCGTCGTTTAATGCTTGTCCATTTACTGCTCAAGACAGTCAGTCCTCATGAATGTCAAAATAATGCGTCTTTACCGTGACACAATGGCTGACGACTAAAGGGTCCACCATGTCTTCTCTTTCTTCTTGTAGACGTACTCCGGTCTCTTCTGCGTGGTCATAAATCCCTACAAGAACCTGCCCATCTATTCAGAGAACATCATTGAGATGTACAGAGGAAGAAAGAGGCATGAAATGCCGCCCCACATATACGCCATCTCAGAGTCTGCGTACCGCTGCATGCTTCAAGGTAAGTCTCACTGCCTTTATCCAGGTCCGACACACTCGCAGGAATAAGTTGGTTATATTCTGACTTCAATCAAAGGTCATAACTACTCGATACATTTTAAACATGAAATTGGGCTGGATGGATTTGTGACTTTTACTGATGTTTTAGCATTCTGGAGAGAATCCGAGGTGTGTGGCAGCAGTGTGATTACCACCAGGAAGTATTTTGAAAGGTACAACATTTGTACTGTGAAGATGTGACGCTGACATGGAGCACATCGGGTTCCGTTTTAGATAAATGAAAGCCCCACAGTTGTCGAGGTTGTTTTGTACCACGATTGCAGTAAATAGTTCTGCACGTGTGTGAATAAGTCAACAGTAACATTAGTGAACTCCGCAGTGCTGTTTGTACTGCTCATCCTTCTGCATGATTATTTTAAAGAAACATTCTGCATTTTCAGCTTTTCTGGCGTTTCCGTTGTGTTTTCCAAACGTTGCCGTCTGAACCCCATAAAAGATTTGTAAGAAGCGATCTATTCATGTTTTATTACAAAATGTTTGTTCTTCCCACAACAGATTTGTAGTTTTTTTTTCTGGTGTTTCTGGTTGATATTGTTCTTTTGGGGGTGATTTGTGTCACCCAATCTACTCCTGTTGTCTTGTTTGCCCAGTTTTGTTTTGGTCCACTAAAGCAGTGTTTTTCAACCACTGTGCCGCGGCACACTGGTGTTTCTGCGAGATCTAGTCAGGTGTGCCGTGGGAAATTATCCAATTTCACAATTTTTCTATTATACATTTGTGTGCAGAGCGTGCAGACTAATCAAGTGTAAATACTGTGGCGAGCGCCACGGAACAATTGCTGAGTCGAGATTCTTTCCGACCAGCTGATCACCAGAAGCTTTTATTTTGACATGAACACACGCAACCGGAACTTCATAACAGGATGAGACTCCACACAACACATTTCTCACTCATGGTTGCACACCAACGTGCAACAAACCAAACGAGACGAAATAATGAACTATCTGAACCGAGGAACAAAAACACAACACAAGCACAAATCAACACACAACAACCCCAACAATAACCCTCAATAACCTCCGGCAACACATAACCTGAACTCCCATCATGCCTTGCAGCGACCAACTCCGTGATCGCTACAATACTCTTCACCACTAGATGGCAGCACAGAACTTTGCCGGTGAAATGTAAAGTGAAAGACGTCAGTGTGGTTAATCTCCACCTCCTGCTACCATCTTGTATCAAAGTACTGTGTCAGTGGCAGTGATGGAGAAGTTTTTGAAAAGGAAGAATGTGAACCAGGATCTCAGCTCTTCATCCATCAGGTCCAGGTTTCACACTGAGGGAGTCACTATTAAAAAAAGACATTGGGAAATACTTTTTTTCTGTATTTATTTGATTCCTGTTGATAAAACTTTGATGAGAAAGACTTTATATTGTTAATATAGACTACAGAGTTTCACATTTTAACATTTTCGGGTGGTGGTGTGCCTCCAGATTCTTCCAAACAAAAAAGTGTGCCTTGGCTCAAAAAGGTTGAAAAACAGTGATCTAAGGAACGGGACTCGGAGCAAGTGAAGGCTGTGCAGACTGAGCAGTGTCTTGGAAGAAGCTTGGCTCTGGGCTGGCGAGCTCCCAGGCCCCGAGCAGTGACGGACTAGGATCAGACCAGCGAGAACAGTGAGGGCGACCCCATTGTGCTCAACAATAGATCCTTTGTGCGGCTGCCCGGGCTGACCGGTGGGGGTGGTGACAAACTGGACACTTCCGTCAGTCCTTCTAGGCTCTGCTCGCTCCGTATTGGCTTCACAGAAGGATGTTTTTAAAACCTCAAGAAGAAGATCAATGGTACCGTTTCATCTCACGAGTGCATTGGAACACGATTAATGAATTCTTCTCTTGAACGTTGAGTTGTTTGTGCCGCAGTGTGGCTGTATTTTATTTTAAACCTATTTTGGGGGTAAATAGTGTAGATTTTGTAACGTGGTCTCTTATTTGACGCTGCAAACACTGGAAGGTATTTCTCAGTAACCTGTGTTCTGTCATTCATTCCTGCTAGTTTCTTCTTCTTTTTTTTTACCACCATTCCTTTTCTTCACAGTCTCTGTTTTCTGCAAACTGTTTCCACGTGGATGGTCATGCATCAGGGTGGGGGGGGGGTCAATTAGCAGAGCTTTGATACCAACATATTTTTGTTGGTTGTTTCTTCAGCTTGAGTGAAGCAGTGACCTCTGTCCTCAAGCGCTCCAAAGCGCCGCCCGGGTCTACTGTACTTCGCTTAAGTACGCAGCTGTGACCCGTAGTTTGAAGCGCTGCTCCCACCCATTTGTGGCCATATCAGAATTAAGAGAGTTGTGGGTGAAAAGGAGGTTTGTAGGTTGGAGATTAGCGGAGGGCCAGCTGCTGCTCAGCTGTGGCCCTGAGCTCTTCAGCAACCTGGTTCATATGTGAGAATATCCAGCTGTATAGATTAGCATCGCTACTTAGTTTTTTTTCCCCCTTTCCTCCAAACGGGCAGCAAAGTCATTGGAAAACTCAACACTGGCAGATGCCGTGAGTTTCCTCCCGTATGTTGGAGGTTCCAGACGTTGGGACTCTGGTTTTTCTACTCACAGGCTGTTTGTCATTTCTAATCCAAACACAGGTGGAGTGATCAAATGCCCTCAATGTGGAAAAACACTATTCAATGAATCACACAAGGCAGGAAGCTGTTTTAGACTCATTTGTCTTTTTGATGTACAACTTTACCACAAAAAACTGACTGAGTTTATTCGCAAATTATAAAACCACTTGATATAAAACAAACAAATGATTGGCGTCGCTCCAGTTTCAACAAGAAAAGTTCATCAGAATCTCTGGCAGATCGTCTCTGACGATCACATTATTCAAGCTGCTTCTCCGTTGCCTCGGCATGATTAAAACTCTGTGATGAACGCTGGACCTTTTACACCCCATGCTCAGGTTTTGCACCGTCAGTTGCCACCTTGACAAGAAATACCATTTCAGGTGATTAATTTCTTGGCTCTATATTCTGCCCTCTGCAGCTGAGCAGATTGCAGAGTCATATTTATGACCGAAGGGTGTATAAACCTTGCGGGGATCTGTTAATTGCCGCAACATCGCCCGTGAAACCAGCCGCTGCTGAGATGGGAGATTAAATGAAGTGTTGCCTCACAGAGATGGGGTGTAGACTGTTCTCTCTCCACCCCACTGCACATCTGTCATCCATTAGAGGTTCAGATAAACTTTCTATAATTGCCTGCCCTCGCTGCCCTGTCAGCGGCTAATTTGATTGTATGTGGAAATGTGTTGCAGGGGAATGCTGGTCCTTTTCTTTTCCATCAATGCAGGCATGCAATGAATGTTCATGTCAGCAAGTCAGATGGGTTTAAGTAGTGGACGTGCATCAGCAGCACTGGGAGCCTCGCAGGTGGAGGTATGAAACACACGTCCAGTGGAAGTGATGTTTAATCAGGGCATTAGGTCACATTCAGCTCAATCCATCTTGAATTGTTGAGGTTTTCCCCTGAAGCACAAATCTTTGATTTCTCATCTATTTAACAATCTTTTTTTGTGGAGAGAAAAAGAACACAAGTACTCTTCATGTCACACATTCGCCAAGTGGCTGATATTCAAAAGGTTTTCCAAGTGAAACCTGTGGCCGTGAGCCACTCTGCTTCCAAAAACTGAGTTTATTGTGGAAGCTCCTCTCTCCCAGTGAACAGCAGCCCACCGGGTGGTGATCAGGTTCAGTTGAGTTTTGATGGCCTTTTCAACCAAATCTTGAACTCCACCTTTTTTGGGGGGGGTTGATCAGTCTGTGTTAAACACATAGAGGATATTGCTAATCCTTTAGTCCTGGATTGTTTCTTTTCTGAACTTGAAAATTCTCAGGGAAGAATATAATCAAACATTGATCCACCGTTTGATTGGAAGTAAAGAAACTCCTTAGGTATAAAGGATTACCCCAGCTGAAGCTATAACAATTGGTTTTAATTCAACCACTGTTTAAAATACTATCATATATATGTTGAGTTCATGATGGAGGGAGGAAACATTGGCTAGAAACTAATGGCCAAACATTGAGCCTCGGAAAACTTGAGTGTTATATCGTCCATCCTGTCAGCACAATGTCTATTTAGGACCTAAAACACACGACTGGACTCTGTCAGTTTGGATAAAAGGATTATGATTTAAGTGAATTAAACTTGTAAGCATCTGAAACGCAATTGATTTAGTTTTTGAAGCATCAACAAGTACTATTGTGCTGTGAACTCCAGTTAAAATCAGCCAGACTTGTAAAAAGACATCTGCAACTTTACAAGAACTGGATTGGACTTTTTTCTATTTGTAATTGCTGCTTGACAAGTTTTTTTGGCGTTGGTATTGAAGAATCTTCATGTTAAAATAATAAATATGATTTAACCTCTTTTGCCGTCAGGCTTACTGCTTTCTTTACTGATCGTTTCTCTCTTTGGCTGCCTCATAAGACTCAAGTTATTTAACGCTGAAGCACTTTTCCATCGGTTTGCATGAATACCTTGATAAAAAGATCAATCCAAATCTTGTCAACTTTGCAGTGAAGATTCCTGTCAGGTATGATTACAGACTGCCCTTCTCAGAAATGCTGCCTAAAGAAAGCCAAACACTTGGATCTGCATTTGTTTCCATCTGTCCTTGGCAGCACCTTTAGCGTTTTGCAGAGACACCATTGAAATGAAGTGACTGCTTTGATTTTTTTTCTGACATTAGAGGGGAAACTCTGCGGTGAGGTGTTATCCACTCTTCAACACTGGTTTTTATCTTATTCTGAAGCTGTAATAACAAGTTTGAGAAGGTTTGGTTCATGTCACTGAATTCCTTTAGTTTTGATTTGAAGTTCCCATGGCGATCTTTCGTAAGTGTCATTGCCTCGTCATGCGTCAAAGCGACGGACACAAGCTTCTGTATTATAAGACGGTCTATTGTAGGTTATTGTGTTCTGCTAAATGCTGTTTCATTCTGTGGACCTCAGTGCAGACATTGTACAGTATATATTCAAATTTTCATAGATGTAGTTGTCAATGCATCCAAATGGATAAATAAACGCAGGACTGGGACTTAAACTCATTAATTTTGATTGAGTAACCAGATTAGAATCGCATTAACAAATAAGTGCATTTCATCATGCCTTATTTCTACACAACTCTGCACCTGAGAGTCTTCCTTTCAGTTAATACCAGTCATAAGAATGAAAAGTGCAAACGTGCAAGTCGACAACTGTTTGACCAGTGCATTTCTTTCTATTGATGAAGGAGAAGGAGGTCCTCATCTGGTTAAAATAGTCACAACTCCATGAATTTCCATTGGATTCATAAGCACTTTAGTTTACAAATGGTCAGCGTGGAGAAACATTTCTTAAAGAGCTGCATTTTGATCTTTAGACCTAACTTATCCAGTGCAATATCTTAAACGTGTATTTCAGTGTGTAAAGCTACATTTCAAATGTAAATGCATCTTAGTTTAGCTTGTTTCTCATGAGCATAATAATGTCATTTGAATTGTCAACCCAATTTTACATGGTTTGGTTCGTACACAGAGCAGGTATCAGGCTTTGTAGCGCCCATAAACAAGAACATATAAACCCTGGAAAACGGAGACATGTGGCCTGGAGTTAAAGTCCTAGTGAAATGTAAAACACTACTTTGCAAAAAACGATAGTTGGGGTTCTACTTCTAAGGTTCCTCCGACTCTGCCCCACCACTGTTGTCGCATAACAAAGTTATTTGAATTTTGAATCTCCAGCCGAGGAAGTCGGGGGAATCCTTCTTCGTGGGCGTGACGTCAAGAGTTGTGCAGATCTCCATCTGTTGTGTTTATATCGGCTTGTTTCCTCTTAAATATCCAAGTTTTTACAGTGTTTTGAAGTTATAGTCGGCGTTTTATGAGCCTTGACGAAAGATTGAGCCTGGAAGAGACCGAGAGAGGAGGAAAGGAGCACGGGCAGCAGGAGCGGCTAGCCGCTAGCTCGGGCAGCTAGCGGGAGCGGCTAGCTCGGGCGGCTAGTAGACGATCAAGTAACACCTGGACTCATCTTCAGTGATTCCGCGCAGTGGGAAAAGCGCTTCGACATGATCCAGGAAGTCGTTCTGCCAAAAGTCAGGAGCCTCAAAGGTGAAAACTGGCGGCTGCTGAGGAGACGAGGACGAATGGAGGACGAAGCGTCTTCTGCTTCCTCAAACATGTTCCAGACGGGGTCACCGATGGCAGAACCACCTTCTGTGTCTTCTTCATCAATCACTGGGTTTGAAATGACGATGATGATGAAATATGGTTAAATTCAGCCTCTTCGTGGTCAAAACTCTGATCCTCCATAATGTAAACACAACTTGGGCGTGTGCACAACTCGTGATGTCACTCTATTATTGTCAGAAGCTCCGCCCAGCAGAGGAAATACCCTGTTTATCGGCTATTTTCTCGCAGATTGCCGTGTTTTAACATTTTACCCTTGGACCAGTTAACATAAAAAATGTCCCTAGAAGCGACAGCCAGAGTGTTTTGGAGGTCGAATTTTCATTTCACGAGGACTTTATGACTTTTTTGTAGTGAATTTCCTCAGTGAGGCAATGCTCCAATAGGCAGTGGCAGTTAATGAGGCATCCTCTTATTGTATCCACGTCGACTTATTCCTGTCTGTGACAACAAAGCTCCATGTGAGCTGCAGATAAGAATAGCAGCAGGCCATAGTCATCTATTTTTTTTTTTAATCGCGTCTCATCTTTAAAAATAACATTTCCCACAGATATGGAGTTTTACTTGCTACATGCACTTCACAGACATCAGATCTTAAGCAGCAGACGACCTCTCAAAGACGAATCGCAGTAACTCATGATACGTCATTCACGAGAGCCGAAAGCAAACGTCCTTGTTAGCCGTTAGCTTTGAACGTGACACTGCAGCTTGAGGTGCAGCCCAAGTGGCCGAGCTGTTACTCAAACTCAGGAAGGCATTTGACTCCTGTCTGTTTCTGACTGTACGAAGCCATTTCTTTCTTTAACAGTTGATTTAAAAAAAAAAAAGTTTATTGACTTTAAATGATGTGCATGGGCTAAATGTTGTCTGCACACCAACAGTAATTCCACCTGGTCTTGTTATACGTGTCGGAGTGGTGCATCTGTCACAGGTTGACGATACGCCATTATTCAAGGTGTGGCGTCGCTCAGCATGCACCAGACCGGCGTTGTATTAAACTAGAGCAGTGTTTTTCAACCACTGTGCCGCGGCACACTGGTGTTTCCGCGAGATCTAGTCAGGTGTGCCGTGGGAAATGATCCAATTTCACATTTTTTCTAAAAATCCTTTGCTCTCACAGTCGACAGTGTGTTGCAGAGTAATCATGTATAAATACTCTTCACCACTAGATGGCAGCACAGAACTTTGCCGGTGAAATGTAAAGTGACAGACGTCAGTGTGGTTAATCTCCACCTCCTGCTACCATCTTGTATCAAAGTACTGTGTCAGTGACAGTGATGGAGAAGTTTTTGAAAAGGAAGAATGTGAACCAGGATCTCAGCTCTTCATCCATCAGGTCCAGGTTTCACACTGAGGGAGTCACTATTAAAAAAAGAAATTGGGAAATACTATTTTCTGTATTTATTTGATTCCTGTTGATAAAACTTTGATGAGAATGACTTTATATTGTTAATAGAGGCTACAGAGTTTCACATTTTAACATTTTCGGGTGGTGGTGTGCCTCCAGGTTTTTCCAAAGAAAAAAGTGTGCCTTGGCTCAAAAAGGTTAAAAAACACTGAACTAGAGTACTTGAAAAGGGCCACATCGAGGTGAAGAGCCTTTTAAGCAGATTTCTTTCACAGTTCTGTTTGTTGGGAATATATCCTCGGTGTCCAAGAAGGATTACCGATGACAAATTAGTTTATATGAGAAACAATCTTCGAAATTGAATTTGGAGTATTGATCCAGCTGTGCTTTGGTCGGGTTGTTGAGGTTTTGGCCCAGAGCTGTAATTATTTATTGGTAATGAGACACTCTAGTAATTCTAAGGTTGTTTCTGTTACGTAACGTTGAACTAATGGGCGCTCCTACCTATGTGGTGTCGATGGCAGTAGTTTTGTCACTGTGACACTTCAGGAGGAGCTGAGTCAGCATGTCGGAGGTGACTGTTGCACTTCATAGTGTCTTAAAGGACCCTTATTTCTCTATATTTCATGTTTCACAGTCCATCCTCTGCTCATGTAGGATAATAATTTAGGTGACACAGTATCCAACACTCAAAACTTGTGAAATTAGTTATTTCTGGGATTGAGCTGACGTCGCCTCTCATGAAACGGGGGGGTTCTCAAAACAACTCAAAACAGTTGTGGACACAACAAAACCAGCAGTTCAATGTGAAGCAGCAGAGAAGAGGCTGCAGCTCCTGGGCACATTGGTGGGCGTGTCTTGTTTTGGTTTCTCATGTCAATCTCCCTGGAGGCGGGGCTTCTCCAGCTCTGTGACGTCAGCAAGGTGGTGCCTCATCATCAAATAGAATCAAAGTGTTGAGCTCCCCCACCAGGTAGAACAGAGAAAGATCACTGTGAACTCAAGCTGGAGGGAATCAATGAAAAAAACACTTTGGGGATGTTTATGAACCCCAAATAGAACTTTTATGATGTTTAAAGCACAGAAAAGTCCATTTCGTATAATATGGGTCCTTTAAATGCAGGTCCATAGCAGCCACTGTCTAACTTAATCAACCTTTGTGTAGTTTGTTCCATTTGCTTTAAACATTTTATTTTGTACTCAAACTGGGTGGACATTTCCCCTACTCTTAAGGGAAACATATTTTAATGCCAGTTTGTGGCTAAATGTCATCAATGTTGATGCTTTGATTTGATCTGTGAATACTGATTACTACAGTGAGCAGATTAGAAACCTTCTCTCGGCTCTGTTACACAATTATCTAATAGGATTTTTTATATTCCTTTTAACTTCTATATTTGCAAGATTCTTTTTTTAAATACATGTATTTGAAAATGACAAAAACAGACTTTCATAGTCTCCAGCCAGCTGTTAGTTTCAGGTAAATGCAATACTGCTGACTGGGTCAAACTCATATCAGCCTCATTTTATTGAACGCCTTAGTAAAACACTTTTGTCTTTTAATTTTGGTCATAGCAGTCCGAAAGGTTGGACTACAAGGATAAACTATATTTAATGTTTTTTTTTCTTCTCATTACAATGTTATTTTACAGGGTTTTTTTCTGACAAGGATAATCACATTGCAGAATTCAGATACAGATCAGTAGCTGTACTGAGATCAGAATATCATTTTAAGTAGGAAAATATGCTGGAGCCATGTTTATCTCTAGTGATTTAGGTTTTCCACTGTATTAACAAACTGACATCAATATTAGCCAAGTATTGATGAGATCTTTTAGCTGTCCAACATTGATCATAGTGTTCTACTGTTACTTTTATACCATCTTGTGATTTTTATGATCCAATTGTTTTTGTTGTTGGTTTTTTTTTGCCTTTGAACAATTCTAAGTTCATTATTTCAAATAGTTTCCACAGGTCAGCTGAAGCTAATGTCACTTTTTTGTATCTTGGGGGAGAAATTGCAACTGGCCTCCATCATAATGGAATCATGTGACGCTCGCAGCAGCCTTGGCAATCGTACCAAAGCCACAGAACAGCTCTTATGATCATTAAGTAATTTCACGGAAATGGCTCCTCTCTTGGTAGTCGTGCACAGACGGTGTCTCCCGGTACCGTGTGCTTCACAGTGACGGGGGCTGTTCAGGTCGCAGCACCACGAAAGGACACGAGCGGTTTAACAATGACCGGATCGTATCTTCCCACTGTCTGCAGGCTCTCTGATAAACACACTGGCTTTCTTTCAGATGGGTGTTTTGTTGTGACCAATTTAGTGTATATAGCATGTGTGTGTAAGAAGAGACGTGACGAAGCCTCCTGTTAAGCTTCCTCCGTGCTCGGTGGACGAGTGGAGGTGTTTAAGGGCGATTGTCCTCCTAACAGTATATAAAGGAAGGAGATCCAACCTGGGTTGTCCTGATGAGCCGTCCAGCTGCATCCTGAGTCTGATAACCTTCCGTCATTCTGCCCCAGAGGATTCCAGTCAGCAGGAAAGCTTTACTGGCAGCAGCGTCCCTCCTGGACACGGCGAAGCACCGAAGGACTCATTTTACAGCAGGAGTAAGAAGAGTGCAGGCATCTGGTCACGAGTGACAACATTTTAGCAGGGTCTTTTTTATATGTGGGTCTTTACTGACCAAGAGTCAAACTATAGAGGCTCTTCTACAAGGCTTCATCCTGTTCAGAGGCCCTGGAGCCCGTCTCAGACAGAGCACACCTTGGAGACTCTAAATCCTGTCGCTTGATCAGACGCCATGTATTTGTGTTTTTATATCAGATGTCATTGTATGAAATTTGATTTCAAGGTTTCTGACATGGAATCATTTCTAAAGCTTCCTTTGTGTGGATAAAGTGCAAGGTTGACAAAAGACCAGGTGAAGAAAAGGGCCAGTCAGACATTTTTGTGCACTAGTTCACTATGATTTTCACACACTATTGTCTGCATAACTTGTATTACTTTAATAGCTGAGCGGTCCTTTACAGAGGCAAATCCTTGGAGAATATTATAAATAATGTATTACAAATAAAAACCTAAAGAAAATGTAGTACGAGCAATCAAATAAAACAAATGTCCGTGTGAGATGAACCACTTTCACGCCGTATCTTTAAATATCAAGTGTAAGAAACACCTGTAGCTTTGTGTTCATCATGCATTGGTCATTTTGTATAGATGCAGGCTCTCTTCTTCAGTCATGTACTTTTTGCTCATTTTGCAGAGAGGTTCCAATCAGGAGTCTTGTTAACATATAAACTATAAAGCCACACTTGGTTTTTTTAGCCTTTGTGAAAAAATGATAACGTTCCTGTCCAAAATAAACCTCAGGAAGGTTCTAGCTGGAGAGGATCTACTGTGAGTTCTCTGTAGTGCAGTAATCTCGCACAACTTGAATAACTAAAATGTAAAAAAAAATAATTAAAAAAATGGAATCTTTCTACTAAATTTCAATATTTTTGTTATTGAACTTTTTATTTGAAAAACAAGAACACGTATTATACATGTTAGTCACACGTGTCACCAGTCTTTTACACGTAGCCTGAATGAAATAGCACTGAAAGGTGAAATAATAAATTCAATTCAATAAATGAAAAAAAAAACTCACTGACAATAGTCAGTCTCTCTCTCTCTCTCTCTCTCTCTCTCTCTCTGTCTCTCTGTCTCTCTGTCTGCAGAGACTCACCATACACTTTCATCTTAGTGTTTTACTGTGACATTTAAAGTAAAAGTAATCCCTCTTTTGTAAACTGCAGCACTAAATCATGCAGAACTGAAGCCCATCTGAACATAAATGTGAATAGTGAATCCAGAATGAGCCTTTTGAGGGAAAAGGATCTAAAACGCTGCATCATTAGTTGAACTATTGATGTCTTGTGGTTTTCAATCCAGCCTACGTTTGTCACCAGCCAGTGAGGAACCTCCAGTTGGAAACCTGCAGACTTTGCAATCCAGCTGCAATATTAATGACCTCCGAGATTAAAGAACTTAATGAACATGCAGACACTCTGAATTGTTTTAGCTTGAGTTAAATGGGTTCAAGTACCGGCTCAGTCTTGCGCCATCAGACCAATCAGTCACTGGCGTTCCCCACTGATCACTCAGTAGCTAGCTGCTGTTTGGCACCACTTTAATTCAGGTTCTTCTTATTCAGATCGCTTTCAAGGTCAGCTTATTCGCAGAGCCTGTTTCTTGAATAATATAGTAAATTTCATCTTTTTTTTTTTTCAAAATGAATAAAAAACAAATTGTGATTCCTGATCAACTATTACATGAATCATGACGTGGACTCTGTTTATAATCCTCCTTGCCAAAGACGGCGGAGCCACAGAGTTAAGTTGTGACTAAACTGCAACAAGAGTCTGGTGACTTCGATCTCGTCGTCTGACTTCCGGCTGCTCGGCCAGCCATGTGACCAGACGGGAGGCCCTCTCCCCGCCGCCGCATTGAGGCCGGGTTCCCATGACATCATCGCCATGAAGTCCCCTCCTTCAGGCCTGGAGATGACTGGATGAGTCTCGGTTCAAACTCACAAGAGACGACACAGTGATAAAACCCTGCAGGTTGACGGAGTCGCATCCGTTCTCATATGATCGTGTGACTTCGACACAGTGAACATTAATACTTGTCTGCAGCTTGACTGGGCTCATACTGGAATCAAATACATTATTAAATATCTCTATTGGACTCTCCCTTCGACTGTTGTGCTCATACAACAATCCAAAGCTGTTTTCGGCAGCATGAACCTTATTTAATTGTGCGAGCTGCTTCCTCCATGGACCGCGTTCACTGCTGAAACATCTGGGACGGATGAATCTTCTCATTTTGTGTGCATTAGAAGCAGGCTGGTGGTTCATTGGCGTCTCATGGTGCTGGAAGGGTTCATCCTCATACAGGCTGTTTGTTTCACTAATGGAGAGAGAAGTAGGAAGCTGCCGGGGGCTTGCGTTGGAATTTAAGTACAGATGTTGTACAGATGTAACCCGCTTCGGTTTCTCCTAATATCCAAGCTGTGTGACCTTCAGGATTTTTTTTTTTTTAATTGTCATTGCTGTTCATCATGTCCTCGGCATATTTGAAAGAAAATATTTATAATCGGTCTTTCGTTAGTTAAAATGGTTAAAATGACGTTTCTTAGCAGTCCTAACATTGAAACCATCCTTTGATGTATCCATTTTTTATTTTATTAACATTTCTTTTGTCCTGATGTTGTTTATTTTCTTGCTCCCCACAGATCGAGAGGACCAGTCCATTCTTTGCACGTAAGTAAACGGGCTGAATGACTTTTACTTTGAAGAAAGTTCGCCGCTGAAGTGAGATAGTGGCCTGAGGTCTCAAGAGTTATTCCACAGTGTGTCATTGACACTGGCCACGCCGCTGCTACTTAAGACAAAAGGGTCAAATGGAGATCTCAGAAATGCCCGGCGTGCCTGCGTCAAGGCCCTCTGGCTTCATTTCGGCATCGACGGTCTCCAGACGACAGATGTGGAGCCAAAGAATAGGCCGGGAGGGATACGAAGGACTAGAAGAACAGGCTGTTTGTGCTATTTGGTCTCGTCTAAATACAAACAGGAATCTAGACAACTTGTCTTGGACACCTTGTGTCCTCTACTACCACGCTTTTTCTCGGTTGGAAAAATAGAAGCCTTATTCACGAGCCGTGCCTTATTAGTGTGATCATTATGGTATATTTAATTTTTGAACAGTACGTCCATCTCAAACTAAGCAGTTGATAGAATTGCATAAACGTATTTGCATACAGCTGTGCTCATCGTCTTGTGAAAAGCATACATCATAGACACTACACTTTTTTTATAAGCCTTATAAGACTTGTTGAGTGGGGGGCGCTGAGGAATGTTCCACGCGGCAGGCCGAGGCCATCAACCGACACATCGACGCAGTCTGCATGACCCCCCCCCCCCCCCTGCTCAGAGGAGCTGACAGGACTGGCAGCACCTCCGCTCTGCTCCCACGCTGCTGACGCACGGCCGCGTCACGCGCAACTCAAAACAATATTCTGTGCATACTTGGTGTATGCAAATGTGCACTTCTTGTAAAACCTCAGGTATGCTCTAAATCTAAAACCACCTCGGCTCAGACAAATGTCTCTTCTGCCGTCCTGTGCCCTGCTCAGTGTGTGAGGGATAGAGAGACTGCATGCCAGCAACCACATCTGCTGCCTCTGGGCCCACTGGCAGAATGAAGGGAAATATACTCGTGATAGTATGCGAACCCGGTTTTTGGTTTGAAGTATGGATGGTGCTTTGTTGTCCAAATGAGAATTGTCCAGATTGTATTATGTTGAATGTGAAATGTCTTTTTTTTTTGCTGTGTGTGTGTCTGCATTGTGCTTTTGTGTTTGCAGGGGAGAGTCGGGAGCCGGCAAGACGGAAAACACAAAAAAGGTCATTCAGTACCTGGCACATGTTGCCTCCTCCCACAAAGGAAGAAAAGATCACAACATTCCTGTGAGTACTCTGTCAGATGTAATCCTTCTCATTCCCCTCATTCCCCTCAGCAGCACCTCCTTCCAGGCCCGAGTCAATGAGTCTATGGTTTGATGCTATAAATGTTACTTATTGGTTTTAAATGTGTATAAAAGTTCTGTTAAACTAGAAATCACACTAGAATAAACTCTGTGTGTTTAGTATCGACTTAATTGCTGAGAAGTTTGGCCGCGGCGGGAGTGTTGGGACGTGTTTATACTGCCATTGTTCTCGCTACAGTTTGTCCAGCGTCCTGCACTAAGGGGAGAAGCTCTGTGCACCAGATGTGTCTGCACACAATCTAACAATTTACATTTGTTTATCTGTGACAAACAGCCAGAATCACCTAAACCAGTGAAACTACAGGCAAGTTCTTGTGCTTTCTTACACACTGTGTCCATGTGCATGCAACACTTAACGTTCTGTTTCCACAAAACCAAATGATGATTAATTGACCTTTTTCAAGCTCTCAAGTTTCTGTAGTTGAGTCACAAGTTTGACTGGAACGGCTGTTGTTAAATGTAAAATACAAGCAATTTAGAATCCACTTTGTTTTTCTTCTCCGTCAGGCACAAAATGCAGTTGTAAGTAAAGTTGTAAAGTGGCCCGATTGACTGTGTTTCCAGTGTTTGTTGTGATGTGTACTGTGAATATGCTTGCCATTAGTGTGAAACATAATCACATGCATGCACTGTTTATTTGTTGTCGTAGCCACACGTAAGGTCTTTGCTGTCATTTTGTGCCGCTTGTATTATTCTACTGCTACCAAAAAAAAGATGCAGACGGTAAATAATGTGGTAGTTTGAGATGTATGCCTGTGCCGTTGACCTAGATCTGCTGAGCGTGCGTTTCTGCTGTAGATGCTTAGTGTCGCAGTAACGGTCTGGAATCGGACCGTTTGATCCGGCGGAGTTAAGTGACTGTGTTTCCTGGTCGTCGGGACCCAGAGCCACGCAGGCTGCCCGTGTGCTGATAAGTAGAGCCAGTGAATTACGGCATGCCTGAACCCCCAAGGGCCCCACGGACTTCCTGGTAGCGTGTTCTGGGTCTGGAGGGCCAGGATAACAGGCCACTCAAGCGCTATCATTAGACCTGCTGCGTGTTGCATTCATAGACCGCTATAGAGCTTTTGTAGATATTTAAAAATGTTTAATTATGCCAGCCGGTAGACTTGTATCCATTACATAAATGTAATGTATCATTTGTTCGTAAGTATTTAACAACTGAATCTCCCCATATCCTACAGAGTGGATCCCTGTTTTATGTGAGTAGTTATGTAGTTTCTCACCTCTCTCACCTCATTGATTGATAGGGGGTGCTTTTGCCCACTCTGTTTCCACCTTTCAGATAATATAAGAGGCTTTTAACTCCTTAATGTTGACTGAAGATGGGCAGTAGTTGCTTTCCATTCACCATGAACACCTGCTGTAGTGTGCTTTAACATTTGCATTGCATGAGCTGCACTAATACGATGACATCCGTTTCATTTATAACATGAAGACAACTCTTCTCAGAAACCCACAACCTCAAGATGCTGTGAAGAAAAACTGATTTGTAATTGACTTTTTAGAGCAGTGGTGTGAAAAGCCAATATAATACATTTTCTTTATCGCACAACATGATCAGGCCATGCATACTCGAGGTTTAAACCAAAAGAGAGACATTTCTAATGTTATTACTTGATGGTGTCCCATAATCCATTGCTTACTGAGTGTAAATTAGGTCAATTTGTAGACTTGGTTTGTCACCTCAAAACTCACAGCGGGTCGTAACAGACAGAATCATATGATCTACACCAGTGTTTTTCAACCACTGTGCCGCAGCACACTGGTGTTCCGCGAGATCTAGTCAGGTGAGCCGTGGGAAATTATCCAATTTCACATTTTTTTCTAAAAAAAATAATTTGCTCTCAGAGCCGCTGTCAGCTGTGAGAGCAGTGTGTTGCAGAGTAATCATGTATAAATACTCTTCACCACTAGATGGCAGCACAGAACTTTGCCGGTGAAATGTAAAGTGACAGACGTCAGTGTGGTTAATCTCCACCTCCTGCTACCATCTTGTATCAAAGTACTGTGTCAGTGACAGTGATGGAGAAGTTTTTGAAAAGGGAGAATGTGAACCAGGATCTCAGCTCTTCATCCATCAGGTCCAGGTTTCACACTGAGGGAGTCACTATTAAAAAAAGACATTGGGAAATACTTTTTTTCTGTATTTATTTGATTCCTGTTGATAAAACTTTGATGAGAATGACTTTATATTGTTAATAGAGGCTACAGAGTTTCACATTTTAACATTTTCGGGTGGTGGTGTGACTCGAGATTTTTCCAAAGAAAAAAGTGTGTCTTGGCTCAAAAAGGTTGAAAAACACTGGTTTAGACAATCAGTCACAAGAGGCTCAGTGTTACGATGGTGAAGACAAACTGCCGTTGTCACATTGTGAGTTCACCGTTGACTTTGAATGGAAGCTGCACAAAACAACAGGTGGAAGTTAGGAACCTCTCAGGTGGAAAGATAAAACGACCTCCGTGTCATCAGACTCTCATGAACTCAACTTGTAGAATAGATGATTCTGGAGGAAAGGAGTCGTTACAACTCACCAGTTATCTTTCTCAAACTTCATTATGAAGATGGTGTTTGTTCTGTGGTCAACATGTCCTTGATCAAAAGTAAACATGGAGACATTCGTACCCTGAGAGCATAATAACAAGGCAGAATGGCCTTTGTTTTTCTTTTTCTTTTACAAACCTCTGGTAACAAAGGCTTTCCAAGTACATCTTTTATTTCTCAGTATTACAAAGATAATACATTTCATACTGTTTTCGATTTTCAGGCAAGACACTGTAGATCGGTTAACTCTGAGAGCGATATATATATACAGTATAACCTTAAATACAATCCACTAGGTTTCCTTGCTTGTGAGTGGCGATTTCTTCAAAACACTTTTTGACATTCCAAATTAGTTCCCCGTGGATTTTCTCCCCATAGAATTCTGAAATCTCAGCTATTAGCGAGTTGTGCTACACTGGTTCCCCACATGGGCCCATTTCTATCCTGCATCCTCTTCTTTTTCTTGCCTGTGAGAAGAGACACATGTAATGTGTGTGATGTCACCATGTGACCACTGAAGCAGATGTTGAAGTGAATCCTCATCCCCAGCTGGCCTCGGTGCCACAAGATTTACTGGGACTTTAGTGACGGATTCCTTTCTGCCTCCCATCCAATCTGCCCTCAAGTCTTGTTTCACAATTTGCCTGTGAAGTGAGACAAACTAGCCGTTCTCCAGTGAGAACGGTTTGAAAGTCGTTGATGGGTTTGAGTTTGATCTCTTTCGATTCACAAGAGAACGTCGGATGTTGTTTGGCAGCTGGATGATCACGTAGGTTTTGTAGTTTCGGAGGAGTCGCCTCTGTTGGGCGTCGGACGTCCGACACGCTCACTTTGCAGCAGGAATGTGGGTCAAGTCCTAAAGCCGCCACTGGACCCCCCGCTGGTGTTTGTAATCGGCTCTTTGTGTGTGTGTGTGTGTGTGCACCGCCGAGTAAAGGCGACCGATGAGCAGTTTTGACGAGCCTGCCACGCAGCGGGCCTGTGTTTATACAGCAACAAAGGCTTTTTGCTTTGAAGCCTCTGCCCTCGTTGGGCCGCACCGCCGCCCTGACACACCAGGACCCGCTTCATCCACTCTCCAGCCCCGCTTCATTCCCCATGGCTCCAAAACTCAATTAATCGCGGCCCATCATGCTCTCTGGCCAAAGATCACGTTACATGTCTCGCATCCCGAGCGCAGTGCCGATTCCTCACTTCCCCCTCGGGGGAGAACCAGCCGAGGCGAGCCTCCGCTGTGTGGAGCTATTCCTGTCGGGGGAATATTTCACTCCGCCGCAAAGAAATCTCCGCTCGCAATAGAAACGTTTCTCTCTCTCGGTAGATTCTCTGGTCATGACGAAGCCCGCAGTGTGGCTGAGATGGAACTGGAGTGGAAACACCTGTGTAAACATCTGCACAAGTCCTTTATTTATTTATTCAGCTTTTTAAAGTGTCCATCTTGACCAGAAACAAGCTGAGCTGTCGTCTTTGTAAGTTTTGTAAATGAAGCGCAGCGTCATGTGTCTGTTACTAAACGCCTCACACGTCAGGAATTAGTCTTGAGACGCTCTGCTGATGTGGGTTGTAAACAAAACTTTACAAGACAAAACGTCTGTAAATAAAGCTGTTTCTAAAAAGCATTGTGAAATAACGAGGGAGATTTTTATGACCATCAGAAATTAAAATCTCAGTTTTGTTTGGGCTTTGGCCTCATACCTTCTAAAATGTTTATCATCAGAACACAGAAACACGATGACTTTACTTTTATTCAGATGGATTTCTTTGGCATGGATTGGGCAAACTTTACACACCACGTAATGATTCTCTCTTAAAACCTCACGTCACAAACATGTTAGTTTTGTGTTGTGGTTTTCGGGTGAAGTCTCTGGTTGCTCAAAGGTTCAGCTGTAGATCAACTCCAGAATAAAACACACTTTACGTTAAAAGGTGATTCATGTTTAGCCCTGATTAATTGACTTTAAGTGAGTGACGATTCTATTTTTTATACTTTTATGTCTAAAACAATTGATCAACGCACACAATCCGACTTTTGCTTGATAAAGTCGATGTAATTAACTTTTAAAGTTGTCAGTTATTAATACGTCTTCATGGATGGATTACTGCCACAGGTTTATTTTTTTTTCCTCATTAGCATTGTATTTAAACCCGTATGACCACGACACTCTTCACACACGTTTCTTTTCTCTCACTCTGTTGACTTTATCTTTGTGGGCCTGATGTTTTTGAACCTTCCTCTACAAACAACACCACAGCGTCTGCTGTCTTCGTCTGCATGTCCATGTTTGTTTTTCCAGCCGTCACTGAAACGCGTTAGTTGCTTTTCCTTGCCATCAGGCGGTGAAACAGCTCGCCTCTAAAATGTGTATTTTGCTTTTAGGGTGAGTTGGAACGTCAGCTCCTGCAAGCCAATCCTATTCTGGAATCTTTTGGGAACGCCAAGACTGTGAAAAATGACAACTCGTCACGTTTTGTGAGTATGAACAATGGTTTTTATGAGCCGCTCATCACCTGTTCCAGCGTTGTGACGGCGATCATTGTGCTCACTTGCAGCACTTTGACCCCATAAAGACAGAGTCTGGTGCCTTGCAGTCATTATAAAGCCTTCGATCTGTATTTTCCGCACTATAAGGCGCACCTCCATTGATTGACATAATTTACAACTTTGTTCATATATAAGGCGCATGCAATAGACCAGTGGTCAGCAACCTTTATAGCTCAAAGCCATTAAGTTACATTTTCCACTGATTCTAACACCCAGAGAGGTGCATGCACTTTATTTTGATAGTCCTACCTGCAGCCTATGCCAGGAGGACACTACACACTAAACCTTCTTCACTGCTGGTTGACAACTTACAACTACCGGTAATAAACTAAACTACATGAACTAAGCAACAAAAACACAACACAACACAATTATTACCGACACCACAAACCAAATAGAACCCCCAATAATTGCATTTAAAACACCACAAACAGAAACTCCCATAATTAATTGCAGCTATCGGCTGCACTGAGGAGCTCAGGATGCAAAGCATGATGGGAATTCATGTTTTGTGTTGTTGGAGGTTATTGTGGGTTGTTGTTGGGCTTGGTGTTGTGTTGATTGTGTTTATGTGTTTTTGTTCCCCAGTTTAGGGAGTAATTATTTCATCTAGTTTATTTTGGTTTGTTAGAATGTTGGTGTGCAACCATGAGTGATGAATGTGTTGTGTGGAGTGTCGTCCGCTCTGAAGATCCAGTGGCGAAGTTAGAGTTGTCAAAATAAAAGCTTCTGGTTGTTTAACTGTCAAATAGCAGTCTCCAGTAGAGCAATTCTTCCATGTATAAGGCGCACCGGGTGATAAGGCGCACTGGCAGCTTTTGAGAAAATTTGAGGTATTTAGGTGCCTTATAGGGCGGAAAATACGGTACTGGATCTCCAAAGAAAGGAGCCACTCTGCTTGTCAGTGATGTCCTCCTCCTTCGTCATCTATTAAAACTTGTTCAGAAGTAAAGGATTCTATTTTACAGAGTAGAATGTCTTTTCTCTTCCATGTTAACGAGAGACTCACGTTGACTCTCGGTTCACTTCAACCCGTTCAGTCGAGGGTCGTGATGCTTCCGTTTGTTCATGATTGCTGGTTGTCGTCTGTCTTGTGTTGAGTATTTCTGATTGATCTCTGCAGGGGAAATTCATCCGGATCAACTTTGACGTCACCGGATACATCGTCGGGGCCAATATTGAAACCTGTATCCTTCTCCATAAGAGTGAACATTCCAGGCTCTCTGCAGTGAAAGTTGGACGACATCTTGACAGAGTCATTTTGTTAAAGCCTGACTTGTACACCAGTCACACGTATCAGTTTCTCTGGGATTACCTTTTTCACCACACGTCAGTTTATTCCAAGACACCAGGCATGTTGTTCTTGACCGCCCGGTGCCAGACCTACTGGAGAAGTCCAGAGCCATCCGTCAAGCCAAAGATGAGCGCACCTTCCACATCTTCTACCAGCTGCTGGCTGGAGCTGGAGAACATCTCAAATGTGAGGCGTGTTTGACTTTAAGGGACGTTGATCTGAAGAGACACGTCTTTACTGTTTGGCAGCAGGAATTTGTGCGAGACAAACATGATTTATAACAATCGGCACTGCTTACTGAGTTTTAACATCATTAGTTTGTCTCACTTAAGGTTTCTCATGTTGTCCATAATAATGATAATTGTTATTATGGTACCTCCACCACTAAAAAGCCACAGTTTTCATGTCAGTTTTTGTAGCTTCTCATATTATTGGGCAAACTATTACGTGGGAAAATGATTTTTGGATGTATTTCTCTGTAGCGGACCTGCTATTGGAGGGTTTCAATAACTACCGCTTCTTGTCCAACGGAAACATCCCGATCCCCGGCCAGCAAGACAAGGACAACTTCCAAGAGACCATGGAGGCCATGCACATCATGAGCTTTGGCCACGAGGAAATTCTAGGTATCTCTATGTGTTGCATCTAAATAAGCTTGTTTTACGTGTTTCTCTCCATCCCATCCCTTTTTTCTTATCTTTTTTTTATCCAAGTCTTTGGCATGGGTGATTTTTTTTTTTTTCATGACGCTGCTTGAATTTGATGGCTTTTAGAAACTGTTTCTTTTAAGAGAAACTCCTCCAAATTGTTGACCTCTGATCAAACAGTCGAGAAAGGGTTCGTCTCCAGGCACGACAGGTGTGTATTTATATGTCAAACTATAAAGGAAGGCTGCTTTCCACACATTAGAAACTGATTAAATATACTGAGCTGGAACAATGATTTTCTATGTGACCGAGTCCACTGGGTCAAATGAAAACACCTTTGATTAGGCTTGTTTATATTTGTTTGATAAATCAATGGCACTTGGTGAACTAATTTAAGATGATGTAAATGTTTTGTAGATAGAAGATGAGAGGTTTTATCTAAGAGGGAGTTGGTTATCCAGAGAGAAATGCCAGAATTGGGAGATGCATTTCAGGAAATGTTTCCGTCTTTTGTCTAAAAACGTGACTTGGAGGTGAATTAGTATCTGTAAACGGTCTGTAGGTGTGATGATGAGTGTGTGTGGTTGTCTGCCGCTTTGTTTAACAAAATGTTTGTAACGTGCCGTATTATTTTTAATGAATTTAACCCCCGTGGAAGAAATGACTTATCGATGTGAATCTAAAAAGTTTTCACCACCGTCTTTGTTTCCTCCTGACTGTTGATCTCTGTAGCCATGTTGAAGGTGGTTTCCTCGGTGCTCCAGTTTGGTAACGTCGTCTTCAAGAAGGAGAGGAACTCTGACCAAGCCTCCATGCCTGATAACACTGGTAAGATTCTCAGAACTGAACCACAAAGTCCTTACAGCAGCAGCCTGTTCTATCTGCTTTATGACCTTGTAAGCAGGATGTTACAGGTCAGTACCCTCTCCTCCTCCTCCTCCTCCTCCTCCTCCTCCTCCTCTTCCTCTTCCCATATATACTTCAGCTCCTCTCCTCCCTCCCACTCTGCACCTTGTCCGCAGAGCAGCGGGCCCCGTGATTTATATCGTTCCTCTCTGAGCCTTGTCATGGTGCCATTAAGCCACATCATTGAGAGGATTTACTCCTGAAGGAAATGGGGCAAGGCCTCCCGGTCCCTTCACATGTGGCACTGCACATTGTAGAGCGAGGGATTGGAGAGTTTGGTTTGGTGCCAACAATGCAGCTCAGCCAGATATCCCCAACTCCAACAGCAGAATGTGGCCCGGAGCAGATGTTAGCAGTGGGACTGGGCCAAACTCAACTGGATCCCACTTGTTCTACATTTCCACAAGCTTGTGCCATGTAAAATCTGACGTCTTCCCAGCCACGTTCCCCATCGAGACTGGAATATATTCTAATGTGAATGTGTTAAGTGCAAACGGTAGACATCCCCTACCTCCTTTGAAAAGATGTATTTTTCTTTGTATCTACTCACAAAGTCAAAGCAAGTTAAGGTTTCCACATTAAAACACTACAAACACACATTTCCACCGTCTGTTTGACTTTTTTTTAGTCAAAACAATTTATCTTGCACATAGTTTAAACCAGGGGTGTCAAAGTCATTTCAGTTGAGGAGCCACATCAACCTGATCTGACCTCTGGAGGCCCAACAAGTCAAACATCACATGTTCAACTGCAGATACGGACAAATACAAAGTCTTTCCTTTTGATCCTTTTGTAACTGCAAGAATTTGCCAGTCTATTCTGAAATATACATATTAAAGGAAATCCGCTATTATTATATTTGCAAAAAAAAAAACCCTCAGTCACCTGTATCTGGAAATCGTATTTTTATTCAGGATTAAAACAATTTGTCATCATCTGGACATTTTGTTTGAGTTTCCGTGTCTAAAGTATCACTTCACATAAATTGGACACCTTTATTGTGAAAGGCGTTGCGTCATGTGACCTCCACAGATTACATTAATTAATTCTGACCAAGGGCGGTTTTGAATGTCATTTTTGCCAATCTAGTGTTTTTAGATCAGCCTCTGTCACTTTTCATGTTTATACTTTAAAAAAACTAAATAAATCACATGGCGGTCCGGATTAGATCCTCTGGCGGGGGCCGCTTCTCGCCCCCGGGCCGCATGTTGGACACCCCTGATTTAAACTGTCCTCTAGTGTCACCAATGTGTCCTGATTTCACTTCACTTGTTTCTGTCTGCTTTTTCCCAGCTGCTCAGAAGTTGTGTCACCTGCTGGGCCTGAACGTGATGGAGTTCACCAGAGCCATCCTCTCCCCCAGGATCAAAGTGGGACGAGACTACGTGCAGAAAGCACAGACCAATGAGCAGGTCAGGGGCTTTTTCATTCACCCATCATCTTTTATTCATCGAGTGTGTCCCTTTATTATCTAGTTATCAGGGAAGTAGATTTATCTGATGTCTTGGCCGGTTTCTGTGTTGAATCTCCGTCCGGAAGTCTTTTTTTCTTTCTGTGAAACTTGTAAAACTGCATTACCTGCTCATGAATCATTTATGGCCATTTGGTGTGTAGCACGGTTTCCTGATGTTTGCTACTGCATCTCACTGAATACAGCTTTTATCCCAAGACTTAACACACATCAATTGATGCTGCCTTGCCAAAATGTAGGGTTCCACTGGTAGAGGGGAGATTGTTGTGACGATCAGGCAGCTGGTCTGAATTACAATGATTTAACCAAAACCTGATCGACGAAGCAAAGCACACTTTTTTTTTTTCTTTTGTTTTAGTTTTCACACTTGGATCAGTTCATCCATTTCTTTTTAATCCGTTTTTTTTGATCTAATTTTTTCCTTCGCTCCAGGCTGATTTTGCTGTGGAGGCCCTGGCGAAAGCAACGTATGAGCGTCTGTTTCGCTGGCTGGTTCATCGCATTAACAGAGCTCTGGACAGAACCAAACGGCAGGGTGCTTCCTTCATTGGCATTCTGGATATCGCTGGTTTTGAGATTTTCCAGGTTTGGCCTCCGATCTTGTCAAAAAAAAAATAATCCTTCATTTTTGAAAGATTGCCCAAACGTTGAGACGTTGTTTTGTGTTTCTGGTCACGTCCTGCAGCTGAACTCCTTCGAGCAGCTGTGCATCAACTACACCAACGAGAAGCTGCAGCAGCTCTTCAACCACACCATGTTCATCCTGGAGCAGGAGGAGTACCAGAGGGAGGGCATCGAGTGGAGCTTCATCGACTTCGGCCTCGACCTGCAGCCCTGCATCGACCTCATCGAGAGGCCGGTCAGTACCCCCGGTCAGCGGGCCGTGAAGCTGCCTCGTTTTCTAAAAATACACCCAACTTCCAATTTAGGGAATTTAAAGGCCTAGTGAAATGTAAAACACTACTCCGTAAAAAAACGATAGTTGGGGTTCTACTTCTAAGGTTCCTCCGACTCTGCCCCACCACTGTTGTCGCATAACAAAGTTATTGGAATTTTGAATCTCCAGCCGAGGAAGTCGGGGGAATCCTTCTTCGTGGGCGTGACGTCAAGAGTTGTGCAGATCTCCATCTGTTGTGTTTATATCGGCTTGTTTCCTCTTAAATGTCCAAGTTTTTACAGTGTTTTGAAGTTATAGTCGGTGTTTTATGAGCCTTGATGAAAGATTGAGCCTGGAAGAGACCGAGAGAGGAGGAAAGGAGCACGGGCGGAGGGAGCAGCTAGCTCGCGCGGCTAGTAGACGACCAAGTAATACCTGGACTCATCTTCGGTGATTCCGCGCAGTGGGAAAAGCTCTTCGACATGATCCAGGAAGTCGTTCTGCCAAAAGTCAGGAGCCTCAAAGCCTCAAAGGTGAAAACTGGCAGCTGCTGAGGAGACGAGGACGAATGGAGGACGAAGCGTCTTCTGCTTCCTCAAACATGTTCCAGACGGGGTCACCGATGGCAGAACCACCTTCTGTGTCTTCTTCATCAATCACTGGGTTTGAAATGATGATGATGATGAAATATGGTTAAATTCAGCCTCTTCGTCGCCAAAACTCTGATCCTCCATAATGTAAACACAACTTGGGCATGTGCACAACCAGTGATGTCACTCTATTATTGTCAGAAGCTCCGCCCAGCAGAGGAAATACCAACGTTTATCAGCTATTTTTTCAGATTGCCGTGTTTTAACATTTTACCCTCGGACCAGTTAGCATAAAAATGTCCCTAGAAGCGACAGCCAGAGTGTTTTGGAGGTCGGATTTTCATTTCACTAGGACTTTAAGATGCTGTTATCTTGGAAACAGACTTTTATATGATACTTAATGGAGAACAACTGTGTCTAGAGATAAAGTTGAATGAGAGTAAGCTTCTCCAGCTTAGTGAAAGGAGAAGAACCCTGAGAAATGTCCTCAAGCAGGACAGAGAAGTCGTTATGCAGGTGTCGATTTGGACCTCTGGACTCTTAACTCCTGTCCTGCCCTCTTTCCTTCAGGCGAACCCTCCAGGAGTGCTGGCCCTGCTGGACGAGGAGTGCTGGTTCCCCAAGGCCACGGACAAGACCTTTGTGGACAAGCTGAGCCAGGAGCAGGGCACACACACCAAGTTCCAGAAGCCCCGCCAGCTCAAGGACAAGGCCGACTTCTGCATCATCCACTACGCTGGCAGGGTACGCTCGTTTCTGTCCCTTTAAGGGGATTTTCAGGCACAAGTGGTTTGCTGGGCAGAAGTGTGAAGATGTGGAAGACGCTGAAACTGGTCATATTTTATGACTACCGTGTCACTGCCTTTGTTTTATCTCACTTTGCAGCACATCTGCCTAAAACAATTGCACAGGACTATAAGTATTAACTTAAAAAGAGGTGTAAAGTTTACAACTTGTGTCATTATGCCTCAATGTACGTTTTACCTTCATAGGTAAAAATATGAAACTTCCTTTTGCAAAACTCGCCCAGCAAGTGAGCAAGGAAAGCTTCTGATAAAAACATTGATATCTGACTCTCCTGTTAAAGTTATTTGAGGGAAAATTCTGAAACTTGATACGCGTGTCATTGTAGTTTAGAGTGTCAATAGCAGAGTTATGAAACTGAATTCCATGTGTGTTTTCACAAAACCTGTGGATATGAACCATATCGTTCCAACAACAATATTTCAGAAAGTGAAATATGCAGCGTTACAAACATCTGCTGTGTGGGGGGAAAAATCTTCTGAGCCAAAAGTGACAAACCTTTACAAAAGTGAGTCACAGCTCATTGAATGAATGTCAAATGGAACTGGACTCAAACCTCAGATTGATATTCTAACTATTGAAGCAAATAAGATATGTTGACAAATATTTGGTTGGGTTTTTTTTGCAGTAAATTCCTAAAATGTATTGTTAATATTAGATTTAACCTTGTTGATTTAGTTGTATTTAGTTTATGGTGACATTAAAATACAAACATCAGCATTTTGAATCTGTGGGAAGCTCTCAGGTACATAAACCAAACCAAAAATATCAATCCGCTGCTGTAAACTTATTTGCAACCCAATGAGTTGTGTAAAATAAGCCAAAGGATTTCAGAAACATGGTGTGTCGTTGTGTTTCACGGAGTGGAACCACGCTTGTTGTTGCAGGTTGACTACAAGGCAGACGAGTGGCTGATGAAGAACATGGACCCTCTGAACGACAACGTGGCCACACTCCTGCACCAGTCCACCGACAAATTTGTGTCCGAACTGTGGAAAGATGGTAATCAGCTGCTCTTCTCGCTCCCAACACTTGAACTGTGTTCAGCACTTCCACACCATTGACATTACGAGCCGTTGGCGTGTCACTTTGGACTGACTGAATTTAAATAACTACGCCGACACGTGTTGCTCCGGCAGACTAACCACAGCTGTGTGTGCCTTGTTGAGCCGGGCCTCCATGTTTCTAAGAACTAACCCCCCCCCCCCTCCCTCCCCCCTCCCTGTCTCTCTCTCTGTGTTGTAGAGATTCAGACCGTTCAAAGGGCCTCATTCTATGACAATGTCACTAGTCTGGATGAGCCGGCAGGTGAATGACTGGGTCGTTTTGTAGCAGACCTGGGCCAAAATAATGACCAGCGTTAGGGGATGAGCTCTCGCTGCTCATGGTGGGGGGGGGGGGGGGGGGGGGGGGCTCAATGCAAGCCCTCCTCAACTGACTTGAAGATTGTTGGTATATTTTTGCCCAGATCTGGCTGTGTGTCTCGCTTCAGCCAGCATTGTGTCCGTCGTAGCTCCAGCCGCTCCCATGTGCTTCCAGGCTGCATGGCTCTGTCGCCCCGGCCTCCAGCCGTAGTGGCCAGTCCCTGAAGGCATCACGCTAGTTCCTCCCTGCAGCCCAGTCATTGTGCTGTAATTAGCTCCAGTACTTTTGTGTGCTGATGTTGGTCTTTGTGTTGAAGATTTGCAGTCTAATGCAGCTGTTCGTGAATCTTTTTTTCTTCCTCCTTTGAGACGTGAAACATCAACCAGCAAATTTGAGGATTTGAAGCCCGACAGAAAATATTTAATAACTCCAACCTCTCGTCATTCCTCTAATTTTATTGGATCGCAAGTGTCTGGGAATTGAAACCAGACGTGACTCTTTGTGTTTTGCTTTGGCTCTGACCTGGTCGTGACTTCCAGCAGCTTCACTCTTCAGACACTAATCATTTCTAAAACGCTCCTAAAAACTGATGATTTGTTGGATAGCAGCAATTTGGTCAGCTGACCAGTTGAAATAAAAGTTATGGAGGTTTTTGTGAGTATGTTTAATGCTTTCTGACTGTTCCTATGCCCGATACTGAAATGTGTTTAGTTTTCTGTCACAGTAACACTCTAGGTACAGGTCTTATACATAGCCCAGGTTCTGCCTGTTTACAAGAAATCATGTTTGATGTCATAAAGTAGGTGTGGAACTTAAAATAACAAAGCCATTGTCAGAGTGATAGACTGGGGTCTTCCTCCTCCTCACCTGCTGCGAAACTCCACTTGCAGTTGTCAAAGTCAAATTTGCAACTTGAAAATTAATGAGAAATTGAGGGAACGATGAGTGAAATGTGGTCACAAAGAAGGTTCTTGATCTAATTCAGCTCAGATCCGTCTCAGATGTTCCATTATACACACACACACACACCTTTCTCCTGGAGGAATGGTAATAAATAATCACCTCGGTGGCAAATCAGCAGCAGAGCTGCAGTCCTGCACGGCCCCGCGCCTGTTTGCTTAAAACTCCTCAACATTTGCGGTTCTTCATCCTCGTCATCTGATACGTTCCCCCCCCCCCCCCCCGAGCACGGCTTTCAGAGTTGGACGCATTTGGACTCGTAAAGTGATCTTTCTGTGTGCAATCGTCAGCGTGCCTCGTCCAATGTAAGTCACAAGAGCAGTTTATACGGTGTGAACAGCGACTCTGTTGACACGTTGGCAGAACTATTTTCCTGGCACTGAGAGGCTTCCACTTTGAGAAGCACTTCATTTCTCGGTTTTAAATCCACGTTTTAAAATGCGTTCTCTTCCGACGAAGCCGAGGGAATAGAGGCTGTGGGCCCAGAGACAAGACTGTTGCAGATGTTAGGTAGTTATAGAGTTAATGCTACTTTGTTCCACTGCCATTGTTTGGAATCTGTGTCTTGTCGTCTCCATCATCCATCTGCACGTGGCCCCGTAGCGACATTCTGCCACTGTGTGGTTGGCTCTGTTCCTGCTCTCAACCCCTGCTTCTCACCCCGACCCCCCCCCCCAGTGGACGCATCGTGGGCCTGGACCAGGTGGCGGGGATGAACGAGACGGCGTTCGGCGCCACCTACAAGACGAAGAAGGGGATGTTTCGCACCGTGGGGCAGCTCTACAAAGAGTCGCTCACCAAGCTCATGGCCACCCTGAGGAACACCAACCCCAACTTTGTCCGCTGCATCATCCCCAACCATGAGAAACGGGTAAGTACCTGCTTGGTGTCTGTACCGGTGGAGGGCTGGGGGGGGGGGGGACCTGCAGGGGTCTGAAGGCCTGGTGTGTCTGTTTGGTTTCCCAGGCTGGTAAACTGGAGCCTCACCTGGTCCTGGACCAGCTGAGGTGTAACGGAGTCCTGGAGGGCATTCGTATCTGCAGGCAGGGCTTCCCCAACCGGATCGTCTTCCAGGAGTTCAGACAGAGGTGACAAACACCAAATAGGCTCTTTTTTGTTGTTGTTTTTTAATTTAAACTTTGTAGTTCCTTTTCCCAGAGAGGAAAGTTCAGTCTCCATTCACAGTTGGTGTTCCTGCTGTGTGTGCGTACAGATACGAGATCCTGACACCCAACGCTATCCCCAAAGGATTCATGGATGGAAAACAAGCCTGCGAGAGGATGGTACTGCCGTCTTCACTCTTATTTTCTATAAGTTTGTAGAGTTTTGGTTAGTTGTACAAACTGCATGTAGCCGAACATTGTACAGGAAAAGTAACGTTAATTCAATTGTCACAATACTAGTTACCAAATGGTAAAATGCACCACATCCTGTCAACTCTTCTGGACGTCTTTCATAGATCCATGCCCTGGAGCTGGACCCCAACCTGTTCCGAATCGGTCAGAGTAAGATCTTCTTCAGGACGGGTGTTCTGGCTCATCTGGAGGAGGAGAGAGACCTGAAGATCACCGACATCATCGTCTACTTCCAGTCCGTCTGTCGGGGATACCTGGCCCGCAAGTGAGTGCACCGTTCTGAAGAGAGCTTTCTGTTTCCTTATTGCTGTTTGCCCTCTGACCCAACTGTGGATTAAACAAAAAAGCACCGATTGAGAATGTGTTTCCTCCTCCAGAGCGTTTGCTAAGAAGCAGCAGCAGCTGAGTGCCCTGAAGGTCTTACAGAGGAACTGTGCTGCTTATCTGAAGCTTCGACACTGGCAGTGGTGGAGGCTCTTCACCAAGGTGAGAACTCCAGCAACAGCCTCCTTCCACAAAGTTAAACCAATTAGCTCATATGTGTAACACTGACTGGCTAACGGCTCAACACTAGAACATTGGTTTTACTATTATTAGATACTGTACCAGGGCTCAGTAATCAGTTTAGTGAGCCTGCATGTTTGCTGCATTTCTTTCAACTATTGAGCTCAATGGATTTCTAAATGAAAAATGAGTTAAAGTTGAATGTTGTTGTCTCTTGCAGGTGAAGCCGCTGCTGCAGGTCACCAGACAGGAGGAAGAGCTGCAAGCCAAAGATGAAGAGTTGGTGAAGGTGAAGGAGAGGCAGCTCAAGGTGGAGCACGAGCTGGTGGAGATGGACAAAAAACATCAACAGGTGAAAGGAAAACAAAACATACGCAAATCAAACCCCAGAGCCGGTGGGCTGGAACAGAAAAGAATAGTTTGGATGCGTCCGTACACTGTTTTTGACGAGCGTTTCCTTCCGTCTCCAGCTGGTAGAAGAGAAGAACATCCTGGCCGAGCAGCTCCACGCAGAGACGGAGCTGTTTGCCGAGGCGGAAGAGATGAGGGTCCGTCTTCTCTCCAGGAAGCAGGAACTGGAGGAGATCCTTCATGACCTGGAGTCCAGGGTGGAGGAGGAGGAGGAGAGGAACCAGAGCCTGCAGAACGAGAAGAAGAAGATGCAAGCTCACATTCAGGTGAGTCTCCCTCTCTCTTGGTTCCATAATCAATCTCTCTAAACCTTTTCGCGCAGTAAAGACTTCACCTTTGCGTTTGCGGCCTCTCCTCCCGCCAGGACCTGGAGGAGCAGCTGGACGAGGAAGAAGCGGCGAGGCAGAAGCTTCAGCTGGACAAAGTGACGGCTGAAGCGAAGATCAAGAAGATGGAGGAAGGCATCCTGCTGCTGGAAGACCAGAACTCCAAGTTCCTCAAGGTGAAGCCGTTGTGTCAAAGGATGAAACCTTTGTGGGTGATGGTGTGTGGGGCTGAGGATGTGATCCTGTTTGGGGGTTTTTTTGGTCTTATCTTGTCCTCTATACATCCATCCCTCCATTTATCTTCTGGGCTGGTCGTCACTCACATCCTCAACTCTCCAACTCTATAGTCGCCAATTGTCTGACATGCGTTGTGGTATGGAGTACCATACCTCTCCTGCATGATCTGAACGTCTCCCTCAAACAGGAGAAGAAGCTGCTGGAGGACAGGATTGCGGAGATGACCTCTCAGCTGACGGAAGAGGAGGAGAAAGCAAAGAATCTCAGCAAGGTGAAGAACAAGCAGGAGATGGTCATGGTTGACCTGGAGGGTAAGTGGCTCCCAGCGGCGTGCTGCTACGCTCTTCATTTAGTGTGTAAGAATCGAAATATTCACTGTGCCAGACGGAGCGGGACGTCACATAGATGAATAGGAACTGAGGAGAAAGAAGAATAAAGGTTTTTGTGTCGCAGTGTAACAAGGGTCAGTTGGAGGACACCCAGTACAAATGTTAACCAGACTTGATTATCCAAATTCAGTGTTTACATCTGCACAATGAGCTGAATGGCTAGAAATCGTCTAATGTGGTTACCGTTAGTTGTGTGAGGCTGTGACCTCCTGTAACTTGTGACTGTTTCCAACACGCCTCTGTGCGCGCACTGCACCGACACGTCGTTCCTGAGGTCTGTGCTCTTAACACGCGACGTTGTGCCTCCGCAGAGCGTCTGAAGAAGGAGGAGAAAACGCGGCAGGAGTTGGAAAAGGCAAAGCGCAAACTGGACGCGGAGAACACGGACCTGCAGGACCAGATCGCTGAGCTCCAGGCCCAGGTGGAGGAGCTGAAGCTCCAGCTGGCCAAGAAAGAAGAGGAGCTGCAGGCCATCCTGGCCAGGTGCGTCTCTTGACGCACAGAACCATGAAAGTAGAAAAAGAACCTCCACTGAAGGCAAAACGATCAGGAAATAACTGGAAATGGTCACAGTAGCGCTTGATAACCACGGTTTTCTCAGTCAGACACCAGTTCTTGATCTGTGCACAAAACCTGTAAGATCAGTCTGGATATCAAAATAACTTTTAACATCAGTTTTTAAATACAGCAGATAAATTGTTCTCCAGCTCAGACGTTGAATAAAAGGCCCGTTAAGTGAAGGGCAACGTGTTTTCAAACGTATTTGATGGCCAATTAATGTGAGATTCGCTTCTCCTCCGAGCTTTCCTGGTTAGAAGGCCGAGCTGCAGGTTTTCATTAGTATCGTTGCTCATTTCAGGAGATTTACAGCTTCGCACATCCTCTGTAGTGCAGTACAGCTCATCTCCATGACAACAGCCCTTCACTGTGGTACAGAGGAGGCAATACCTGAAATAGACATCCAAACAAAGACTCATAACTCTGAACAGCACAGATTCCTCCTCCTCCCCCCATCCTCCTCTTCCTCCTCCTCACTCGGCTCCGTTTTCTCTCGGCGACACAGAAACCTTTCATCTCGCAGCCGGACGCTCAGATTTCAGGCAAATTGATGTTGATTGATGCTCTGCAGTGTTTCTTCCATGAGACGATCAAGAGCTGGAGCAAAACAATACTGAACATCTGACAAGAAACTTTCCACGTACACTTTTCATTCTGTTAGATATATATATATATATATATATATATATATCTTTTTGTCCTACTTTTTTTTTTAAACTTCCATTAATTGCACACACACACGTCAGCAAACGGCCTGCATGTGAGAGATAAGCGGCTGCGGAGGTCGTTCCTCTGAAGGTCACTTCAACAGGACTTTGGTGGTTTCACTGTCGCACAGATGCGTCGTCTTGTTGGAAAAGCGTCTGCCGGATGGATTTCACACTCAGGAGTCACCCGTTTAGTCACAGCCGCAGACAATTAGGCTTCCATCAGAGGTGGCGCGGCTCATTTTCTCAATTCAGCTTCTGAAAACAGTCGTATCGTCTTTGTTTGGAAAGCGGGTTGTTGAATTTTACGCGAGAGTCGTTAGCGCCTTTAATCAAAGTGGCGGCGGCGTTAATTATGTCTGTGAATCATTGTGACAACCACTGTGTGTAACCAGCGGACTTCCACATGAGTGAGGAATGTTTCATCACACACACACACACACACCACACACACACACACACACACACACACACACACACACACACACACACACACACACACACACACAGTTTCAGTTGTGTACAGTTTGCCACACTGCCCCCCTGTGTGCACTGTTGGATATAAATATATATATATAACACCTGCATGCAGTTAAACTCATTTATTTCACTCAAGCAATAATTTCAAAGACGAGAATATTAGCCTAGTGTTCTGTGATGAAATTCAAACATTTTATTTTCCTGCATAAAGAAGCTTAAAGCTGTCATGTGACTAAACCTTTATTTTGGACGTCCTTCCTGAGTTAAGAGTGGTTGAGGCGTGAGGCTGCAGTGTACGGGAGTGACGAGGTGTGGCGGTGTTGTTGGGTGCAGGAGCGACGAGGAGGCCCTCCAGAAGAACAACGCCTTGAAGCAGGTCCGGGAGCTGCAGGCGCAGCTGGCCGAGCTGCAGGAGGACCTGGAGTCCGAGAAGACGTGTCGCAGCAAAGCGGAGAAGCTGAAGCGGGACCTGAGCGAGGAGCTGGAGGCTCTGAAGACGGAGCTGGAGGACACGCTGGACACCACCGCCGCCCAGCAGGAGCTCAGGTGCTCGCCGCCAACACTGTGCATCCAATATGGCCGCCGGGATGAGGTCTCCTCACATCTATTTGGGTGGTGGTGGTGGGGGGGGGGGGGGTTCTCCACACGCTCACTCCTCCGCCGGTGTCCTCCCTCCAGGACCAAGCGGGAGCAGGAGGTGGCGGAGCTGAAGAAGGCCATCGACGAGGAGACCAGGAACCACGAGGCCCAGGTCCAGGACATGAGGCAGCGACACGCCACGGCCCTGGAGGAGCTGGCGGAGCAGCTGGAGCAGGCCAAGAGGGTGAGCCCCTCACACCACACCCTGACCACACACACACACACACACAACCAAGACCTCCAGAACTGCTACACAGGCACTAATGTGTTGCTAGTAAATGTCATTCAAAATCATTATCAAGAAGCAAGACTTTATTGGTGTTTGCAGTTCAAGGCCAACCTGGAAAAGAGCAAGCAGTGTCTGGAGGGCGACAACAAGGAGCTGTCCTGTGAAGTGAAGAGTCTGCAGCAGGCCAGGACCGAGTCGGAATACAAGAGGAAGAAGCTGGACTCTCAGCTGCAGGAGTTCGTGGCCAGAGCCACGGAGGTGGAGCGGGTCAGAGCCGAGCTGGCCGAACGCTCACACAAGCTCCAGGTACACTGCAGAGTCAAGGACTCTAACGTCTTCTAGTCTGATGGCTGGCATTAAATGTGCTCAATTGTTTTCCCTTTGTCTTCATCCTCCTTCACGTGCCTGCAGTCTGAACTGGACAACGTGTCGGCGTTGTTGGAAGGGGCCGAGAAGAAAAGCGTCAAACTGGCGAAGGAGGTGGACAACCTGAACGGAAAACTGCAGGATTCTGAGGTGAAGAGAAGAAACAACTTCACATGTTCAGAGCTGAAATGTTTCCTTTGCTCTTCTCTGACCACTGATGCACGACGATTGAACATTATTTAAAATAAATATATATACGTATATGATGGTTGTTTTCTATAAATTGAACTGTAACATTGTCATGGATCAATAATCAACCATTTATTTTCTGCGTTACATGATTATAATGAAACTTAACAAGTAGACGTGACCGTCTGTCAGTGTGTCTCTGACATCTCTGGTCACATTTGGCTCCGTGCGGGTTTCTCTCAACCTCTGTCTTGGTTTCCCGTCTTCTAGGAGCTCCGGCAGGAGGAGACGCGCCAGAAGCTCAACCTGAGCGGACAGCTCCGCCAGCTGGAGGTGGAGAAGAACACTTTGCTGGAGCAGCAGGAGGAGGACGAGGAGGCGCGGCGCAGCCTGGAGAAGCAGCTGCAGACGGTGCAGACTCAGGTAATCGCACTCGCACACCTTCCACCCGCCGCTGCTGGAGGCTGGAGGCCAGAGACACTTTCACTCTGCAGTCTCTCCGGTCAAGGTTTGGACATTTGTGACACTGAAATGCAAGAAATTGCGCGACGACGACGACGACCTGAAAACGAGGTTTTGTGGATCCGTTTAATGTGAACTTTTCATCCCGCAGCTGTTTGAGGCCAAGAAAAAGCTGGAGGATGAGGTTGGCGCGATGGAGGGCCTGGAGGAGGCCAAGAGGAAACTCCAGAAGGACGTGGAGCTGGCCGGCCAGCGTCTGGAGGAGAAGACCATGGCCATGGACAAGATGGAGAAGACCAAGAACCGGCTCCAGCAGGAGCTGGACGACCAGACGGTGGACCTGGACCACCAGAGGCAGATCGTCTCCAACCTGGAGAAGAAGCAGAAGAAGTTTGACCAGGTGGAGGCGTCAGTCCTCCAGAGGAGGAACCGCCACGGCGTCGGCCTTCCCTCGTGCTGACGGCCTTTTTCTGTTCCCGTGGCTCCAGATGCTGGCGGAGGAGAAGACGGTCTCGGCTCGCTACGCCGAGGAGCGGGATCGTGCCGAGGCTGAAGCCAGAGAGAAGGAAACCAAGGCTCTGTCCATGGCCCGGGAGCTGGAGGAGGCGCTGGAGGCCAAGGAGGAGCTGGAGAGGTTCAACAAGCAGCTGCGCGCCGAGATGGAGGATCTGATGAGCTCCAAGGACGACGTGGGCAAGAACGTGAGTGGAGAGCTGCTGGTTCTTACCCCGGAAGGGTGGTTGAAATCCGGCGGCGGACCACTTCCTGTCCGCTGCCGTACGACCACTTCCTGTCCGGTGCCGCACGACCACTTCCTGTCGGTGCCGTACGACCACTTCCTGTCCGCTGCCGTACGACCACTTCCTGTCCGCTGCCGTACGACCACTTCCTGTCCGGTGCCGTACGACCAATTCCTGTCCGCTGCCGTAAAACCACTTCCTGTCCGCTGCCGTACGACCACTTCCTGTCCGCTGCCGTACGACCACTTCCTGTCCGCTGCCGTACGACCACTTCCTGTCCGCTGCCGTACGACCACTTCCTGTCCGCTGCCGTACGACCACTTCCTGTCCGCTGCCGTACGACCACTTCCTGTCCGCTGCCGTACGACCACTTCCTGTCCGGTGCCGTACGACCACTTCCTGTGCGGTGCCGTACGACCACTTCCTGTGCGGTGCCGTACGACCACTTCCTGTGCGGTGCCGTACGACCACTTCCTGTCTGCTGCCGCACGCCGGGTTCTCACTCCACCTTGTCCCGCCGCAGGTCCACGAGCTGGAGAAGTCCAAGCGGACCCTGGAGCAGCAGGTGGAGGAGATGAGGACGCAGCTGGAGGAGCTGGAGGACGAGCTGCAGGCCACGGAAGACGGCAAGCTGCGCCTGGAAGTCAACATGCAGGCCATGAAAGCCCAGTTTGACCGAGACCTGCAGGCCCGAGACGAGCAGGGCGAGGAGAAGAAGAGGACGCTGGTCAAGCAGGTCCAACTCACCGCGACGTCGTCTTCTTCTTCACGCTGGACTTGAGCTGTGTCCACAGCGTCACGTGTCCGTCCCCCCTCCTCCCCCTCCCCCCCCTGCAGGTGCGTGAGATGGAGGCGGAGCTGGAGGACGAGAGGAAGCAGAGGAGTGTGGCCGTCGCCGCCAAGAAGAAGCTGGAGATGGACCTGAACGAGGTGGAGGGGCAGATCGAAGCCGCCAACAAGGGCAGAGACGAAGCCGTCAAGCAGCTGAGGAAGATCCAGGTACCAGCCCCCCCCCCCCCCCCCCCCAAACCCACCTTCCCACTTCTCCCCGCAACGCTCCTCGGGTCAAACGGAGTGTTTTCCCCGCTCCCGCAGGCGCAGATGAAGGACTACCAGCGGGAGCTGGAGGAGGCCAGGACCTCCAGGGAGGAGATCTTCACTCAGTCCAAGGAGATCGAGAAGAAGCTGAAGAGCCTGGAGGCGGAGATCCTGCAGCTCCAGGAGGTGGGCGCCCTCATCCTGCACTCTGGGGGCGGCGAGCCACGCGCGGCGGCGTGACCACACTGTGTTTGTGTGCAGGACCACGCGGCGTCGGAGCGAGGCCGCCGCCACGCCGAGCAGGAGAGAGACGAGCTGGCGGACGAGATCGCCAACAGCGCCTCCGGAAAGTGGGTGTGGTCCGGGAGCTAGGAGCCCGTCTCCGCCCGTCTCCGCCCGGCCGGCCGCCGCTCACCCTCTGCTGCTGTCGCTCGCCAGGTCGTCTCTGCTGGAGGAGAAGAGGAGGCTGGAGGCTCGCATCGCCCAGCTGGAGGAGGAGCTGGAGGAGGAGCAGGGCAACGCCGAGCTGCTCAACGAGCGCTTCAGGAAGTCCAACGTCCAGGTGGAGGCGCCGGAGACACTGATGTCCTCCTGCTGGGACAGGAAGTGGAACGCTCTGCTCAAACGTCTCTCTGTCTCCTGCTCCTCCTCTTCCTCCTCCTCCTCCTCCTACTGCTCCTGCTCCTCTTCCTCTTCCTCTTCCTCCTCCTCCTCCTCTTCCTCCTGCTCCTCTTCCTCCTCCTCCTCTTCCTCTTCCTCCTCCTCCTCTTCCTCTTCCTCCTCCTGCTCTTTCTCCTCCTCTTCTTCCTCTTCCTCCTCCGCTTCCTCCTCCTCTTCCTCCTCTTCCTCTTGCTCCTCCCCCTCCTCTTCTTCCTCCTCTTCCTCTTGCTCCTCTCCTCTTCCTCTTGCTCCTCTCCTCTTTCTCTTCCTCCTCCTCCTGCTCTTCTTCCTCCTCTTCCTCCTCCTCCTCCTGCTCTTCCTCCTCCTCTTCTTCCTCTTCCTCCTCCTGCTCCTCTTCCTCCTCCTGCTCCTCCTCCTCTTCTTCCTCTTCCTCCTCCTCTTCTTCCTCTTCCTCCTCCTGCTCTTCCTCCTCCTCCTCCTCTTCCTCCTCTTCTTCCTCCTCCTCCCCCCTTCCTCCTCCTCCTGCTCTTCCTCCTCCTCTTCTTCCTCTTCCTCCTCCTGCTCCTCCTCCTCCTCTTCTTCCTCTTCCTCCTCCTCCTGCTCCTCCTCCTCTTCTTCCTCTTCCTCCTCCTCCTGCTCCTCCTCCTCTTCTTCCTCTTCCTCCTCCTCTTCCTCCTCCTCCTCCTCCTCCTCCTCAGATCGACACCCTGAACACTGAGCTGGCCGCAGAGCGGAGCACCGCCCAGAAGAGTGAGAGCGCCCGGCAGCAGATGGAGCGACAGAACAAGGTGTGTGTGTGTGTGTGTGTGTGTGTGTGTGTGTGTGTGTGTGTGTGTGTGTGTGTGTGTGTGTGTGTGTGTGTGTGTGTGTGTGTGTGTGTGTGTGTGTGTGTGTGTGTGTGTGTGTGTGTGTGTGTGTGTGTGTGTGTGTGTGTGTGTGTGTGTTGGAGTGTAACACCTGGACGTGACGACGCAGGAGTTGAAGGCGAAGCTGGCGGAGCTGGAAGGAGCAGTGAAGTCCAGGTTCAAGGCCTCCATCACGGCCCTGGAGACCAAGACCCTGCAGCTGGAGGAACAGCTGGAGCAGGAGGCCAAGTGAGTCCGGCGCCGCGGCCGCAGCCCAGACACGAAGTCCACCGTTTCACATCTCACGTGTTCGTCCCGCAGGGAACGGGCGGCGGCCAACAAGATCGTCCGGCGCACCGAGAAGAAGCTGAAGGAGGTGATGATGCAGGTGGAGGACGAGCGTCGCCATGCCGACCAGTACAAGGAGCAGGTATTTGCTCTCCCGGGGCGGGAATGAGTGACGGAGGCAGGTTTCCCCCGCTCTAACCCCGCCTCCCGCCTCCCGCCAGATGGAGAAGGCCAACTCCCGCATGAAGCAGCTGAAGCGCCAGCTGGAGGAGGCGGAGGAGGAGGCGACCCGGGCCAACGCCTCCCGCAGGAAGCTGCAGCGGGAGCTGGACGACGCCACGGAGGCCAGCGAGGGTCTGACCCGGGAGGTGACCTCCCTGAAGAACCGCCTCAGGTAACAGCCAGAGTCACTTCCTGTCTCCTCAGAGGCTTCACTGCATTTTTGTTTGACCGCGAAGAGACGATTCTGATTGGCCGCTGCTTCAGTGTGACGCTTCCTGGAGCTGCACCTTCACTGTGGTGTGATGCTGCTGCTGAGGTGTTGCTTCTGGGTCAGGGGTCGGTGACCTGTGGCTCCTGGAGCCTCGGTCCCACTGCAGCTCATCCTGGAGGGACGTAAGGAGGCAAGGCCACCCAGAGCGCAGTCCCTACAAAGAGTGGTAGAATGTAGGGTCGTGACCGACGCAGCGATGTGACGTCATTACAACAATAATGGATGAAGAACGTAGAATCGCGGCTGCAGGTCATGACAGCGGCTCAACTGGTGTCTGAAGCTGGGAGCTTCCTGTTCCTTTCACAGTAAAACTGCTGCGCTGCGGAGCGCCGACAGTTCCAGGAGGTTCATTCCAGACTTGTTGAGAGTGACGGAACATTCTAGTGAACTACACAACAACTACAGGACATTAAAGACACACCATCACACTCATGGTTCTAACAATCCACATCTCCCACATTTATCTTCATTTTAATAATGTGTAGCGATAAAGGAGCTGAGAGCTGCAGTGCATTATGGGAGTTTCTGTTTGTGGTGTTTTAAATGTAATTATTGGGGGGTTATGTTAGGTTTGTAGTGTTGATAATAATTGTGTTTTTGTTGCTTAGTTCATGTAGTTTAGTTTATTAGTTGTAAGTTGTCAACCAGCAGTGAAGGTTTAGTGTGTCGTGTCCTCCTGGCATGGTCTTCCTGTGGGACTGTCAAAATAAAATGTGTGTATCTCTCTGGGTGTTGAGTTCAGTGTTAAACGGGACCAAATGGCTGTTTGAGCATTAAAGGTTGCCGACCCCTGGTCTGGACTTTACCTTCATCACTGTCATGGAGCTCTCCAGCGCCGTCTAGTGGCAGAGACTAGACATGGCGGCACTGGCGTCTTTGCTCCGCGGCGCCGTCCTCCACTCTGACTGAGTCTTGTGGTTTCGTCCCGACAGACGCGGCGGCCCCGTCGCCGGCTTCTCCTCCGGCCGCTCCGGCCGCCGCAACCTCAACCTGGACGGCGCCTCGGTGGACATGTCGGACGACGACGCCGACAGCCGCGCCAGCGACTTCAACGAGACGCAGGCGTCCAACATGGAGTGAACCGGCAGTCCCCCCCCCCCCCCCCCCCTCCTCCTCTTCCTCTTCCTCCTCCTCCTCTTCATCTTCTCTCCAAAGATCAGAAGGTTGAAGCGACGACCCGGCGCCACGTCTCGGCCCTTTTTCTATCCACTGCAGGGAAAACCCTCCGCAGGGCCACACGGACACGTCCGCCTTCCTCTGTCCTCCTCTGGCGTGCTGCTGCTCCTCCTCGCCATCATCATCATCATCATCATCATCTCATCGCTCCACGTCATCTGCTTTACAAGTGCTTTTTCTACCAGGAGGAGGAGGAGGAGGAGGAGGAGCACATCAACTCACACTGCTCTTCATCCTGGAAATGCAGGAGGACAAAGGAAACGTCTCGCTCGCCGTGGCGCCGCTGCACGCCACCATCACACCCCCCCCCCCGCCGCCGCTCAGACTCGCTGAAGCACGGCGGCGCTTCAAACGTCTCGGGACTTGCAATAGAACAAACGCGACGGTGTTTTACTGTGAAAAGTGTTTTTATTTCCTCTGTTGCTTCACCTCAACATTTAACTGGAGGAAACGCGGCGTGGACTCTGCCCCGGCTCCGCCCCCTCCCACGCGGCCCCGCCCCCTCCCACCAACATGCTGGAGAATGCAGCAAACTGCACCGAGCGATTTGTTCAAACTGGAGGCGGAAAGAAAAGAAGCTGTTAACTGGAAACTCTGGGCGTCGGCGTGACACTAAAAGGTATTAAAACACGTGTTTGAGTAGAAAGTCGCCACATCTCAGTGCTTGAACTTTGCCCCACTTTGTATTCAAGTTGTTAGATTTCACTTTTTACCTCCAGTAATGATTTTAACACTAAAACGAGCGTCTGGGTGAAGAAATGTGACGTTTAAACGATTTAAACCCACAGAGACGAGGGTGTCTGGTGCATTGTGGGTAATGTGGAATCAAAACGTAAACGCTTCTCACCCGGAGGGTGGAAGTTGGTTCCTGGCTCGACGAACCGTCGCTCCGTTGACTCAAACGTGACGGGCGCCGTCGTCTTTCATCTTTCCCGCTTTTTCCGAGTTTCTCTCGTCGTCGGAGCCGCGAGGTCCGGTGTCTTTGAAGCCTTTGATCCCGGATGATTCGGCCGGCTGGTTATTAACGGCACGTTTCTTTTAAAAAAAAAAGTGCCTTAGACACTGAAAGAACATTGGGCGGGCGACGAGGAAGAAACTCCTCGCTTTGCTTTCCTTTTCGACTCTGCGCTTGGTTTCATGTCCTCCGCGGTGGAAACCTCCAGAGCGACGGTTCAGCCTCTCGGACGCTTTTCCCTCCTGAACACTGAGACGCCGCGCAGGATTCCATCGGTCGGAAGCTTTAACGTTCACTCCCGTCACTCATTCTTATCAGACTGGCTGTTGACAACCAGGCGTTTCACTGCAAATACTCCCAGCGTATTACTTCTTGTATACCTGTATTTCTAGACCGTGACTTTTTTTTTTTTTTTTTTTTCTTCCCGTTTTGTTTTTGTAAAAGGAAAATAAAGCATATTCATTGTAACTGTGATTGTTGTGTTGGTTTGTTTTTTTTTGGAGGCCGGAGCATTTTTTTTTGAAAGATTTAATATTTGTAATCAAAGAAACGCACGTTCTTTTGATTTGAACCGTCGTACTTTTAGTTTTAATACGTGGATCATAATGAAAAGCCGATTGTGGATCGTGATTCTTTTCCTTCAGTGAGTTAAAGAGGTGGACCTAAAGTATTGATTTAAAATATACCGTCTTTTTAGTTATTCCTGTAACTTCACATTCGTCTTTACATTTTCCCAAATGTATGATTACAAAAGTTTCATAGTTTTGACAATCGGATTAAGAATGTTTCTTAGATTAACTGTTTGCACAGAATCTTTTTACAAAACAACCAAACTAGAGATGGTAAATAGTGTGTGAAGGAAGTTCGACTTCCCTTTTCAAACACGCTACACACACGTCGTAATACTAGTGTTAATTCATCTCTGGATTACTCAGTGTTTTTAGATATTGTTTGTTTCACTTAATTTTTTTTATCCCCCGCCGTGGCTGAGAGGCCCCGAAGGGGGATCTTGAAACAGTCTCCGTACGTCCGTCCGTTCGAACGTTTCTACCTATATCTCGGCAACCCCTGGGCCCACAGTGACCAAACTTCACATGTGGATACATCTCAGAGGGGGAAGGGATACTATGGTGACCTTGACCTAATTTGCATATTAAGTAGGTCACAGGGTCACGAAGTGCTTAAAAACACATTTTGGGCTGTGGAGGCCTAGGTTTTTGAGCTAGGGCTCTGAAATTGTATACACACATGATACACACTCCAGGGATAACCTCCAGTACACCAGGTGACCTGACCTTGACCTTGAAGATTGGTAGGGTCTGAAGTTTGCTCGTCATGGTTGCACAATACATGTATTTTCATATAAACATTTCTCCTCATTTCTCAGCAGTTCCTGGGCCCACAGTCACCAAACTTCACACATGGACACTCCACCTGGGGAGAAGGGGCACCATGGTGACCAGGACCTAATTTGCATATCAGGTCACAGGGTCACTAAGTGCATAAAAACACCTTTTGGGCTCTGGAGACGTATTTTGACATAGCTTATGAAGAAGACCTTTCAGATTCTACATAATTATCTACTAGGACCCATGGAACACCCTCTAGTGTACCAAGTGTGCTGCCTTAGAGCTGGCTTTGTGAGAAAATATAAAGCCCTCCGGCGGGGGATTAGCCCAGCAACGGCCTTCGTTTGTACATGTTTGGAAATAATTTTTAAAAATCCATATAACTTCAAAAAGAATTACAGAAGCAAAATATAAATATTGTTCATGCTGATTGATTTGCTTATATATTTAACATAGAAGATAAATGGGGGGGGGGGGGACAGTAAAGTCAGCGGTATAAAACTTGAGTCAGTTGGAGAGAAAATAAAGGAGTCTTTGTGAAAACCACCTGTTTTGTTTAATTCTCATAACAGACACACAAAAATAATCTACAAAAGACCAAATTAATTAACCAGATAACCACAAAATGTTTTTTTTTTTTTTTTTTTTAATCCTCCCCATCCCTAAAAGAAAGAACAATTTATTAGACGTCACCCACTGCTCCAGTCACATGACTTCCTGGGGGGGGGGGGGGGGGGGGGTGTAGACCGGCGGCACCCCATCAAGAGGAGCTACGAGGAGGAAAACAATCTTTGGCGTCGTTCTCGGTGCGGCCGGCCTCGAGGGACAGCAGAGCGACGGACAGACTCAGGAAGAACAGAACGGTCGGTTAACGGAGGTATTCGGCTCTGAGGGAAGAAGAGTTCTGCTCGTGTTCAGACGCGACGGCCGGGGGGGACAAAACTTCAGCCGCCAAAATGTTTCCCGCCAAAAAGTTCCCGCTTAAACGCACACCACAGTTTTGTTTTTTTTGTTGTTGTTTTTTAAGTGCAACTTTATCACTGAATTGTTTTTCTTTAAACTTGCATCTTTCTAAAAGAGGACATTAATTGAATAATTAAATAGATCCTCAAAGTATTATAACGCTCAGCCCTCAAATCGCTCCATCGCGGCTCGTTAGCGTCGCCGCTAACTGGATCAACGTGCTCATTTTAACTGATCAATTAATGAACAGAAAACATTCATGTTTTATTTACATTTTGTGCGGAGAAAAAGTGAAATTCTGCACAAATGTTTATAATTTATTGCCCAACAGGAGCCAGAAATCCATTTTCGAAACCTGGAGGTAAATATGAAACTGTAAGGCTTCTTCAAGGTTAAAGATCTCAATATATTTAGGAATAAACTAGATTGTTACGAGGTGGTTTATTTAACACTCAAACTGACTTTTCTTTTCAGTTCTGTAATAAAAAAAAACATTTTTTTTCTTATGTTATAAAACAATTTGACTTTCATGGTGCAGATACTAAACAGTGATTCTTTTCACACTATTCTGAGTCTCAAGTCTTGTTTTTCAACTCAATATAAAGTAAAAACACCAAAAAAGAAGAGTTTATCTGATGTCAAAATAAAAATGATGAAAAATAAATAAATCAGATATATACATTTCCCCTGTATGTAATAAAATAATGCCGGTTGTTTATCAGGTGAAGGTTCCAGAGTCTGTTTGGTGTTTATTGATGGTTTAAAGTTGATATTTGCGGCTGAAGTGTCTCGGCCTCGTGTCTGAACACGACGTCAAGGAATCATCTGGAAACGTTTCGCGCCTCCAGAGACACAACGTGGAGAAGAGGTTGAAAAAAGCCAAGCGACAAACTTGCACTTTTTGCATTGAGCGGTTTTTTTTGTTGTTTTTTTTTTTTTTTTTTTACAGTCCTGCATAGATCTTATTCATAACTTTTTTTTTCAAATACAAACTAAGGCTTTTTTTTTTTCTTTCATATTAAAATTGGTTCGAGTCGTAAGCAGATAAAGTAAAACTTAACTCTTTAAAAAAAAAAAAAAAAAAAAAAATTCAAGTAGGCTACAATCTTCTAGCTCCTCCCCTTTCTCACAACGCCTCCTCCACAAAACTTTATCAGTTCAAGTCTTATTTTTTTTTTTCCATGTCCAGAAAAGGTCCAGTGTGATTAAACAGCACCAAAAACACCCGGCGGCGCGGCGCTCGTCCGCCGGTCGCTGCTGACGGAGGGACGACGTCCTGAACCGTCCAACAAACTAACAGTATATTGTGTCTTATGTACAAACACACATTCAGTTCAACCTCTCTCTCTCTCTCTCTCTCTCACACACACTTTGTCCCTGTGTAAATTACAAATAACTTATCAATATTAATTTAAGCTACTACTTAACAGTCATTTGTGGGAGCAGCGGTGACCAACGATAAACGTCTACAGACAAACGATTTCGCCGCCGGAGACGAAAGACAGAAAAACAAATATAAACATTACTCTGTTTTTCTTTTTTTTTTTTCCTTTTTTTGTTTTCGTACTGAGATTTCTCTCACGCCACACCAGCTGAAACACAAATTACTCATCTGCGTCCCCCCCCTCCCCCACCCCCACCCCTACCCCTCCCCCGCCATCGCACTCGTTCCACAGTGATCAAGGTCGGTCATGTAAACATGTTGACACAAATAAAAACAAACAAAAGAGAAGTTCTCATCATTCACGCCGTCTTGTTCTCGTACCCGGTTCATTAGAAAATACACTTAAATTAACTCGTCATTGCCACTCGTTTTTTTTTTTTTTAGGTCCGTGTGGGGGAGGGGCCGTGAAGCCCCGCCCACTCCGCGCCGCCCCGCCCTCAAAGTGAAGATTCCTATTGGTGGAGGCGGAGCCTCCGGAGACTCCTGTTGGTCAGTGGGTTTTCCTCTTCATGTCTCCACTCTGGCTTTGGTTCGCATCTGAGAGGAGACGAAGAACATCATCATCATCATCATCATCTTCATCATCATCATCATCATCAGACAAAATGTGTGCAACAGAAATGAACTGATCTGTTTTCGGGCCATTGCTTTTCATTTTGTTTATTAGTGACATTTGTGACTCAACAAACAGGTAAAATGTTTTGTTGTTTGCCGATGACACCAGTATATTTTAATCAGGAAGTCATTTGTTGGAACTTTCGGAAATAATTGAAGAAGAAATGTTAAAAGCGAGAAATTGGTTTATCGAAAATAAGTTGTCCTTAAATTGGGACAAAACAAACTATATGATTTTCAGTAATCACAGCAAAATTGAGAATGTGAAACTCACGATTGATGGAGTTAGCATAAAAAGAGTCAAGGAAGTTAAGTTTCTAGGTGTTGTAGACGAAAAATTTAATTGGAAAGCTCATATTGATTATGTAAAAAGAAAAATCAGCAAAAGCATCGGCATTTTATATAAAGTTAGAGATTTGTTTGATTGTAGCCTGTTGGATCTTTTATTCCTCAATGATTCTCCTTATTTCAGTTATTGTGCTGAAGTCTGGGGAAATACTTCCACCAGCACCACTAATACTTCCACCAGCACCACTAATACTTCCACCAGCACCACTAATACTTCCACCAGCACCACTAATACTTCCACCAGCACCACTAATACTTCTACCAGCACCACTAATACTTCTACCAGCACCACTAATACTTCTACCAGCACCACTAATACTTCTACCAGCACCACTAATACTTCTACCAGCACCACTAATACTTCCACCAGCACCACTAATACTTCCACCAGCACCACTAATACTTCCACCAGCACCACTAATACTTCCACCAGCACCACTAATACTTCCATCAGGACCACTAATACTTCCACCAGGACCACTAATACTTCTACCAGGACCACTAATACTTCTACCAGTGCCACTAATACTTCTACCAGGACCACTAATACTTCTACCAGTGCCACTAATACTTCTACCAGGACCACTAATACTTCCACCAGCACCACTAATACTTCTACCAGCACCACTAATACTTCTACCAGCACCACTAATACTTCTACCAGCACCACTAGTACTTCTACCAGCGCCACTAGTACTTCTACCAGCGCCACTAGTACTTCTACCAGCGCCACTAATACTTCTACCAGCACCACTAGTACTTCTACCAGCACCACTAGTACTTCTACCAGCGCCACTAATACTTCTACCAGGACCACTAATACTTCCACCAGCACCACTAATACTTCTACCAGGACCACTAATACTTCTACCAGTACCACTAATACTTCTACCAGGACCACTAATACTTCTACCAGCACCACTAATACTTCTACCAGCACCACTAATACTTCTACCAGCACCACTAATACTTCTACCAGCACCACTAATACTTCTACCAGCACCACTAATACTTCCACCAGCACCACTAATACTTCTACCAGCACCACTAATACTTCTACCAGCACCACTAATACTTCCACCAGCACCACTAATACTTCCACCAGCACCACTAATACTTCTACCAGGACCACTAATACTTCTACCAGGACCACTAATACTTCTACCAGGACCACTAATACTTCTACCAGCACCACTAATACTTCTACCAGCGCCACTAATACTTCCACCAGCACCACTAATACTTCTACCAGCACCACTAATACTTCTACCAGCGCCACTAATACTTCCACCAGGACCACTAATACTTCTACCAGCACCACTAATACTTCTACCAGCGCCACTAATACTTCTACCAGCGCCACTAATACTTCTACCAGCACCACTAATACTTCTACCAGCACCACTAATACTTCCACCAGCACCACTAATACTTCTACCAGCGCCACTAGTACTTCCACCAGCACCACTAATACTTCTACCAGCACCACTAATACTTCTACCAGTACCACTAATACTTCTACCAGCACCACTAATACTTCTACCAGCACCACTAATACTTCTACCAGCACCACTAATACTTCTACCAGCACCACTAATACTTCTACCAGCACCACTAATACTTCTACCAGCACCACTAATACTTCTACCAGCACCACTAATACTTCCACCAGCACCACTAATACTTCCACCAGCACCACTAATACTTCTACCAGCACCACTAATACTTCTACCAGTACCACTAATACTTCTACCAGCACCACTAATACTTCTACCAGCACCACTAATACTTCTACCAGCACCACTAATACTTCCACCAGCACCACTAATACTTCCACCAGCACCACTAATACTTCTACCAGCACCACTAATACTTCTACCAGTACCACTAATACTTCTACCAGCACCACTAATACTTCTACCAGCACCACTAATACTTCTACCAGCACCACTAATACTTCTACCAGCACCACTAATACTTCCACCAGCACCACTAATACTTCCACCAGCACCACTAATACTTCCACCAGCACCACTAATACTTCCACCAGCACCACTAATACTTCTACCAGCACCACTAATACTTCTACCAGCACCACTAATACTTCTACCAGTACCACTAATACTTCTACCAGCACCACTAATACTTCTACCAGCACCACTAATACTTCCACCAGCACCACTAATACTTCCACCAGCACCACTAATACTTCTACCAGCACCACTAAGCCCTCAGTCCTGTTGCAAAAAATATCAATTAAAATCATCAGTAAGGTTATAGCGAACACACCAATCCTTTACTTATTGAAAATAAACTTCTTAAAGTTAAGGACCTTGTCGACTTAAAATTTTTGATTATTATGTGGAAAGCAAAACAAAAAAAATTGCTTGATGTTCAAAATAATTTTGTTGCACAAACCGTTTGCCAGAGGAGAAAATACAATTTTCAGAACATGAATGTTAAAATCCACACGTGTGGATTAGAACATTCCAGATGAAACGGTTTTATCATCTTTATAGTGTTTCAGCAGAGTATTAGAAACCGTATGATAGGAAACGTTTTAGAGAATAAATCCTATATTTGCACCTCCATTTGTTTTGTACGGAGTGAAGATGAACGCTGGAGGAGAATCAGTGGGAGGTGAAGGTGTTGATGAGTTGGTTGTTCTCATGAACACCAGGGATCCACTGCAGCAGGGAGAAACTCCCAGGTTACTTTGTTTTCTTCCTTCATAATTCATGCAGCTGAATCACAGTTTCACATGTTGATCAGAGCAGCTGCTCCCAAATCAAACAACGTCTGCAGAAACTGAACCTCGACCACGACGACGACGCGTCCAAATCACAAATGTGGAAGAAAGAAGTGGAATCGGCTAAAGACGCAGGACAGACGAGGACGGGTCAAACCGGGCGCCGCCGATACTGAAGTCAGAACAACGCTAGAGAGGAAGATGGTGAACAGATGGAGGAGGAGGAGGAGGAGGAAGAGGAGGAGGAGGAGGAATGCAGATTACCTGAGAAAGCAAGCTGCAAGTGAGGAGGTAGGGCAGCCTGCGACCCTGACTGGAGACTCTTATACAGATCTGAGGAGAGACGGAGGACGGAGACACGTGATGCTAATCAACCAGGATGTGGAACACATGGCGGTGGGGGGGGGGGGGGGGGGGTTGAGAGACACAAACATAAATATTCATTTCAACCTGCAGCAGGAGACTCAAACTCCTCGTCCCACAACAAACTAACTCACAACGATTCATGAATCTTTTCTAAACTGTATGAAAAGTCAGAAGTGAGATATGAAATCCAGGATTGTTTCCCTCTATAGTTCCAGCAGGTTCCTTCATTACGTCACCAGTCTGTCGCCATGGTTACTCTTTAAAACCCCCCCCAAAACAACCTGAACATCATGTAAATAAAGACAGTTTCCACGGTGGGACCGACACACAGAGACTGGAGCAGGACGACGATCTCTGCTGCTCAGGCCCCAGAGGTCAGAGGTCAGAGGTCAAACATGGAAAACAACTGATGTAATGAAGTCACATGTCGACTAAACAAGTGTTTTCTACGCTCCTGTTCTGAAGTCGTTAGTTAAATAGTGAAAGTTTCAATGTGTTAAACTGGAGCAGCAGCTGGACGCTCACCCATTAGGTCGCTTTGTGCTAGCGGGTATCCTGAGTTGGCGCTGGGGGCGGAGCCCATGCCGGCGCCCCCCGGGGGGCTGAAGTTGAGCAGCGAGGGGAACTGGAAGGGCAGGGAGACGGGAACCAGGCCTCCCAGCATCCCGAAGCCCAGGGGCAGAGTGGCGGGGTTCCCCAGGAGGGCGGAGCCCGCCGTCGATACCTGCACGCAGAACACCCCGTCACACCACGTCACACCCCGTCACAGCCCGTCACAGCCCGCCACACCACGTCACACCCCGTCACACCACGTCACACCCCGTCACACCGTCACACCCCGTCACAGCCCGTCACACCCCGTCAGAGCCCGTCACAGCCCGCCACACCCCGTCACACCCCGTCACACCCCGTCACACCACTTCACAGTCCGTCACAGCCCGTCACAGCCCGTCACACCACGTCACACCCCGCCACACCCCGTCACAGCCCGTCACAGCCCGCCACACCCCGCCACACCACTTCACAGCCCGTCACAGCCCGTCACACCATGTCACACCCCGTCACAGCCCGTCACAGCACGTCACAGCACGTCACAGCCCGTCACACCACGTCACAGCACGCCACACCACTTCACAGTCCGTCAACAGTCCATCACAGCCCGTCAACAGTCCGCCACACCACGTCACAGTCCGTCACAGCCCGTCACAGTCCGTCACAGCCCGTCAACAGCCCGTCAACAGCCCGTCAACAGCCCGTCAACAGTCCGCCACACCACGTCACAGTCCGTCACAGCCCGTCACACCCCGCCACAGTCCGTCACACCCCGTCAACAGCCCGTCAACAGTCCGTCACACCACGTCAACAGCCCGTCAACAGTCCGTCAACAGCCCGTCAACAGTCCGTCACAGCCCGTCAACAGTCCGTCACAGCCCGTCAACAGTCCGTCACAGCCCGTCAACAGCCCGTCAACAGTCCGTCAACAGCCCGTCAACAGTCCGTCAACAGTCCGTCACAGTCCGTCACACCCCGTCAACAGCCCGTCAACAGTCCGTCACACCACGTCAACAGCCCGTCAACAGTCCGTCACACCACGTCAACAGCCCGTCACAGCCCGTCAACAGTCCGTCACAGCCCGTCAACAGTCCGTCACACCCCGTCAACAGTCCGTCACAGCCCATCACACCACGTCAACAGTCCGTCACACCCCGTCACAGCCCGTCACACTCCGTCACACCCCGTCACAGCCCGTCAACAGTCCGTCACAGCCCGTCAACAGTCCGTCACAGCCCATCAACAGTCCGTCACACCCTGTCACACCACGTCAACAGTCCGTCACACCCCGTCAACAGTCCGTCAACAGTCCGTCACACCCCGTCAACAGTCCGTCACACCACGTCAACAGTCCGTCAACAGTCCGTCACACCACGTCAACAGTCCGTCACACCCCGTCAACAGTCCGTCACACCAGGCCAACAGTCCGTCACACCCCGTCAACAGTCCGTCACACCAGGCCAACAGTCCGTCACACCCCGTCAACAGTCCGTCACACCCCGTCACACCACGTCAACAGTCCGTCACACCACGTCAACAGTCCGTCACAGCCCGTCAACAGTCCGTCACAGCCCATCAACAGTCCGTCACACCCTGTCACACCACGTCAACAGTCCGTCACACCCCGTCAACAGTCCGTCAACAGTCCGTCACACCCCGTCAACAGTCCGTCACACCACGTCAACAGTCCGTCAACAGTCCGTCAACAGTCCGTCACACCACGTCAACAGTCCGTCACACCCCGTCAACAGTCCGTCACACCAGGCCAACAGTCCGTCACACCAGGCCAACAGTCCGTCACACCCCGTCAACAGTCCGTCACACCAGGCCAACAGTCCGTCACACCCCGTCAACAGTCCGTCACACCCGTCACACCACGTCAACAGTCCGTCACACCACGTCAACAGTCCGTCACACCCCGTCAACAGTCCGTCACAGCCCGTCACACCACGTCAACAGTCCGTCACACCACGTAAACAGTCCGTCACACCCCGTCACACCACGTCAACAGTCCGTCACACCCAGTCAACAGTCCGTCACACCCCGTCACACCACGTCAACAGTCCGTCACACCCCGTCACACCACGTCAACAGTCCGTCACACCCCGTCAACAGTCCGTCACTCCACGTCAACAGTCCGTCACACCCCCGTCACACCACGTCAACAGTCCGTCACACCCCGTCAACAGTCCATTACTCCACGTCAACAGTCCGTCACACCCCGTCAACAGTCCGCCACACCACGTCACACCCCGTCACAGCCCGTCAACAGTCTGTCACAGCCCGTCAACAGTCCGTCACACCCCATCACACCACGTCAACAGTCCGTCACACTCCGTCACACTCCGTCACACCCGTCACACCACGTCAACAGTCCGTCACACCCCGTCAACAGTCCGTCACACCACGTCAACAGTCCGTCACACCACGTCAACAGTCCGTCACACCCCGTCAACAGTCCGTCACACCCCGTCAACAGTCCGTCACACCCCCGTCAACAGTCCGTCACACCCCGTCACACCACGTCAACAGTCCGTCACACCCTGTCAACAGTCCGTCACACCCCGTCAACAGTCCGTCACACCACGCCAACAGTCCGTCACACCCCGTCACACCACGTCAACAGTCCGTCACACCACGTCAACAGTCCGTCAACAGTCCGTCACACCACGTCAACAGTCCGTCACACCACGTCAACAGTCCGTTACACCCCGTCACCAGTCCGTCACACCCCGTCAACAGTCCGTTACACCCCGTCAACAGTCCGTCACACCACGTCACACCACATCAACAGTCCGTTACACCCCGTCACCAGTCCGTCACACCCCGTCAACAGTCCGTTACACCCCGTCACACCCCGTCAACAGTCCGTCGCACCCCGTCACACCACGTCAACAGTCCGTCACACCCAGTCAACAGTCCGTCACACCCCGTCACACGACGTCAACAGTCCGTCACACCCCGTCAACAGTCCATTACTCCACGTCAACAGTCCGTCACACCCCGTCACACCACGTCAACAGTCCGTCACACCCCGTCAACAGTCCGTCACAGCCCGTCAACAGTCCGTCACAGCCCGTCAAACCCCGTCATACCACGTCAAACCCCGTCATACCACGTCAACAGTCCCGTCACACCACGTCAACAGTCCGTCACACCCCGTTACACCCCGCCACAGCCTGTCACAGCCCGTTACACCCCGCCACAGCCTGTCACACCCAGTCACACCCCACCACGCCCCGTCACACCCCTCCCCACCCTGCCACACCCCTCCCCACCCTGCCACACCCCGTTACACCCTGCCACACCCCGTCACACCCCTCCCCACCCTGCCACACCCTGCCACACCCCGTCAAACCCCCGTCACACCCTGTCACACCCCGTCACACCCCGTCATGTAACCCAGGCTCGCCGCCGGTCGGCCCACAAACCTGTGAGAGGTGTGATGTTGTGGAGGACGTGGCCAAGGTCCCTGAAGCCACCCAGCCGTTCCCTGCCTTGGCGCCCTGGCTGGCCCCGCCCACCACCCTCTGCCTCGGCCCGTGATTGGCCGAGGCCGAGAGTGAGGAGGAGGACGACGGCGTTTTGTCGGGGTGGCTGCAGATCGCCGACACGACCGCCTTGTTGTTGGAGGTGTGGATGACGCTACTGTTGCTCGTGGTCGACTGAGGCTTCTGGGCTCCGGCGAAGCTGTAGCTGCTCGCCGCCGGCTTCGCCGGGCCGCCGCCCGCCACGCTGTAGGAGGGCCGGAACGCTTTGGGTTTGGGGGGGTACTGGTGCTGCTGCGGTTGGCCGGAGATCATCTGGTGGGGCAGCGGGTGCGAGGGCGAGGAGGACGGGGAGGGCGATGAAGAGGAGGAGGGGGGGGGCGTGGGCGCCGGGGGGCGAGGGGTGAGTTTGATGATGGGGGAGGAGTTGCTGCTGTGGGAGGACTTGGTGAGCGTGGCCTGCATGGGGGTGATGAAGTTGGGCTGATGGTACTGATGCGTGTGGGGTTTAACCTGCGTGGCGTGGGGGGCGTGGGGGGGTGGGGGACGGCGAGGAGGTGGCGGGGGAGGGCGGGCAGAAGGACTGCAGGCCGTGGTGGGAGGTAGTATTGGAGCGGGGCGGCGCGGCGGGGGAGGGGGACGGGGCGACGGCAGCGTTGGTGGCACCACCGCCGCCGTTGCTGCCGGGCTTCCCGCCGCCCTTGGCGAGTCCCGGGGCGACGCCCATCGCCCCCAGAATCCCCACCGGGCTGGCGAAGCCTTTCTGATGTGGCGGCAGCAGGGGGGACGCCGTGGGGGGGGGCCGCTGCTTTGGCGGCGACGGGGAAGGGTGCGGCGGCATCTTGCCGATCACGGAGCCCGGCCTGTGGTTGGGCGACGCCATGGTGACGTGTCTCTGAGTCTGGGCTTGGCTCATGGCGCCCGACGCCTTGACGGTGCCGTAGTGGGCGTCCGCCGTCCTGGAGGCCAGCGTCAGCGCCGCCGCCTGCACGCGGGCCATGGAGGAGGCGACCCGCGCCGCGGAGAAGGAGGTAGAAGACGAGGTCGGTAGCGTTGTGGTGGTCGTTGGCAGATTCCCAGAGGACGCGGCCGCCGGCAGCGCCGGCGCGGCGTCCGCCTTCGATAGGGCGTGTGGCTGCGCGGCGGAGGCGGACGACAGCTGAGAGGCCGACGGGTAGTGGGGGGTTACGGGGGGGGGCGACGAGGTGGGCATCTGCAGGGGCGGGGGCGACAGGGGGCTGTCCGAGGAGCACAGGCCCTTGGTGGCGTTGTTGAGGAAGGCCAGGGCGTGAGAGATGGAGTCCAGCGACGGCGCCGTCAGGTCCTCGTCCAGGGAGTCCGACAGACAGATGGGCTCCAGGGCGGAGGAGGAGGAGGAGGGGGGGGGAGGAGGCGGGCGGCCGGAGGCGGGCAGAGAGGAGGAGGAGGTGGTGGTCATGGCGAGCGGCGGCTTGTGGATCCAAAGACCCTCCTGGAGAGCAACAAGCACAAAGTTCATTCAGTCAGCAGGTTGATCTACAGACACAAACACAACAGAAGGAAAAAAAACACCTGCAAGCCAGGCAACCTGATGGATTCAAATAAATGGTGGAAAGAAACTGTTCGTGATTCAATCCAACATGAAGTCCACACACGATCCAGTGATCACATGATGAGGCGATGAGAGAAGGACGTCACTCACCTTGGCTTTGGCCTTGGGTCCAGGCATCATCCTCCTCTTGACTCTGAATGACAACAACGAATAAAGAATTACCAGAAAGTATTCAACCTCCGGTTGACTTTCCCCATTCAGGCTGAAGAGGAAGCGTCGAGCGGCTCGATTCACTGCAGAAACATGAAAGGATGTGAAGTGAAAAACTCACAGGTTTGCGGTGAGGTGATTGTGAACGACGAGACTCTCCTTGAACAGGATCCTGGGAAATACAAAGGTAAAGAACACCAACACAAGAATATGAACAACTGGGTCAGACCTTCCACACTCAAACAGTTCACGCAGGTTTTAACTCGGTGAATTTACTCTTTTTTTATTCTGGCTATAGAATCACCGCGACACTGATCTGTGTGGTTACATCATCTGAACGACTAAAAAGCACATATTTCAAAGTTACTTGCTCAAAAAGTCTGAGTTGAATCATTTTCTTACTAAATACCTGCAAAGGAATACGTCTTTAATACTGGATTCCATCGTCCAGTTGTGTTATTTGTTAAAAAACATCTTGTTGTTGTTGGAATTGCTTGATTTTTGAAGGTTGCATTGTGCAACCCTTATTTTCTTTCACATATAGTGTAAAACACCACGTGTTCTGCTATTCCTTTTATTTAAAATTAATTCAATTAAAACGGTTCACTGTGCGAGTGAAGACCCTGGTAAAACACACACACACACACACACACCTGGTCTGCATCCAGCCCTTGGGCCACAGTGGTTTGACCTCGTTCTCGAAGAAGGCCTTGAGGTAGTCCTCCACCGACAGAGAGCACTGCTTCTCCATCTCGTAGCAGCTGAGCTTCACCCGCACCAGGCTGCACAGCAGGTTCCTGCACACACACACACGCACACGCACACAATCAGTGAGGCTGCAGGTGGAGAGCACCTGGTGGAAGATGAAGATGAAGATGAAGCAAGTGATGGCTCCAGTTCAGGGTTTTTCCACCTGAATGAAGCTTAGATCAGTGAACCTGGAGACTCTGAGGAGGTGAAACACCAGAGACCTCGGAGGAGGGAGGAGGGAGGAGAGGGGAGGGAGGAGAGAGGACGGAGGACGGAGGAGGGAGGAGGGGGGACGGAGGAGAGAGGACGGAGGACGGAGGAGGGAGGAGAGGACGGAGGAGAGAGGACGGAGGAGGGAGGACGGAGGAGTGAGGAGGGAGGACAGAGGACGGAGGAGGGAGGAGAGAGGACGGAGGACGGAGGAGAGAGGACGGAGGAGGGAGGAGAGAGGAGAGAGGAGAGAGGAGGGAGGACGGAGGACAGAGGTGGGAGGGAGGAGGGAGGAGGGAGGACGGAGGACAGAGGAGGGAGGGAGGACGGAGGACAGAGGAGGGAGGGAGGAGGGAGGACGGAGGAGGAGGAGGAGGAGGGAGGACGGAGGGAGGACAGAGAGGGAGGGAGGAGGGAGGACGGAGGAGGGAGGAGGGAGGATGGAGGATGGAGGGAGGAGGGAGGAGGGAGGAGGGAGGAGGGAGGACGGAGGAGGGAGGATGGAGGGAGGAGAGAGGAGGGAGGACAGAGGAGGGAGGACAGAGGAGGGAGGGAGGAGGGAGGACAGAGGGAGGGAGGAGGGAGGACGGAGGGAGGACGGAGGGAGGAGAGAGGAGAGAGGAGGGAGGAGGGAGGAGGGAGGAGAGGACGGAGGAGAGAGGACGGAGGAGGGAGGACGGAGGAGTGAGGAGGGAGGACAGAGGACGGAGGAGGGAGGAGAGAGGACGGAGGACGGAGGAGAGAGGACGGAGGAGGGGAGGAGAGAGGAGAGAGGAGAGAGGAGGGAGGACGGAGGACAGAGGTGGGAGGGAGGAGGGAGGAGGGAGTACGGAGGACAGAGGAGGGAGGGAGGAGGGAGGACAGAGGAGGGAGGGAGGAGGGAGGACGGAGGAGGGAGGAGGGAGGAGGGAGGACGGAGGGAGGACAGAGGAGGGAGGGAGGAGGGAGGACGGAGGAGGGAGGAGGGAGGATGGAGGATGGAGGGAGGAGGGAGGAGGGAGGAGGGAGGAGGGAGACGGAGGAGGGAGGACGGAGGGAGGAGAGAGGAGGGAGGACAGAGGAGGGAGGACAGAGGAGGGAGGACAGAGGAGGGAGGGAGGAGGGAGGACAGAGGGAGGGAGGAGGGAGGACGGAGGGAGGACGGAGGGAGGAGAGAGGAGAGAGGAGGGAGGAGGGAGGAGGGAGGAGGGAGGAGGGAGGAGGGAGGAGGGAGGACGGAGGAGGGAGGAGGGAGGAGGGAGGACGGAGGAGGGAGGGAGGAGGAGGGAGGACGGAGGAGGGAGGAGGGAGGAGGGAGGAGTGAGAACCAATCAGGACTAAACTGCAGCTCCAGCAGGACGCTACCTGAGCTTGTCGTCCCAGACAAACTTCTTCCTGGGGCCCATCACTCGCTTCCCGGGCTTCTCCTCGTCCTCCTCCTCTGAGCCGTTCTTCTCGCCCTCCTCCGACTGCTGCCTGCAGGAAACATGGCGGACGGCCAATTAAAGCAGACGTTGGAGTGAGGAGCTTCAAGCTCTCAGCAGACGTCTGGTACAATGTTCCACTGCAACCCAGAACGTAACATTCAAATGAATGTGAATAATGAAATATTTTGTTTTTAAGATGGCAAACCTTGAAGAAAGCTGCAGGGTTTTTTTGCTTTTTTATTATCCTGTCACCGTGATGTTGAAGTCTAGAATTAAACAATAACATTTATAGTTTGTTTTAAGTGTTGGCTTATAATATTCTTTGTCATACTCTCCTTCAAAGTCACCTTTTTTGCCATTCTTGAGTCCTCATGTTTTCTGTATTCTTTGTATATTGATTTCTTTGTTCTCTCTCTACCAATTCCTTCCTCCACCTCTTATTAACTCCACTTCCTTCTCAAAACAATGTGATCGTGTCAAAAGCGCCTCCTCCTGTAACTTCTCCAGCGACCTCTCATCTTGTCAGACACGTACTTGGCGACCTTGGCCATGCACTCCATGTTGTATTTTGCGATCTGCTCCGGCATCACGCTGCACACCGCCAGCTTCAGCTTCAGCAGCGGCGTCCGCAGCCGGTCGTCCTGAAAGAGAGAGAGACAGGCGGAGATGGACTGAGTGGTAGAGGAAAAAAAACAAAACAAAAAAGACAGAGGGGAGTGGAAAAGGATGGAAAACAGAGCAACAGGGAGACAAAAAGAAAAAAAGTGCAATCAGATTAAAAAGAAAGGAAAACATGCGAACAGAGGATAAAAAGAGAAAGCAGGAGAGTTTTGATTGATCTTGTCAGTTAACGGCGTTAACGGAGCGTGACGGAGGCCTGAGGAGGCTGCTCTCTGCCTCACTGACGTCTCTGCACAGGAACGGGCCGGCCATCGCAACGACGACCTACCAACGACCAACTACAACCTCACAACTACAACCTCACAACCAGAACCTCACAACTACAACCTCACAACTACAACCTCACAACTACAACCTCACAACTACAACCTCACAACTACAACCTCACAACCAGAACCTCACAACCAGAACCTCACAACTACAACCTCACAACTACAACCTCACAACCAGAACCTCACAACCAGAACCTCACAACTACAACCTCACAACTACAACCTCACAACTACAACCTCAAAACTACAACCACACAACTACAACCTCACAACCACAACCTCACAACTACAACCTCACAACCTCACAACCACAAAACTACAACTACAACCTCACAACTACAACCTCACAACCAGAACCTCACAACCAGAACCTCACAACCACAACCTCACAACCACAACCTCACAACTACAACCTCACAACCAGAACCTCAAAACTACAACCACAACCACAACCTCACAACTACAACCTCACAACCACAACCTCACAACTACAACCTCACAACCACAACCTCACAACTACAACCTCACAACTACAACCTCAAAACTACAACCTCAAAACTACAACCTCAAAACTACAACTACAACCTCACAACTACAACCTCACAACCAGAACCTCACAACCAGAACCTCACAACTACAACCTCACAACTACAACCAGAACCTCAAAACTACAACCTCACAACCAGAACCTCACAACCAGAACCTCACAACCACAACCTCACAACCAGAACCTCACAACCAGAACCTCACAACCAGAACCTCACAACTACAACCTCACAACTACAACCTCACAACCACAACCTCACAACCAGAACCTCACAACCAGAACCTCACAACCACAACCTCACAACTACAACCTCACAACCAGAACCTCATAACCAGAACCTCACAACTACAACCTCACAACTACAACCTCACAACTACAACCTCACAACAACAACCTCACAACTACAACCTCACAACTACAACCTCACAACTACAACCTCACAACCAGAACCTCACAACCAGAACCTCACAACCAGAACCTCACAACCAGAACCTCACAACCAGAACCTCACAACCAGAACCTCACAACTACAACCTCACAACCAGAACCTCACAACCACAACCTCACAACCAGAACCTCACAACTACAACCTCACAACTACAACCTCACAACCAGAACCTCACAACCAGAACCTCATAACCAGAACCTCACAACCAGAACCTCATAACCAGAACCTCACAACTACAACCTCACAACCAGAACCTCACAACCAGAACCTCACAACCAGAACCTCACATCAGAGCCCAGATCAGACGCTTGAGAGAAAACTTACTTTTCACCAACAAGAAAAATCTTTGGATTTTGTTGAACTTGATGCTTTGATTAGAGAGAAAAAGCTACTTGGGATGTAAATCTTTGATGTGCTGGGAGGAGAAACAGGCCGGAGAATAACATTGAAATCAGTTTTCTCAAACCCAGAATATGGTGAGTGGAGCTTTTCTCCACGTGGTTAAAAACCATAGAAGACCACAGTTGAAAGCTCTGATTATACGGCCACATGAATGAGTTCAGAGGAGAGACGGGCTGAGCTGAAATATCTCATCTCCATGTTTTATTTTTAGTCCCACAGTATTTATGCAAGATGATAAATCAGACTCATATCGTTTTGTTTTTTTATCAAAATGAGTGACTATGTGACTTTATCAGGTTGTTGTTAGACTCAATTATATGAACAAACAGCTCCTCTACAACCTGAGGCTGTGATCTTAGAGCTCAGTTCAGATTGTTGTTATTGAGATTATATTGAAACGTGACCTCCATCAGTAAAAGTGAACCGGAAGACCATCATTAAGACGGAAGTCGCTTTGAAAAACTTCAGATCAGCATCTGGCCACATGACAGTGACCTGGATCGGATTTCATAAGAGTTAAAGATTTGTGCTGATCAGAGCTGAAGAATCAGATGGCTGACAGTAATCACATTACTTTCATGATCACGTCGACATGCTTGAGATAAACTAGATTCACTGTGACAGATGAAACTTCCCTCATTTACTGACTGAAGCGTCCTCGTCTTGTTGGACACGAAGACTCTCAGTCTTACTGTTCAGGGTTTTCACTTCATTAAACGGACAATTTAAGTCGTCTTCACTCTTTCACGGTAGCCCACTCGGCTTGTCGTTTGTTCACTCGCATATCATTACGTCACTTGTATTTTCTGTGTTCATTCCCTTCTCCTTTTTTCAAAAATGAGACTTGCAGCTCATAATAAGCAAAGTCTGGGGTTTTTCTCAGATCTGCAATGATATGTCTAAATTATGAAATCTAAATTCCTCTGATTATGACGATTCAGTTCTAACTCACTGCTGGAACGTGAACACATCATCACCGCTCTGGTGGACTTCCACTGGGGAGTGCGTCTCTCTGGGCGGGTGTGATATGGGGAGTTTTGACACCTTTATACATCTTACAAGACCCCCAACAGCTCCACAGCACTGTTGTTGGGAGTCATTGAAGTTCATAGTAAACATGGTGCTCTCGGGTTTGGACAAAGGAAACGACCACACAGCAATGGGCCTGCTGCAGGAAGCTCTTTCCAATGTGACGCGTGGCGGAGGAGCCGGCTGCTCCACACGAGGCCTCACTCACCTGGATGTTCAGACTGAGCTTCTTCAGGCGCTTGAGCAGCGCCTCTTTGTTGCACGGCACAAACGCCTCCATGTGGGCATAGATCTCCGAGCGCACCTCGGGAGGCTGCTCCTGGGCCTGCAGCTGGATGCTGAGAGGAGAGAGAGAGAGAGAGAGAGAGAGAGAAGATTGTGAGGAAAAAGAGATTAGGAGAGAGGCGGAATAAAAGAGAGCGATGGGAGATTGAAGGAGTGCGAGGAGGAGAACAAAGGCAAGTGGCGGAGGAATGAGAGCAGGGTGAATGGAAATGAGAAGCATGTCATTACCGCAGACAATGAGAGACGGAGAGAAAACAAAACACTTAAAGACAGCAGAAGAGGTGGCGGGGGAAATCTGGTGGAAATGAGCGAGGATGGCTGGAGCAGCAGGGGGGGAGGAGGAGGAGGAGGAGGAGGAGGAGGGGGGGGGAGCTGGGATTTGGGATGACGGTGATTTAAAAGCTGTCCTACTCACTCCAGGAGAATGTTATTCATGTCCAGGGTGAAAAATTTCTTCCTCCCCTCCTGATCAAACTGCCGCGAGGCCTGTGGGGAGAAAAGGTTGAGTCAGCTTGCGGCGCGAACGGTAAAAATACATCCAACGCATCCGGGAGGCGGCGAGCCGGCCCTCCTCCACCTGCCCGACACACACATCCACCTCAATCTGCTGCACAAATCACAAGACTCACAGCCTTTCTGCTTAAAATGAGGTTCAAGCTGCCGTCGCCGCGCTGCAGGCCGATGACAGACGACTTCCACTGCCACGGAAAACCGCAGCATTCGCTTTTTTTTTTTTTCTTTTTAAAGAAGGAGCCATCATTTTAACAAGCTGTGGAACTCATTTACAGGACAGGACGTACGCATGAGCCGGCCCATTCCACTGCAGCCTTTCATCATGAATTATTGCCTTGATCCTTCTCAGTTAACCAGGTAGCCGTTTGTCTCAAAGTCTGACCTGCTGCCTAATGTAACATTTTTTTTTTTTACAATCCAACCAGGTATTTATGATCAGTTCCACATTTAAACAGGCTGAAATAACACATTTTAAGCCAGGAAAAAAAACTGTCACATTTCTCTCCCTTGATATACCGAGTTTAAAAAAATGATAGCTTCTTTCATGGGTTTGTTTTGATTTATGAAAAGACATGAACAAAACGATCACCTCTTTATGTCTATGTTTCTATCACTATTTAAGACATGAGGTCCAGCATTAACTGGTTATATTGCCCATTATTTATTAATACGTTTGCTTAGTGAAAGCAAACAAATAAAAAGGCTGTTTGCTCCATGCACACGTCCAGACCTACAGTTTATTTGAGCCTAAAAAAAAAAAAACCCTGCCGTTTGATTTGGGCGGAATAAACTCAACTATTCTCATTTAAATTAAAGAAAATACCCCTCAGGTTGTGCTGATGCTTCCCATGTGTTACCTGTGGAAGCAATAACAGAAGATTCCAGCTATTCTTTATTCTTCTCCTTCCTCCTCCTCTGCATCCTCCTTCTCAACTGTCTTTAGATTTTTTACCAACATCTAAAAAAAGACGTGCGGCTCGGTGATATGAAAGCAGCGAGAGCCCAGGAGCTCCTCCAAGCGCTGCCGCTTCAGTTACATAACGCCCCCCCCGAGGGTCCGGCTCTGCGAGGAGGCCACTCTCGCCGGACCAAACGGCAATTCGCCATTCGTGCTGGACCCCGGCGAAGAGGCTCTCAGGTAATTGCAGCCGCCCACTGACGCGGCGCCGCCGACTGACTCACCGCCCGCAGGTCCTCCACGCGTTTAATCAGCGGCGCGGGCAGCCCGGCGGGGAGCGGGGGCGGCGAGAACAGGCCGCTGGACGACCCCGGGCCACGCCCCTGGATGGCCCCCCCTCCTCCTCCTCCTCCTCCTCCGCCTCCGCCTCCGCCTCCTCCTCCGGGTTTCAGAGAAGGAACACCGACTCCCAGAATGCCGTTCTCTCTGGCCGCCACCATGGCGTGCTGCGGGTCGGACTCCAGCACGTTGAAGTCCAGGTCGCCGAGGAGATCCTGCAGCTCCTTCTCGTTGGCGGAGCCGAGCAGCGACATCACGGCGGGGTCCGACGTGAGGTCCGCCAGCGAGAGGTCGCCCCCGGCGGCGCTGCCCGGCGGGTGGGCGGGGTTGGGGGGCGGCAGGTGGTTGGGGGCGTGGTCGGGGCGGGGCCGGTTAGCCACGCCTCCTCCCGCCGCCGGGCCCGGGGGAGCCGCGCCGGGGTTCTGCTTCTTGATCTCTTCCTTTTCCCGGGTGAAGCGGCGGAGCATGGCCGCCAGGTACAGAGAGTCCTTCATCAGCTTCTTCCTCTTCTTCTTCTCTGGCCGGTGGAGGTTCAGAGCCGTCACTCTGGGGGAGAAACAAAACAAACAACCGTGATCACCGACCTGCAGCCACAACAGAAACTTTGTGACTTCTCTACAGCATCAGGTCGACTTAAAAACCTTTCTCATTAATCTAATAATCCACAACATTGCCTTGTTATGATTCAGTTTGTTGAAATCTTTTTTTTATCTTGTACTGATCATTGATTCACCAAGCTTTGTAAACCTAACAATGTGTGGTGCTCAAGAGTTTCCGCCAGCGCCAACCCTCATAAAACCCTACGTCTGGATGGATTGATGGGACACTTTATGAATGGATGAAACAATGAGCCCTCTTCTGATTGGCCAGCTCCTTTATTACAGGACTTCCAATATAAAAGCACCAAATGCTGGAATTTCACACCAGCCTCCCTATTTTGCTTCCTGCTGTACCGGAAGCAGATAAAACATACAAGTATTACATTTTTTTTTACAAGCTAATGACAGCAGCTCATGTAAATCTCATAAAACTATGTGTGCGTGCAATAAAATATAAAACACAAAAAGCCATGAGCGATCCCGCTGCAGTCACTCAGCACAAGATAACATCAATTATGAAAATGAACACGCCCACTCTCACAACACAAACCAACCTGCCTCTTTCATATCAAGTCTTCAGTGAATAAAACATGGCGCAATACTGATTGACTCCTGCCACTTGTGAGTTTTTTCAAAGCCTCTTTTTAATCGGTCTGCCTTTTTCTCAGCTATTAAATAAAGACTATTAATAATTCTGATTTAAACCGACTTGTAAAAGGTCTCATTCATGCACACTGGAGGACTTTCTCTCTCACTCCTTTAGCTTAATGAAGATGCTATTTATTATTTTTAACCATAACTCCCAAAGCTTTTCGTATCTAGAAAATAAATAAAAAAACAAGCTAAACTACAGATAAGTAGAGATGTATTACCACAGTGTGACCATCGAAACACAGAATCAATTTACCAGCGTGTCACACATTTGTAAAATGAGCTACTTGATTAAAGAACCAACAACAACACAGATATATTAAATAATGGCCAGATATTTAAAGTTTAAGTTATCTTGGGAAAAAAACACCAAAAGCACTTTGCACTTCCTGTCATTGTAATAGTAAAAAAGGATTTAAGAGACTTCAGGCCTCAAACTCCAATAATAATAATGAGTTACTTGCCGATAATATGAAACAAAAAAACAAATAAAAAAACTCCACTTGAGTCTTTAAAACCTTGAAACGACAAAGTTGATCGGTGCAAAGAAATTCCAATATGAAGATAAAGTGTAAGACACGTTAGAAACCAGACCGATTCCGTTCTCCTTATGTAAACTTTATAAACCCTAAAAGGACAGTGAAGGAACGTTCGCTGCTGGACTGAGACGTCACACCGTGCTGACAGAGACAAGTCGGCAATGTAGAGCACGTTGAACCGCCAGGGCTCAGTGGATTAACCTGCAGCCTACACACACACACACACACACACACACACACACACACACACACACACACACACACACACACACACACACACACACACACACACACACACACACACACACACACACACACACACACACACACACACACACACACACACACACACATGCACACACACAGTCAGAATGGCACAATGGCAATAGATGCTGCTATTTTTAGAGGCTGCTTTCAGGATGGCAGCGTTCTCGAGTATTCGGCATATCTGAGCACAGATAATGGAGCATTTTCTAGAAGGTGGCTGGCTCGTCGCTGCGGCTAACAGCACGTCTCAGTCAGCATCCCCCGCCTCATGATGGATGTATGAGGGGGTCCGCACAAAGGCGGAGGAGTGTAATGTCACACGGGGAGGGGGGGGTGAGGCTGGGTAAAGAATGGACAAATGCATCATCATATATTCAGAACAGCCCACAAATCCTCCTGCGACCAAAAGGTTAACTTTTGAAAATACAGCGGAGGGGAAATACTGCCAGCGGCATTTTAAATGGACGTGTTTTCAGAGGCTCTGACTCGATAGAAGGGAGACTCTTGTTTTCTCCTCCCCGATGCACGAGAAGCCGTGTCCTCCCAGCAGATATTTTAGCTGGCTCAGCCACTCCCGGGTTTTATTATTGAGCTGTTCCATCAATATGAACCACGGGGGCCCAGCAGCAAACACAAGACACTGGCGTCACAGCCATGACGCTCACCCTTGTTTGGGGACCTTGTTTTTCTTCGCGTTCTTTTCCTCCAGATTGTTCACCTCCTTCTTTTTCCTCTTCTTCATCACCTGCTCCTTGTCTGCATTCAGTTTCTGAAAGCAGGACGGTATTTCAGTCACTTCTCTCTGTTGAAAGCACAGAGAAATGACTGTGTTGTATGTGGTGCCATAGAAATAACGTTACATGGAGTTACATTAAAAGATCGACAATACAGAATACGTGAAAATGAGAGTGTGTGTAGCCACACGATAAGTAAATACGCAATAATTCAGTCGAGTATTGCATTAACAATAGTTTGTTCTGGTAAACAACCACTTGCTGATGCTAATATATCTCTGGTAATTTGCTCTTCTCAGTGACAGTGCTCTTTATTCCATCTGCGGTTAATATGTTGCCGTGGAGCAACAAGGTAGTCTGTTAAGTAAAATCTGACAAACTAATCTCACTACTGCCACCCAATGGACAACGATGACATTACATTCATCTCACATTCTGCACTGCCGAATACAACTTGTGAAATTATAAACTGATAATTTTGAGCCTCACATGCGATTTATTTTCTGAATAATCCTTTTGTAATTGTTTTATGCTTAACATTAAAACAACCGTTATAAACGTCTTCAGTAGAAAGCTTGACAGCAAATAGCAATATGAAATAAAATGAGCCCCGAGGACGAATTTCAAACAAATACTCGGAACATTAAATACTTATTTCATCAGGTTCAAGCTTCTTTCTTCGACATCCCATTAGACACAACAATCTCATGAGACTGACGATGTGCACTGCCCCCTACAGGAAGTGTTGGTTCAAATCCACTCCAACGTGATGGCAGTGTGGAGGCAGTGACACTGGACAACTTTTGAAATGCACGCAGCAACTGAAGTGAATAAAGTGAGCCTCAATACAGTTTTGACTTTTAAAACCCGACCTGCTGAAGCTCCTAGCTCAGGCTGTCTCGGGTCACTGTGGGCCGTTTCCAAGTAAAGCCGCTGATGGTAGACCTTCATAAAACGGATTCATTCAAACGGGTTTGACTCTTTCCTCCAACTCTCCAGGTATTCAAGTCCCTGACTTTACGAGCGCCTCCTCTCTGTCGGTCCTGCAGGATCTCACACACTGGAGGTGGAGGTTTGTCATGTTACATCAACTTGTTTGTTGCTCTCATATAATGAGCGCTCTTATTATCCCCAACTCCCCGAGCTGGATGCCAGAAAATAGCCACCTCCGTCTGCTGATGTCTCTCCCCCCTTAAACTGAGTTTTCACTTGTGCTTGCAAGGTCTGTCCTGTGTAAAGGACCGAATAGAGTTTTTGCAAAAATAGTTTAAACTCATGCTATTGTATCTCTCTAAATAATTACTTGTTGGGGAACAAAATGACAATAGACTTCAAGCGTACGATGAGATATTCTCAACCATCAATGAGACACAGAAGTGGAATCGTTGGGTCGTTAAAATCACAATAAAACTGAAAACGCAATATGTTTGGCCCCCTGTTGAGTTCCGTTTGCGTTGGGGTCATCTCACCTTGTCCTCGTCTCCCTCGGAGTCGGAGGCGGCTCTGAACTGCAGCGTTCCCGTGTTGATGTAGAACCCCCCAGCTTGGTGGTCAGGGAGGCCGGCACCAGCTCATCGTACTGAGGAGCCAAACAAAGGAGGACAGTGTGAGGTGAAAGGCTCACAGGACTCTGGGAAACAATAGCTGCACTTACACAACAAAATGCTCATGTTTTTCAAACATTCCTGAGTATCCCATAATGTGTGTTGTGGCCGTTTCACCAAGCAGCTGTCGCGCTTCTGCTGGTCAGTGAAAACGGGCGTCTGATCGAGAAACAAACCGATTAAAAAATGTAACTCGTACTCCCTTCAGGCCAGGGATGAGGATACTTTCCCATCACATCAGACCAAAAGATTAAAAAAAAACAAAAACAAAAAACATGAAAAGACTGAAATAGCTGCAGCCTGTTTGCGAGTGCAGAGAGGACCTCCATCAAAACACCCAGACAAACATCATCTAACGGCACAGAATCCATGGAAAGAGCAGCATTCTGGTCTATTCTAGTCAGACACAATGAGAAATCCCCTGAATACCGAGCAACAAACAGGCAGACAAACAGCCACAGATTCCCGTGTGGACACGAGGAGCGTCGACGTCTTCATGAGTCATCAGGACAATTTTAGACCTCAGTCTCAGGTTGGACATAATGAGGGACAAGTGTCTATCTTTAGAAGTGCCACTGAAGGCTCTGTCTTGGAAACAACAAGGCAGGAAATACATTTTCACCCCTCCCCCCCAAAAAAACAAAAAACCAGATGACAATAATAAAGCAAAGAGAGCAATGTCTCATATAAAGAAACACATAAGATGCTGTGTTAATCCAGTGATTGACAACAGAGCGGTACTCACTGCTTCAGAGTTGTCTATAAAAGGGTCGGTCTCATCGTAGCCAAACCCGATATCGATCAAATCCTGCATCCTGTCTTTCCTCTTCTTTCCAGTGTTTCCCTGTTAAAATATTCCAGATATTCACAAGCAAACACTCGTCAGTCCAGAGAGGAATGATTACAAAGCAGCAGGGGGGGGGGGGGGTTCAACTTCATTTTGGTAGTTTGGCCACATCCACTCTAAATTCATCTGCAGTAATTAATAAAGTCTCCATGATCCCAAGAGGATGAAGAAGAAACAACAGCCACCAATTGTTTTCTTTGTAGTTTTTAAACTTTGCAAAGTCATCGTCTGGGCTGAGAGCCTCTGTCGGGCAGATTCCGGCCCTTTGGCCTTCTGGTTGACCCCCCCTGCTGTAGAGTGTGGGGGGGGGGGGGGGAGTCAACAATTGAGGAAATGATCCTCCACAATTCTGTTGTTTTTTTCTTTTTACATTTGCTTCTACAAATCCCTGTCTTCCCAAGATTCCCCCTGGAGGCCTTGAGGGGTTCCATTTACTCCGAGGATGTCAAAACGAGATCTGCACACAATTTAGAGTCCAGCGCAGAGCGGGGAAGCTGCCCAACGCTTCTGAAATGAAAAACGAGCTCTACCGTTACGTCCTAACTTTTTGAGTTCCTCTCGGATGACTGAACCCGGCGAGCCACCCGGCGGCCTCGCAGCAGAACGGCCCCGGGGTCAAGTCCGGGTCGGGCTGATGGGTTTTTCTATGTGAAGTCTGTCTGTGTGTAATCCCCCCCCCCCCCCCCCCCGGTGCCCCGAGACCAGGAGTTGGTATACAAAGCAGTATTTAAGATGTATTTCTGGACGGAGATCCTCACCCCGCTACACCGGCAGAGAAAGCTCATTATAGCCACTTATGTCTGGGCATCGTTCTTCCAGTCACGGCTGAAGGATGCGAGGAGAGACGGCAAATGTGCTCTGCGTATTTAACCATCAGGTCCACAGAGAGTTAAAACAACGATAAGTGTCACAACATGTTTTGTCTTCCTCTCATCTGCCGCTTTTATCAGATTTTTTTTGATCCCCAAAAATGTTTTTTTAAGTTTGACTGCAGCTGCCGTCTCCTGTTGTGAAACCATTTGAGGAAACGTTGTGAGTTACGGTGCATAAAGTCCATTAATGACACTATAACTCTTTTAAAAATAGAAGGAAAAAAAACAACCCCGCGCTTTAAAAAATTAATAAATAAATGAAGGCAGTCAGAATTTAATGCAAATACAAGGATTCATCTCCAAGTCGACTTTAAAAAAAAAATACTAACAAACAAAAAACATGTGAGATTATTTAGAAAAAGTGTCAGCGTTGTGTTGTTTGTCCCCCTGAATACATGTTTGCTTTCCCACTGGAACGCGTCCTTCTCATGTCTGCTCGTGTTGTTATCGGAGTTATGAAACTCTGCCGGTATCGGCCTCAGGACCAACGCTACAATGGAAATTACATTTCTTTAAAAGAGAAAGAAAAAGAGCAATAACTCACATATTTATTCTCAAACTTTTTTGCCAGGGCTTCAACCTGCAGACGCTCTCGCTCCTCCTCATTGAAGGGGTCGCTGGGAGTGTGCGCCGAAGTCAAACTTGGAAGATTATTCTTTGCCTGGAGAGAATATTGAAGATTAGAAACTGTGAGCAGAGGCGATCGGATGTCAGAAGAGGAGTTAAACAACTGCTGCGCTGCTCTTGGAACAGTGCCAGCGCCTGTGCACCACTCTCAGAGAAATAAATGAACACAGAACCACCAGAACAGAAATGGACTGACCGAGTGAGTGATGTCATGAAGCCAAAACATATTAAAAAAAAAACGGGGCGGGAACAAAACCCTCCCCCGGGACATGAAGAGGAAATATTTCTCAGATGTTATCGAGGCTCTATAAAGTGAATGTGCCTGCAGTCTGTGGTCATTTCCTGATCTTCAGTTAAGAGTCTCATTATGGTCATTTTGCATTTCTGTGATGAGCTCCTTTTTATTTTATTTTATTTTTTTGTACTCATTTTGTGTCAAAATGTTTTGGTTCTAACTGATCAACAGCGAAGACTCATTTGTTTTTACTTTGTTGTCGTTTTGTCTTCAGGTTGAGTTACATGACATTTGTTCATATCTGATGTAACTAAACTACGTTTTGCTCCATCCGTCTCTTCCTGTGATAGCTTTGAGTGTTTTGGATTCTTCGAGTGTGTTTTAGGACAGTTATGGAAATCTTCACAGTCAAATTATATCCATACCTGATTCTCCTATTGGTGACGATCATGAACCATTGGTGTTTATTTTGTCACTGCATTAGTTCGCTGCCTGTTTGCTGTGATGCTTTATGGTTTTAATGTTAAGTGTCGTGTCTTTTAAATACTTTTGCATCTCTGGTGGTCATTTGGCAGCTTGCATTCACTTCTGTGGTCATTCAATATGTGCATATGGTTCTTTTTAATCTCTTACAATACATTTGTATCCAAATGAGGTGTATCTGTGTATTTGATGTCCATATTGCCTCTCTGTGTGATCACTTGCAGTCTATAATCAATTTTGAATAGTTTTGCCTCCTTCCAAGGTTATTTGAGAGAATACCGTGGTTGTTCACGACTGACATACAGTCCTTTTAATTTTGTTCAGGTCACTGTGGTCATTTTGTAATGTTGTATATGTCTCTGGAGTAAGTTTGTAAGCTTTGCTGTAGCTTTCAGTTGTTTTATGGCCTTTTTGTGATCATTTGCAGGCAGTGTCACTCTAACCTGTGGCAGCCAGGAGTTAGAATCATCTTCTGCCACTGTGGCCAAAAGAACTACAACAACAACACATTAATTAAGTCAAAAAGCCACATAACGAGCTTGGCATGCAGCAGGGATGGCTGGGAAATGAAGATAAATCAGAAATAGTTACAAATAAATAAGTTTGCAAACTTTTTTTTTTAAATTAATTTCACACAGTATCAAACAATAACAGAGGGTGCAGCGATGAGCAATGAGGGGTGTGTGTGTGTGTGTGTGTGTGTGTGTGTGTGTGTGTGTGTGTGTGTGTGTGTGTGTGTGTGTGTGTGTGTGTGTGTGTGTGTGTGTGTGTGTGTGTGTGTGTGTGTGTGTGTGTGTGTGTGTGTGTGTGTGTGTGTGTGTGTGATGCTCCCGTGCTACATCCTGGTACTTCCATCATCTGTCTATCACCCGCAGCCAGAGGGCCGCGTGCATGTGGCAGTTCCACGAGCTCTCGCGGCTGTGTGACCCGGCTGTTGCTGGGCAAGTCAAGGGGACACAGGTAGCACGAGCCCAGCTTCATCTCCCCGAAAAAGACGAGGCGTGTGTCTGTGTCTGTGTCTGTCTCTGTGTGTGTGTGTGTGTGTGTGTGTGTGTGTGTGTGTGTGTGTGTGTGTGTGTGTGTGTGTGTGTGTGTGTGTGTGTGTGTGTGTGTGTGTGTGTGTGTGTGTGTGTGTGTGTGTGTGAAGTTGCAAAGTGTCTTTTGTGTGGTCTCGTCCGGTCCCCGGTCCCCGGTGAGGACACGGTCCGCTCCCCCCGCTCCTCGCTCAGCAGTGACAACTCCACACGGGCACTTCCCGGAGCCGTAAATCAACTCCGGCTCCGGTCCCGGCCGGCCTGCTCGTGTTCCGGGAGTTCGACGGGGGGGGGGTCGGTCCTTACCTGCAGGTTCTGGATCAGTTCCCTGTAGTTGAACTCCGCGGAGGAGCGGTCGTCGGGCTCGGACAGGGGCAGGACGAGCCGCACGGTCGTCGCCGTCGTCGTCGTCGTCCTCCCGGCGGGCGCCTTGTCCCTGTCGCCGGGCTTGCCGAGGCGACCGTTGCTGGCAGCGGCAGCCCCTGCCCCGGTCACTGCCTCGACCCCCCCGGCTCCGTCGAAGTTGAAGCCGGCCTCGTCGTCCAGCCGCCGCTTCCTGGACTCCGCGGCCGCCCCGGCCGCGAAGGCCGAGAGGGTGACAAACTGCACTTTCCTCGGCTCGGCCATTTGGGTGAGCCGCCGCTGCTGCCTGCTGCCTGCCTGCACCTCGCTCCGGACAGACGGCGGGGAGAAGAGCTACTTCGCGAAACTACTCCAAATCGGGGGACCGAGGACGGCTCCGCGGAGCTCCGACGGCGGCTCGGGGGCTACACGGACGTTAGCGCCTCCTCCGCGGCATACGGATTGAACTCCAGAGGACGCGACGGGCGGGGAAAAGTTGTTTTTTCTGCAGCTACTCGCATCCTCGATTTGCTATGGGACTGAGACATCCACAGGAGCCATCTTGGGTTTCGGGAGTAAATAAAATATCAGAGGAGAGGGTCGCTGCGCCTGCGCGCGCGCACGGAGCGGAAGCGCCGGTGCCGCACGGGGGGTCACCGCGGCCAATCACCGCCTGCCCCGACCCGAGACCCGCCTCTGTCACAACAGGCGATAATAACAACACGGACGGCCGCTACTATAATGACCTTTATAAAGTGTGCGGCTGAAGGACGGGCTGCGGGGGGACGCGGAGCCGCACCGGGGGGGCTGCAGCCGCGGCATTGTCTGCTTCCTCTCCATTGCCCCTCGTCCTCCTCTATTCAGCGAGGGGAGAAACGAAAACGCTGAATTGTGCTTTTTTTTTTTTTCCCCCTTCAAACGTCAAATCCTGAGCGGAAGAGGGCGACCCAGTTCACCGGCGGCCCCGCCGGGGCTGATGGCAGGGAGCAGCCCGGGGGGACCACCTGTTGATACCAGCCGCAATTAACGACGTGGATGCGGGTTAATTTCACAGTTTCGCCCTGAAAGGAGGCAGAAAGTGTGTGAGGTTCAACGTGTCGAAGGAACGGAACAAATTAATGAATGGTTTATTTCGGTGACAGTTTTCGCGCAAAAGTTGAGTTTTGTGCATTTAGTTTATAGTGTTTTGAAGTTCACGCACATGTTTTTTTCTTTATTTTTCTTTTGTACAATATCTGTAGCCGAAAGGGGGATAGGCAGAAGACCAGGCTTGTTTTAGCCTAAAACACAAAAAGAGACCACCGGGCTATTTCTCAATTTGTATTTATTTACACTGACAATATATCATGCTGTTATTTTTTACCTTTTTTCAGATTTGTCTACATTCAGTTTGTTTGCTTTCGATCCTTCTTCTTTTGGGTGTAACTGCAGTTTGCATCCATATAGTCGCATTACCGCCACCTGCTGGTGAGATCGAGCTACAGCCCCTGACGGAAGTCTCGTTGCTGATCCCTTCTGTCGGCCAATGGCTTGATTTTAAATCAGTCGGTTGGTTTCAGAAATGGCTCATATGGAAGCTGAAACCCTGCCAAATTATGTTTAATGTACTAATCAGTTTGTTTCATTCAAAAAAATGTTCAGGGTCAAATTTCGTCAGGACAAAAGTTTGTCACCGACACAAAGTCATGTGCAAATTGAACAAATAATTTATTTCATGAACACAAATATTTTACATGACATCAGTAGATGAAGTTTTGGTGCTGTGAGATCCAAATTACATATCTTGTAGACCTCCATGAGCTTGAAGGACTGCATCCAGGCGGTTTGGCAACACATTTTATTGATGAAGTGATCAGGAATAGCAAACAAGGTGGTCTTGCATGTCCCCCAGAGGTCATCAACATTCTTTGGTTTTGTCTTCCATGCTCCGTCTTACGTCCGACCCCAGACGTGCTCCACGATGTTCATGTCAGGTGACTGGGCCAGCCAATCCTGGAGCACCTTGATCTGTTTCACCTTGAAGAACTTAGATGTAGAGATGGAAGAATGCGACGGAGCGCCATCCTGCTGCAGAATGTGACACCTTTTTATGGTTGGGAATTTAAGAGGCAGCTCAGATTTCTTGATATTTCAGACTATTGATGTTTCCCTCCACCCTACAGATCCGTCGCACTCGGGTTTTTCTAACCTTATGCTGGTTCCAGTAGATCTCCTGCGATATTTACGGTGACTGTGGTGCCATCATGAGATTAATCTGGAAAAAAATACACCTTCTGCCACTTTTCCAGCGTCCGTCTAATTTGCAGGCCGTGGGCCTTGGAAAATGCCACACATATTTTTTTTATTTGTCTCTTGTTTAGTCCTGGTTTCTGGACACTGATTTGACCACAGAATCCAAATCAAGACAGGATCGGACAAACTGTCCTGGTTGACGCTGGGATTTCAGGTGACCAGGTCTCGTGAATCCGTGTTTGTCTTTGCAAACACTGATTCAATGGCTTTATCAAGCTGTGAACATCAGAATGCTTTTCAACAGTTTTTGTTTTGCACCAAAACATTATTCCAGAAGTTGTTGGGATCAAAATGAACCATTTCCTGTAGACATTTTTTTATTATAAATATATATGAGGGACACTTCAGGTCAACGTTTGCCAAAACAAGAAGACGTTTGTCAGGGACGGTACATCGTTTCCCACAACTCTCAACGTCCATGACGAACGTTTCACTCTCTCTTACTAGCTTTTTTCTCCCAGATGACCGTTTCCCTTCTGTTTCTTCTTCACATGTCCAGTTCGATCGATTTCTCTCTCGGGGTCTTTGTTTAGTTCGTGTCATCATTTGGAACTTTTTACACAAATGTACAATTTTTTTTAAGACCTTTTGTTGGTCGTCTCGTTGTCAAATTGTGTCTTATCTGAAGTCAACAGACTTTCAGGGCCTAAATAACAAATATCAGTGGCGGTATGTGAAATCACTCACCATTTTGGACGCAGGTCTGCTCATGTTTTGGTTCTACTTGTGTTATGTTCACTCAAGTGTCACAGGAGGTTTGACCTGCCTGAATAAAACAACAGATCAATTTGTCTTTTTGGTCATTTGCTTTCAGTTTGTGTCTTATTGTGTGAATTCATGTCTCCTTGTGGTTGTTTTCATCTGTTTTGGATTTTATTCTTTTTGTCTGTCGTCAGTGTTTTTGTGGTAATTTGGTTTATTTTTGTCACCATGTAATAATGTTCCATTTCTTTGTTTTGACCATTTACTACTGTGAAACATTTTCAATCTTTCCGTGATCATATTGTGTGTCTTTGTCATCACTTCACCTGGTTTTGTGACCAATTTGTTTCTCTGTGGCCATTTTGTATCTTGCGCTCATCTTATATGGCTCCATGTTTGTCTTTGCAATCATTTTAAGTCTCTGTCGTCATTGTCCACATCTGCCTGTTTCCAGTGATCGTCTGTATGGGAAACAAGCATCAGTTGGCCAGTCGTGACTCGAGGAGCTTCAAACAATTGAGCTGCATTGTGGGAACTATTAGACAAGATGTTTATGAAGATGGATACACTAAATAACTTTTTAAATCTAAAACTGGCCTTTTTTTCTCTGACTGTATTCCAAATGCATATACTATTATTAATTATATATGAATATGTAATGCAGGTGAAATACTGTATATGCATGCTATCAATTTAAATGACGTTATATTTAAGATGACAAATCATAAATGAGCAATTTTACTGGCCATATCTGTAATGAGCCTGAACTGAAGTGTCTCACTTCATTTAGCTCAGCTTCTGCAACCGGTTGTGTCCATTCACAACAAAAGTGAAGATTTCTTGAAAGGTCCATTTTTAATATGTGCCCCATGACACTGAAAACTAAATCTCATCCATCCATCCATCCATCCTCACAAAACCAAGTTCACCCGTCTGTAGTATAGCAGATAAATGTTAATCCGCCTTCGTGTGGCATCATTGTCATTTATACAGTTGATTGAAGTGGGGAGTTGCAGATGAATGGTGAAGACTGCTGCGTTATGGAGGACACCTCTGGCGAGAGTTCAGAGAGACGGAAGCCGTCAGGAGAGGAGGACTCTGTTTTCCTTGGCCCACTTCCTCAGAGCACGGATGATGTACTCCACCTGGGGGTTTCCCGAATTCTGCAGGAGCACGAGCACTTCTTTGAGCCTCTCCCTACAGGACACAACCCAAATCGAGTCAGAAAGCAGGACGGGGTCACGGACAAACAAGCGCTTTGAGCCTCTTCTGTTAACAAGCAACACTCCTGAACCTCCAGCGCAGCAGAGGAGGAGAAGATTCAATATCAAACTACTGCGCAGCCGGAAGAGACAAACATACTTGGGCTCCTTATTCGCCAGTATGAGCTGGAAGACGCCGACACAGGCTCCTCGCTTTCCCTCCCAGTAGTTGGAGCCTGGGTCCAGCTTCTCCAACGCCTCAAACGCTTTGGCTGCATAGTAGAACTGACCCATCTGGAACAAGGCAGACACAGGCGGGGAGGGTGACGTGTTAGTTTCTCTGGTCGCAATCAAACCAGGAAGCTGCAGATGTCGTCCAAATGACTGCTGTCTTCCATGTAAAAAGTTCAAACGATTTGAGGGATCATGCGACCATTTGATCACAGCTTGAATAAAACGTGAGGTAAAATGATTTGATCGCTGCCGCCAAAGAATCAGTCTCACGATCACAGTAATTAATGTTCATTAAATCAATGGGGGCTTGTAATTGTTTTCCACGGTCACTGAGTTGAACTGAGGTCATCACATCATCTGAACGGAGCACTCGTGTATTTCACTGCTAAAATAGTGTATTTGTTACACACAGAACGTGGGTATGTGACTCGATGTTACAAATGTCCTCACTGTGGGATAAATGAAATGTTATTGATCGTATCTGGCAGTAGTTTTGAAAAAAAACAACAACTCTAGTTTATCAAGTCCAGTAATATTAGACGATAATACAAAAAGTCAAGTTTATTAGGCTTTGTAAAGTAGGATTTTATGACTTTCCTTTATGTGCAGAGGAGCAGCTGTGACTGGTATTTACTAAATCCAAAACAACAAAACCTTTTCTTTGCATGTACAGACATTTTTTTTGAATTTTTGGTTTTTGCAGTTTGATATAATTGAAACGTTTTTGAAAAAACTAAATCTAAATACCCGACGATACATTAAAACATAAACATTGAATTGATTCAAGAAAATAATTGGCATGTTGATAAATCATTTCAAATCACATTTTAACTCAAACAGTATTTTAACTCATCATGCTTTCAATAATCAATTTAGATTTAGAAACAAGAGCAATGATGAACCCAGCCGAGCTCCATTGTGTTTATTTACACAACTTCCCTTCATATTAGCATAAATCACACGTGACGCACATCAGACCTGCAGAAAGGAAAGCGTCCTACATGATTGAACAGTACATGTATTTATTCCACAGTTTATCAGTTTATGTTGGGTGGTCTGTGCCTCCAACCAGAGGCAGAGCAGGGGATGTGTGTTACCTTGTAGCAGTCGTTGGCGATGAGCTGCAGCAGGCTGAAGGAGTCGGAGGACGTGCCCATCTTCAGATAGAGCTCCCAGGCAAGCTGCCCCTTCTGGTTCATTATGTCTGACAGGAGCAAGATCAGTGTTCAATAAAGCAGCGCTGCTCAGGCAGCCCCGGCTGTTTGAGATTCAAATTTGTAAAATATTAAAGGCCGTGGGCCGGCTTTATTGATGTGGATTAGGCCAAATGTGGAAGAGAGATGTTGGAGCTTGTGAAGTGAAAGTCTATCAGTTTAAAAAAAAAAAAGAATGACCCTAAATTCTTTGCAGGCCCGAGGCGAGAAATCTGGGAGTGTTGTTCACATCTCAGCCTCAGCGAGTTTGCACAAAAGGCCTTTCAGTTCTGTTTTCACGGAGTGAAGATATCCAAGAGTGTTCTTCGTGTGGAAACGACTGCATCCTTTCTTCTTTTCTACATAAACAGGCTCTGCAGGTGTTTGTGCAGCTGGAGCCACGCAGACTGCAGATAAAGCCGAGAGATTACTTTTGCTCTAGTTTTGGGGAGCTGTCACCAGAACGTTGGCTCCGCCCCCTTTTCCCGAACCACCACACTCCTGCTGTTGTGTTCAGGGTGACCCTGAAGATTCTGATCGTCTGTGTACTGTCAAATAACTCCCGTGCTCTGTGCTCCGGATTTTAGCTTGTTATCGTAATGATCCATTAGTTTAAAAAGTAAAGATGGCTGAGCTCTCATCTCTCCTGAATGAACTGTACCGGAGGGGGTGGAGTTGGAAATAGTGTAACTGTGATAAGCAGCAGTATACATACAGCATCGTGCCAGCCAGCTGAGGTAAACATAATCATTCTTGATCTTCTCACTCCGAATGTGCAGAAAATACTACAAACACAAGAAAGCAAATGATTAGCGCCGACGCGGGAGGTGAAAGAGTCTATGGAGAGAAGACGTAGGAGCGTTTTGAAACACCTCTTCTGCTTCTTTGTAGTTTCCAAGCGCCGCCTTGGCCTGAGCGTAGTTGAAGTTGAAGGTGTCGTCGTTGTAGAAGTAACTCTGGAAGAGAAACAGGCAGTCATCCTGAAAGAAGAATAGAGTTCACACAGAGTTGCAGCCCTCCGTTGGAAGCGTGGAGCCGCTTGGTGAACACGACGGACACGCTGCCGCCGCGTCGCCCCGCGTCGCAACGCCGGGCCTCGTTTTATGGAAACAGACGGAAAGGAAATTCTCTCAAATCTAGCAAATGAACATTACAAAGTGAATCAGTCTGTCAAATATGTCTTTGCTTGTTTACTGGAAAAAACTGAGAGCTAATAATAAATTCAGGCTTCTAAATGTTTTGGAGTGGATTAACTCACTTTAATAGTGTTTTTCTTCTTCGTGCACATTTTGAACAATATGTGTAGGTAGTTGGATGCTTATTGACAATATATGTGTTGCATTTCTTGCACAGGATGTTTGTTTTCACATCACGATCACCTCTTTTCCTGCGGCGACTGATCTCGCTTGTGGGTCTCAAAGACGGGGTTTTTTTTAAAAATTATGAAGATTTCTTAAGTAACTGTTGTATTTATTCTCAAGTTATCACAACAACAATGATATGTATTGCCTGCGGGAGTGAAGCACAGTGTGTGCAGCTTGTACTAATGAACACCAACCTTGACCGAGTTGAGATAAATGAGAACGTCTTCAAACTGCCTCAAGAGGAAGAAGCAGGCGGCCATGCACTGTCTGCCCGGGATCGTATCTGCAAGGGACAAAACACCACAAACTCGCACGTCGTCTGCTTTTAACGTCCACTCCCGATAACGTCTCTGCTTGGCCTACCGCATTCGCTGGCCGAGCCTCCGACCAGCTGGAACAACTGCTGAGCTTTCTTCAAGTAATCACTCTAGAAGAGAAAAGAAAAAGAGATAAAAATGCAGGAGCGAACGTTTGTTTCACTCTGTTTGCTTGCAAGTTTTCAAGTTGAGCACCAATACTCACTGATCCGATTTCTTGTCCCAGCGCGGCGTGCACCACTCCTCTCAAGATATACTCCTGTGGAAACACCGCGGATGATCACAGTCGACCATTTGATCATTTGTTTCATCGCAGCTTCAAACTCAAGTCATCAAAAAAAAAAAAAAAATACATAAAAGAGACACAAAACCCAAAACACTCCATGAGTTTCACTTCCTCTCACATCCAGGAGAGATTAAAGAGCTTTTGAAGATTAAAAACAAACTGTCAGGGGGTGAAAAACAAACAAACAAAACTGAGTGAAAAGCAGGACAAAAAGAGCCTGTTAACAGGTTTTATTTAATCAACCATGATTGTGGTTTATTGATTGGACATTTTCTCTTCTGGAAAAGCATTTGCCATATTAAGCTGAACATTAATGTGACAAGTTGCATTTAATGCAGAAAGAAGCCATAAGAATTCTCCACTGAGTCGCGTCACGTGAACATTCAACCCCCAACATACAAACGCCTCGTTTCTTCAACCGAAAACAATGAAACTCTGGGACCTGATTCAATTCAAAACATTTCCTTTGAAAATAAAACAAAATCTTAATCCATCAAATTTCTCCAAAAATAATGTAGCTACTAAAAAGACCAGTTTAACTGAACGGCTGTACGATGTGTGTGACTCGCCTTATGGAACGTCTGGAGGATAACATGGTTTTATGTTTATGTATATGCATAAATATGAAGAGGCAGTAAATAGAAATACCTCACAATATTAATAATCCTCCACACATCTTCATTTACTTTGCACATTTATGACCCAAAACCATTCAGTTTTCTTTTATTTGTAAAACTGTTTAATTTAATTAGTAATTTATTTATTTGATCTTGACAACACACATTAATGAACAATTATATACAAATTGTACACAAATTATAAATGTGGCAGATTATATAAAAACTGTTATTACTGCTATGTTTAGTGCTATTGAGGTTATTGACGTTTCAGTTTTCAACTCACGAGGGTGTAAATCAGACGCCTTCAGTCTTATTAGTTGTACAGAGTGAAAACTGCAGTACAGCCGATAGTGAATGATGAGAGGAGGATTTTCACAGGTTCAGTGAACTTCTACTTTCTCCTTTCAAGTATCTACTTTCTAATCCTCCTCTTTTCTTGTACAACCTGTGTTTTATCGATTCTGCTCCTCAAACAAATCATCTTATGAACCGTTTTCATTTCAAACATCTTTTACAGCAAAATCTAATGAATCCTATTTTTGATGATCAACAGACGACATAATCTCAGTCCTATCATTTGCTCTCTTATTAATCTATTATTCAACGGCCCTAAACTACATCAAATCACTAAATCTGGTTGTGTAAATCATTGGATAAAGGATTTTTCTTCTGCACCGTCATCTCTGAATATTCATGTGGGATCTTTGTGTTTCTCTCTTCACAAGAGCCATAAAGAAGGTTATGTTGTAATTGATGCACTATAAATAAATCTGAATTGATATGCAGATAGACGTCAGTATATTTACTCATAATAACTAATAATTGCTTTCTGATTTTCTTTATTCACAGATCTGATTGGGCCTGAATTCTGCTGTTCGTAAAATATTCGTCCAAACGTGAATTTCTTTTGTCGTGCTCCTGCTGTCTCTCTGTTTGAACGTCATTGGAGTTAAATGATGTCACATAGGAAGTTTTAATAAATAAACATGTGATGAACAGAAGTCCGGATGAATGATGTGTTGAAAATAAAAATCGGCAAATTAAAAAAATTAAAACGCCAGCATCACTCCTCCTTTGATTTCTCATTATATTATATTCATAGAAGTGAAACATTGGGTTAAACGGGGCATTCACCTGCGGTGTGGTCGGCACCAGGTCTTGGATGAGGTTGTACGCTTCCTGGACGTCGTCTGGAGGCGCAAAAATAAGAGAACGTGAATCTCTGAAGGATCCGCTGGCGACTTAAAGACAAGGCCGAATGCTGCGCGACCAAGACGTATCTGATAACGCACATCCATCACAGTGACACATCCGCAATACCAAATTATTTAAACTGAATAACTTCAACATGCTTCAGTGTTTTCAGCGTTAACACTTGTTTTATCCTCACCCTTTTCTCTCTCCTTTTTTTTAAAAGCGTTTCTGTCCAGACAAAACACAGGCTTCTGCGTAAATCTTCCTCTTTGAATTATAACGTGTACATTTCTAATTTTGCTAAATGTATCTTTAAGAGATCGTTTATGTGTTTGATTTACTACATCTTACACCAACTTCACAGTTATTGGAGACTGTTGTTAAAATACCAAATCCAATGGGTTGAAATTTCATGTTCCTTGTGGTTTTTATAGCAAAACGTGTCAAAAAATTTTTTTATCATGCAATAACAGTTATTTTTAACAACATTATGCTGTCTGTCATTTAAAAGTAAAACTACACGGAACAATTTAAACTGAGACGATGCGCGAGGTGAACGTGAGAGGACTATTTAAGAAAAGGGCGACACATCCCAGGCTTTTCCTGAAATAACATCAGGTCTGCAGATATTTGCTCTCTGTAATCCCACATGGTTGTAGGGTTTAGGAGGCGCCGCGCTGCGCCGGGGACACACCTTGTCTCAGATAGTAGATGACCAGGTTGAGTCTGGCTTCAGGAATCACATCGATCAGGGGAGGAAGGACCTGCAGTGCACCTTCACCACCGCGGAACACCACCTGCAGCAGAGGGGGATTCACCTTGTGCAAGGCTGGCACACAGACGCAGACGCAGACGCAGACGCAGACGCAGACGCAGACGCACAGGCACAGGCACAGGCACAGGCACAGGCACAGGCACAGGCACACACACACAGACACAGGCACAGACACAGACACAGACACAGACACAGACACAGGCACAGGCACAGGCACAGGCACACGGACGGACACACACACACACACACACACACACACACACACACACACACACACACACACACACACACACACACAGAAACACACACATAGACACACACATAGACACACAGACACAGACACAGACACACACGGACACGCACACACACACACACACACACACACACACACACACACACACACACACACACACACACACACACACACACACACACACACACACACACGCACAGAAACACAGAAACACACATAGACACACAGACACAGACACAGACACAGACACACACACACACACACACACACACACACACACACACACACACACACACACACACACACACACACACACACACACACACACACACACACACACACACACACACACACACACACACACACACACACACACAGAGCTGTGGGGAGAGCTTACCAGGTTGTGCCTGATAAGCTCCTTAGCGAACTCAAAGGAGCAGGAGGAGATGTCGATGAGGTTCTTCAGCTCGGCCTGAAAAGAAGCAAAGTGCCAACAAACACAAGTCAAACCTGCCGTCTCTTAACTAGGAAATAAAAAGGTCACGCAGATACTGAGTCAGCACGCAGCCACAGCCCGTATAAAACCAAGGTCTTTAGCAGAAACACAGAAGATTCACAGTAACCCCCCCGCCGCCATGGTGACGTAAGGACTGATAGAAATCAGATTGAATTAATATAATGATGATATGATACTATTAAACAGTATCTAAATATTTGGGTTTTTTTTTTCTTTTCTTTTATTGTGCAAACCACAAATGTTGCAGTTTTTAACAGAAAAAAAAAGCATGAATTCACTAGACGAGAATCAAACGTCAGTGTTTTCTATAAAAACAATAGCAGCTTGTTGTCCCGCTGATACATTATGAAACTATTTAAAGATTCTGACATGTACCCGAATTCAAAGAAACGCCATTAAGAACCTATAAAGCCAGCGGAACATGAGTCAGAATTGTCTGACAGACAGGGAATACCTCGGCGTCCTTGCCGTTGTACAGCCTGAAGTGGTTGCAGGCTTTGAGGTTGAGAGCGATGGTGGAGTCGGGGATGCTCTGCAGGTACACGGCCAGCACCTCCTGAGACACGTCGTAGTAATCCAGCTTGTAGTAGCACAGGGCCACGTACACTTTCACAGCCAGATGATCCCTGAGGGGACGGAGTGCGAGACGGAAGCTGTCAGACACGTCACGGCGTTCAAGGCTTTTTGGCGATTCCGAGGTGAAGGTGAGTCCGTGAGATGATCCGTCTCTCTGGGTTTGGGATCTTATCGACTGCTGGCGTGTCCAGGAAAACTTGTGTAAAGTATATATTGAATGTGTCTTGTGAAAATAGTAATGTTATTTATCTCGAGAGCCTCGTTTTGTTTTGGTTTCTCTTGTTTTTTGTGATGTGGTCGGTGTGGATAAGCTTTTGCTTCAACCCTCACCCTTTCAGCTCATTAGGTGATCAACTGAGAGTCATTTCTGTTTTTCTGAAGAATTGCTCAAATAAAATTCAAATATAAATACAAGAGTACATTGTTTTTGTAATGTTTTATCTGAACAATGTAGTTTCATTCCACCAGTGGGTCATAGGAAGATAAAGTCCTCAGTAGCAGGATGCTACAGCATTTACCATCCAAACTATTAAACAGATTTGTTTATGCTGCAGGCAAACATTTTATCCCAAAGAGTCAAATCTAGACAAGACGCACATTTGATTCTTCAGAGACTGCTATAATATGGACAATCTCAGTTTGATCTCTATCAATTGAAATGTTTTTCACCAACTAGCTCAATAACTACTCATTTTGACGGCAAAAACAAAAGAAGTGACAGTACCGTAATTCAGTTACTTCAGGCATAAAATGATGTCCCAGTATGTCCTCATGTGTGGAGGTGGGACACATATCAAGTGAATGTGGACTTTCTTTTTTCCAATCACGTCTTGAATCCACTATTGACTATCCAGGCCTGAATAAACCCATGAAATCTCTTGGATAAGGAGCGAAAACTCTCTCAATATACAACATTTGATGAAATCAGATACAGATGCAAGAACTCTCACTTCCAACTCTCATGCAAACTCCAATCAAAGTGACAACTTTTGTTGTCACTTTGATTGGAGTTTGCATATTTTCCCTGAGTACATTTTGTTTTTTTAAATCAAGTATTCAAGCTTATTAGAGATTCAAAATTGCTTGTGGCTGCGAGTATGAGAGAGATTTAAACCACAGCATCAAGTCTCCAGGAGGTTTTTCAGCCTTCTACTCAACCTTATGTAAATCTCATTTAAATGTTTTGGTCAGGCCATTTAGGAATCAGGCCTCTGATACGTCACTGTGATGGACGAGTCTGAAGTGGCTGTGCTGGTGGGGGGAGGGGGGGGGGGGGGGGGGGGGGGGGGGGGTCATCCTGACGCCCAAGCAACCAGCCATACCGCCACTTGCCATGGCAGAGGGGGTTTTGAGCTCAAGGAGTTTCCCCGTCATTAGTTTTGTGTCATTTGTGCTTTTGTGTCTGGGTTGGTTGAACCCAGTGAACACATCTGTTCCCTCGTGGCTCATGACATCTGGATGATCTTGATGGTGCAGAAGGTCTGAATCGTGTGAAACTCGACCAGCAGGACGATGAAGCTCATTTCTCTGTGGGTTTAAAGTGTTGGAACCTGGCCTTGGTCCTGCACCTTGGTGGTTTAAAAAGGGTCTCAAGACAGCGAGATACGTTTTACCACTTGCTTATAGCAAAGCGAGTAAAGATAGCCTTATGCAATGTGCAGCGCTGGACCCTGAAGGTCTCACGCTGGAGTACGAGCAGAGTCACCCTGAGGCTCAGACCTGTTCTGCAGCAGCAGCCGTTTGTAGATGTCGATGGCCTCCTGGTAGTGCGAGCGCATGTAGTGGATGGACGCCAGGCTGAGCTGGTCCTCCGTCACGTCCTCCAGGTTCTGGTGGAAACCCATCAGCTTCTTCTCGTCGTGGAACTGAGACGGCGGCAGGGAGACGGGACAGCGAAAAGCAACACGTGAGCCAAAAATCAAAGTAGGACGGTGGTCAGGAGGAGGAGGAGAAATGACCCATTCATTCACGGTCAAACCTTGTGAGCCAAGTGGAACAGCAGCCGGTTTTGCAGGGGGGAGTCCGGCGCTACGGCAAAGAAGAGACGCTAATGTCAGACAGCCAGTCGCACTGGAAAGACGGACACAAGTCAACTGCAAATAATTGGAGCTCACAGCAGTGACTTCCAGGTTCTGCTCAAGCTCCAGCTGCAGATCAGCTTCCAGCTGTTCATTCCTCTATTTTTGCCAAAATTCTGAAATGTACACTATTTTTCAGTTTTGAGTAATAATAATTTTCTTTGTACTATTTCAACCAACCGTACATCATATGTTATCTGCTGAATCGACTTCTACCCAGTGTTTCTTGGCTCTTTGTCGATAAAGTTTCACATATATTGTTGCTCACTTCTCTTCATATAAGCTGAATATCTATATTCATAGACTCAATTGAAATGGATTATTCTCCCTTCTTTTTCCCACTCGCCTCCGCATATTCACTGAGCTGAGGGCACAGATGGAGGTAAAGTGTTATTACCGGGGTCTCAGCTCAGTATTTGAAGCTTGATGTTGTAAGAAAGGTAAGAAAGGCATCGCTACGACCTGGAGCTCGCAGAACCAGAGCTGGAAGTGTTGACTGGGCGACGATAACCACTAGGAGATTCAGATAAGCTGATTGGACACGGAGCCCTGAGCCAGCGTCACAAAATACAGTTTGCAAAACAACATTTGTTGACCAAGTGGTGAGAACTTTTATTAGAGCCCAGAATGTCAACTGGAAGAGCACTGTCAGAGAAAGATCCACCTCTGTTGATTAAAAATAAAATATAAAAAATAATACAAGATATGGCTGATCAACAAAAAACAAAAACAAAACAAAAAATTATATATATATATATGTATAAATAATAATAAGAAAAATAAAAATAAATAAATGTATAGATATGCATTATTTTTTTTCAATAGCACTTTACCTGTATCACACCACCGAGTAATCACTTCCATATTTACACTTCATGGTGGATTTTTAGGAATAATTATTTCATCATCCTTGTCTTTGTTTTATCGTATCGTTTTTATATGTTACTCTCTGGTTTTATGAGGGACGACGGATGTAAATTAGATTTGTGCTAAATCCGTCGTATTTACAGTGGCCTCATGAAGCGATGGCCTGTTCATCAATATGTACTGCCCCGTCTAAATAAACTAATAAATGAAATTAGATTAAATGAATTAGGGGGGTTGGATCTGGGACGTCAAAGACGGCCCTGATGTGTGCACTCTGTTTTTGTTTTTTTTTATTTGAATGTTGATGTTGTTGAACGTTGTTCTGGCCAGAAACAATTTATGAAGCCCATAACTATAAATCTCATAATTGTATCAGGAAATATTGATAATTAGTCCCATTTGATTTAGCGTTTCTAAACATATAATGCTCAGAAGAACGGCCAGGCTTGTTTCCCTCGAAAACACAACATTGCAGAAGAAGGGAGGTCCAGTGGTTAGCGATGGATTCACATTGTGGTCAAACTCCCAGTGGAGCGCTGACCTTTAGACGCCGCCTCTTCAGCCTCTTTATAGAGGCCCAGGAAAAACAGAGCGCAGGCCAGATAGACCCACACCTCAGCAGGACAGTCCTCCTTCATGGTCAGAGACTTGTACTCCTGGCAGGACCAGAGGGACAAACGTTTACCCAAAGAAGAACTTGCAATCCGCCAGCTGAATGAAGCGCCCGGCAGGGCTCCGGTGCAGTTCTGTCTACGCTGCAGGAGTTACCTCCATCGCTCTCTTGTAGTCGCCCAGGTGGAAGGCGCAGTAGCCGATCCAGAGGTCTGCGTGCTCCTCTTTCTCTCCAATAGATCTCTGAAACTGGAGGAGACACAGTGAGCACGCCTCAGAAACACTGTGCCGTCTGTTGCATAGGGAAAAAGGGGGAGTGGTTCGATTTCTGAAACATGACTCCAGGTCCATGGCGCAGGATCAATCTGTGGGAGTTCAAATGGATTTGTGAAAGTGCAGCAGTTCGTTATTCGATGGCGAGGCTGAGTCGGAGCAAAGGTTTCATCTCGGGTGACCGATTACAATTTATTCTGTCCATTTGGCAAATTACTTCTGCTTGTGGTAATCAAAGAGGCATTACACAACAAGAACAACCCAGCGTCTCCCTCTCCCCAACACAGGACCACATTGTGACGCTCCAGTCAGACGTCTTATTGTGTAACAGCGAGTGACTGAGGGGGATCTCAAACGGCTCATCTTAAATTACAACACCTCACATTTATGACTCGCAGCTCAGTTAACAGTTATGTTCATCAAGCTTAATTTAATTTAAATGGCTTCTTGAACAAGATTCTGAGCCTGCCTGTCATCAGTGGAGGAGTCGTTTTACCAAATACAATTCTGAAACAATTATATTATGACGCAGGGTTCAGCTGAATGTCTTCAATCAAACACAGAGGCCAGAATACAGGGCGAAGAGACTCCAGGAGTCTCTCATTCCTGCTGCTGTTAGTCTTTAAAAACAATACAATGCAAGTGTTCTTGTCTTTTTTTTATTTCTCAAGTCGTTATTTATGTTGCTGTCGATGCTGCTGCATGTAAAACAGTTTGCCATTTGACCCTAACAAAGATTTCCATGAGTTAGGATGATATTAAAGATTGGATTTGTCTCAAAATCAATGATGTTCTCTTAAAAAGATGCCAAGCGCTGTTTCTAAAAACATACACAAAGATATATGTCTCTTTTCCTTTTGATTTAATTTCAATGTGAAATGCCCTGATTAATGTTTGTGATTGTTAACCTTGTATTGGTTTATTTAGTCCAATCAACTTTTCCTTTTTTTAAAAGGGGTCATACCATCCAGCTTTTCAACACATGGTCACTTTCACATGGTCTCATTGGTACTAAAACATTTTATTCAAAGTTCATTGCTCCAAATCCAGCTTTTCCTTGATTCTCCTCCATTAGACTATTGGATCCTAGGAGCTGCATTCAGAATCTGCTGTGTCTGTGTGAGCTGGACTGGCTCCACCCACACATGCCCATCTTGGGAAGAGGAGGAAGTTCTTCCTCTCGTGGCGCCATGTGCCAGAGCAGAGCTGCCTGATTGTGGGAGGAGTCAAAGGGGCATACCTTGATTGTGATTGGCTGAACCCCCTGATGACCCCTATATTCACCTTATTCCGGAAGTTTGCGTGGGCGGCGCCATGCGCGTAATCACACTTCCGGTTTGGCTCCACGCTACTTGATTTGCGATACCAGTCTGTTTAATTGTTTCCAAATTAAAGCTAATTTAAAGCTATCAGAGATGGCCGGCATTAATAGCGCAGTGTGTGGTCGTCATAATAGCTGGAGAAAAAGGAACCTAACTCTGTCGCAGCATTGTTTTGAACATCAGAAGAAGAGGTCTGAGTGTTGTGGTCCTTTGTTTACCTTTATTTCTGTTCCTGCAGCAAGACGCGGCTTAAGAATCGCTAGACCGGCTGGAAGCTAACTAGTTAGCAACATTAGCCTGTCGTCTTGTAAACACTGCCAACTCCGCGCTGCGGCACTATAATGACAGCATTTAGCACTGGACACACTCTGATTTAGACTGTAGTCTGTAATAAAGTCAGCTCTATATGGAATATTGTGTTTCCACACTGAAGAATCCTCCAGATTGTTGCTCTTTGCTCTCCCCAGTGAAGAGGAGCTCCGTACTGAGCACACAGAAGGCAAACGGGCTCTATAAACACCTCAAAGTCGTTTTCAAACTATCAACAGAAGCAATGCGTCGTTTACTCGTTGGTGTACATGATCATAGCACATTTGGCGCAAAATAACCTCCCTTATATGATATTTTAGATGCAAGTCTTCCCAGTAGTTCTCTGTTGAAACGAATGCGATTTCGCTGGAACCGGAAGTGCGTTTCAAACCGAAGTGTGGGACAGAAGTAAAAGTGGGCGGGGCGGAATAAGATCAATAGGGTTTGATTTCTGATTGGCTGGTTGGAGCAACACACTTTTTAAAACCTGGAACAAGCCAGGGAGAGAGAGGACACACTTTCTTCACTTTTGGGGTGTCGGTCCAGGTATAGAGACGATTAGTACTGCTGGAAAACCTCTAGAAAGTGAATTTTGCATCATATGAGCCCTTTTTAAAACCCAGAGATATTCATGACCCTATCTTGGGCCACTTTGTAGCATTTGGGGAGGGATCGTTGAAATTAAATCAAATTATAACCCCTGTATGGAGTTTGCATGTTCTCCCTGCGTGTACATCTCCATGTATGTGTATTGGGTGGCGTTTCCATACCTCCAACAGCGTCAAGGCCCCCAGGTAGTCCCTCTGCTGCAGGTATTCCTCCAGACTGGGAACCTTGGTCCTGCTTTTCTTCTTCTTCTCCCCGATGCTGGTCGGTGTCTCTCCTCCCACGGCGGGCTTCATCCGGGAGAGGATCTGCCCACAAAAACCCCCGGAAACAAGTGACAAAGTGGGATTTTTCTCAACTTCGTCTGTAACTTAAAAGGTTCGCTCAAGTTTTCATGTATTCAAAAGGAGGTTCTGAACGAGGCTCCACAGGTTTAAACACACGCTATCTTACCATTTCCAGGCGGTGTTTGGGGACAGACGACTGAGCTGAGGTTTGTTTATCACCAGGTATCGTTCACAGCTCGTCTCGACCCGCACTAACGTCAGCCGTCTGCTTCAACGATCATCGCCAGGCTTCATTTGTCGCTGAAAACAGGCGGACATCGGTGCCAACGTAAATGTAATCCTATCTTGGCGCACATACCCGCGACAAAAACTACAGAAATCCAGTGTTTTCTCTTCTCATGTCTGATACCCTGGTAGTTTTAGCTCGATGGTCACTTTGCCGGTTTAACATCAACCTACATCCGGTTTCTCGTTGTCTGGATTTCAATGTAAAATCATCAATCGCACTATGAGCCGGTTTAAGCATCGGGGACGGGAGTGTTAATAAAAAAACATTCTATACTATTTATTTTATTTGGTTAAAAATATAAAATCTATGCTGATGGTAAAATAAAAAGCTGAGATGTCATTAGCATTTTGCAACACGACCGTGCAATGGCAATTATTGTGAAGCGACCTGGCATTATACCGGAAGTAGATTGGCTCCGCTAATTTACCTTCGTGGGGGAGCTTTGTTCGTTGTTGCTTAGCAACCGAGTGGAGCGTCATGGCTGCAGCGCAACAATGGCAAAGTTCGTTTCGGTGTCTCACTATGGTACATCAAATATTTATTTAATTGTATTAACAGAAATGCTTTTTCATTTTCAGATCAAAACTGTACTTTTGGCTCATAATATAATTAATAATCAATCGTCCAAACTGCATTTACATTTTCTTTTTGAAGACTGCTTATTCTATGACATATTTAAAATGAAAAAGAAAATGACCTTGAAGAATCGAAAAAAAAAGATCAATATTCAATTAGACTTGGCAATTCCAAGCTGCGAGTCGGGTCTTTTTCGCTGACCAATCGAACATAATGGGAGTTTGTCCATTTTACAAATGTAGAATCTGGGTCTGTTGGTGAATTCCAGCAGCAGGAAATAACTTACTCATGAATTTTTTTTTCTGTCTTCCTGTGTTTTCTTAAATTCTGGGGACAAAACCCCCAATTAAAAAACCACCTAATCTTGTTAAAATGCATAGTTAACACACGTTACTGAAATTGTAATGACGTCCATCTCAGATGGTTCATTATTGTCCAGATTAAATCCTCTGGTATGCTGATGCATGTTTGTGTTTCCTGATGTGCTTCACATTCCTATCAATCTCAAGGATTATATCACAAAGTTTGCGGCCATGGCATTTGAAAATATAATTCCTTAAACTTCCTCTTACCAATAGGTGGAGCTATGGCTATGAATTGACTAGCATGCGGCTGCATAAGTAAGTTCACTCCCTGAATCCTTTATATTACACATGAGTTGTAGACACTAAAACGCCACAAAAGCTGAAATAATTGTCATTCTAGCAGAGGATGTCCAAGTGTTTGTGTCTTTCATTCATTAGTTGTTTATAGAGTTTTCAAGCTAAACCTAATGTAAATACATTCCATTGTTCAATGACGTGTTAATTGTAAAAAATAAATACATAAATAAAAATGATTTTTTTTTTAAACGCAACATTGAAGGGAATTGGCAACTTTCAAAAGACAATTGATTTAACGTTGCAATTTTTTTTTTATCTTCTCAGTTTTACATACAGTATAAAGTCGTTAAAAGTATCAGTTTGCCGACCCGGTAGCTATTTATAATTCTTTTCTAATCCGCCGGCTGCTTCACGCAATATAAACACGACTGTGGTTTAAAATCCTCCGGCGCCTTCATGCTGAATTAATAGAGAAGAATCACTGTGACGCACTAAGAATACCACTTCCTGTATAAAGATGACATCACTTCCGGTGCCAAGAGAAAAATGGCAGCGCTCTTGGTTGTCAGTCAGGCACTTTTGCAATAACTTTGTATATTAATTATAGATTTTATATGACGCTGTCCCAGGATGCCACGCCAGCCCCAGACCTCCGCCGATCTGACTGCCAATGAAGTCCTAACAAAGTACTAACAACTCCTCACAAAGTACTAACAACTCCTAACAAAGTACTAACAACTCCTCACAAAGACCGAACAACTCCTAACCAAGTCCTAACAAGTCCTAACATGTCCGAACGCAGACCTAACTGGTCCTAACGGGTCACGTGGTACACACGCGTCATTTCATCAAAACTCCGCCTCCCTGAGATGTGCGCCGCAGAACACTCGAGTAGAAGAAGAGGAAAAGTCACGAAAACTATGTCCAGTGAGTTCATTATTGTTCTTTTCCCTAAGTCTAATTCAGTTTCGTGTTGTCATACTACCGTCATAGTCGCTCCTAATATCATAACTGCTTCATAATTCATAATCGCGCGATTATGAATCCCGAAAAAATTGTCGGAGGAGGCGCGCGCGGTAATTCACTTTTAAATATAAATGTATATATCTATAAGTAGACATCTTTATCGATATGTCCTGTATGCATACATATATACTTGTATGCAAACGTGTATATTATGTCTCGGACTGTGCAAGGAAAATTTAACTGAATGCGCTTCGCTTTTCATTCTGCTCGCGGCAATGCTCTGAACCGTCGGTGGATTACGGTTTAATAATAAGCATTATTTATTCTCCGATCGATCGCAATGTGCCCACTCAGATCAGTTTCCTTCCCAAGCAGTTCCTGAGGGTCATTAAGCCTGCAGACCGGGAATGGATAGCGCAGTGTCTCTATGAGCCTACTGGTCAGCTACGGCAACACCTTCAGCAAAACTGGTTCCACCCACCAAATCCTCCCAAAGTAAGCACTGCAGCACCTGACCCCGTGAATTACTTCAGGCAGCGCTTGTTCATCTGGGCACCCATGCGCATGTGGGGAATTCCCTTAAAGTGCCCCCAGTGCAGCCGCAAAATGCACCACGCTGGAATCTACACAAGGGCACGAGAAGCAGTTGATGTAGATTCCAAATACTATTTGGTTGGTGGGGATTACCCACGGTGCAGCAACTGCATGATTCCAGTGTGTCCCTGGAGTTGTGATCTTTTAAGTCAATTGGATCCTGCTCACCGGAATAAGTTCCCTGCTGTGCTCGCCGCACAGCTGGCCCTGGACAAGAAGTGTGTGACCCTGCTGAAACCAAGAACCGCAGGTAACAGCTCTAGTTACCTGCGACAAGCACTGCAGGAGATACATAGTGAGAAATGGGCTAGAGACATCATCGAATACCTGACTGACTGCGAACTTCATAAAAAAAGGACTTCCTTGGTCCAGAGTGAGGAGGTGGTCTACAGTCAACCACCAGCATTTTGCCCCTTGCCTCTTGCCCAGTGGTTTGAGACAGCTCACAGCAACGAAATCCTGGGTCATGTGGAGGAAATGAGGGGTGCCATCACATCGTCATATGGCAGGATACTAAAGATGGACTCAACAAAAAAGGTATAATCAAATGTCTGTAATCATATACTAATCATTTAATTTATGAATTCAAACATTAAACTTGTATGTTATGCTGCTCTTTTTGTGGTTGTTGTTGTTTTCCCAAATGGATCACAAAGAAACTCGCTGGTGATGTTGCAGACACAGCCAGTTGGATGACCAACATCAGCAATGAAAGTGGGCAGGTGCTGAACTGTGTTTTGACCACTGGTGAGGGAGCTGGGCTGGAGGACGTCTGCAAGGGTATCGTGAAACCATACCTGGATGCTGGTGAGCCAGAACCAGAGCTGATCTATGTGGACAGAGACTGCTGCAGTGATTCAGGTGTGTAACCATTATGCTGAGGTTGAAATGTATCATTTTCAATACAAAAGAAACATGACCTTCATCTCCTTTTAACAAGCTGCTATATGAGGCAAAAATTCAAATGCACAAATAAGATAGCTTATTCTGTGTTGTAGCTTGCTCCAGTCATAGTTTGGACACTTCATTTTCACATCACTCATCAACATACACATCCAACAATAAGCACTTACCCATCTTTGCATTTTCAAACAGGTGTACCTGCAGTACTGACCTTATTTCAACCTTGGAAGACTGAAGTGAGACTTGATATATTCCACTTCATGAGGCGATTCACAGCTGGTCTCACAACTGAACATCATCCTCTCTACGGCATGTTTTGTTCGAAGATGTCCAGTTGTATTTTTGAGTGGGATCAGGGAGATTTCAGTCGACTCAAGGAAGCAAAGAGGTCAGAACTGCGAAAAAAGCATGCTGGTCAGTCCCCTACAGACACTCAAGTGCTGACCAACATCAGCTCCAGTGAATTGGCAAAGCACTGCAGGAGGAGAACTCGTGGGGTGGAGGAAACCCGGGGGATGATCCAAAGTCTGCTGGACTCCATGTGGGAGCTGACGGACACATCTGGCTTACGCCTGGTCAACCCTGAGTGCATGACCCACGTTTGGGAGGTGCAACAAAAACACCTGAAATGCATTCAAGACCCCCCCTGGCATTGAGCTGTACACCAGACTTGGCTCGGGTCTGCAAAAGGGCGACGTGTTGCTGGATGTCTACAGATGTGGGAGAGGTTCATCTTCTGTGGAAAGCTTTCATCACCACCAGTGCAGCTTTATTCCAGGTAATACAAATTGTGTAACTGAGGCATGAATTTTCACTCTCTCACAACTTTGCAGTCTAACAACATCATTTCAAACATTATTTTGGACCTTGTTTTTGTACATACTGCTAATATGATAAGGTCACTTGACTGGGTCATGTTAATACATAAGACTAATATTTCAGTGGTCTTTGAAATGTGTTTATTGCAAGGAACAAGATCGAACGCGACGCACGCTCAGATGTACATGCTGGAGGGTGGTTCCAGGCGGAACATGAACCGAGCCCGTGAAGCTGTTGCTGCCAGAGATGCATCGCACACAACAATGTACGACATCCGCCTGTTGTCGAACATTAACGACCTCAAGCAGAAGAGTCCTTGGTCGTTCTCTTGTGCCAGAATTTACACCTCCTGGTAGGCCTACTGGTAAGTTACTGCAGGAAGCATCACCAGGCAAATAACTCTTTCTTCTCTGACAGCCCAGTGTGTATTCTGGGCTGTATTCAACCATGTGTATTCTCCTCATTCACAAAAACACCCTTCCCTTTTCTTTGTTCTTCTCAATGTGTTGGTTGTGTGTTTTTGTTTTTTTTACAACAGGCGAACGCATCGCTGTGGAATACCTTCTTGCACAGTCCAACAAGGGAGACCTGAACCCCAAACAGGACAGTGAGCTGGGCATCATTGTACCAGATCTGCAAATTGAAGCACAGGATGAGGAGGAACGTCCTGATGTCACAATAAGTGATGCAGCTGATCTCTGTGAGAGAGCACCTGAAGAGCCCCCTGTGGGACACCATGGACAGTTCCCCTCCTCACAGTCCCTCTGGCCATGGTGACTCCACTCATCCATCATCTCAGGTAATGAGGGATTGAACAAGAATGTTTTACAGGCACTGAACATAGTAATTATTCATTCGTACATGCTGTGAAGAACTCGTTACACAATGTTTCAGAGTTTCCAGGAGCAATTTGTGCCACATTTTTAAGCACCATGCACTGAAAAAAAACCTACAAAATAAGAATACAACTGATGCAAATCATTGATTGCCAGAGTTTCAGCTGCTAACCTTGTCAATTAGAAACCGTACCAGAGAGGGGACTATTGATGTTCAGCATCGTGAACCTGTTCATTCTGGTCATCACATGACATGAAGTGACCTCCACACAAAGTCATCACATGTGTCCAGGCATCATTTCTAATGATTGTGTCTTTCTTCCAAGGATACTAGTTTGGATATGAGTGGGGTCTCCCACAGTCCCAGCAGTCCCACTGAAAGTGTCCTCACTGAGGAGCATCCGGCCAGTGGCCCCAGCACTTCACGTGAAGTAATGTTTTTCATGTCTGATCATTTCGTCTCTCTTCAATCATCATTATATCATGATTGATAATCATTTCTCCCCCTTTTTTAATTTAATTTCAGGAGAGATGTGACCAGAGGGGTGTTCCAGGATGGGATCGCACGATTACTGCCTTGTCAACCGCTGAGACAACAGAAATACTGCGGCGATACTCCAGTCTCCAGCCCACGGACAAATCCATCACAAAATACACCTTAAAATGCAAAAAGAAGACCTTGCTAGGGCCATGGAGAGCTTCCAGGAAACGCAGTGGCTCTGCACCTGGTCAACAAGCTGCTGAAAGGTAAACTCACATTGTTCTACAAGGAATGTATTTCACTGTATTCTACTAGCTGAGATTTCACACACATTCCTGGAACACATAGTAAGATGATCTCTGCTATCTTTTTATTCAACAGACTTTTCATGACTCATGGACAAGCTGCCCAGAGACCTGATCACAACAGGATCTCTGAATGTGTCGCCCTCAAGCTTCTCAAAGAATATCAACAGCCCAGAAACAGGCCAAAAGACTGCAAGGGGAAAACCTTGCCCCTCCCACAGTCCGTCGTGCAAACTTACTGCCACATAAAACAACTGCTGGAAGACAGCCGGATGGTACAGGACCAGACTAATTTGGTTCTTGTTACCATCAACAACACAACAGTGTGTGCTTGGTGAGACATTTTCAGTTCTTATGTTCACTATTGAAGTCGTGCCTGACATATTATATCAGAAACTCTAACATAAACACATTTTAATGGGAATACTGACCTACAATGTGGTACTTGCAGATCATGCAGCGTTTGTTCACACTTAAGTGGGAAAGTGATTTCATCTTGGCACACACACCTCCATTACAAGAAGTCCTAAAGTTCTAAATCTAAAGTGACATCGTGTCAAGTGACTAGTTGAAGGTACAGTGGCGTAGTCTTCAGTGGTTGATGCACTGGGTGATCTGAGACGTTGCAGTTATCCTGAACTACAGTTCATAAGTGCCTATTTCTGAAAATATTAAGCTCAACATTATTCATAGAAACAACAAAATATTTGCAAGTGCATTTGTGCTCATGAGAAACAAATACTGATCATTATTTATTTGTTCTTGTAGGTTGCATGAACGCCAGAAACGAGCAGACCGGGACTCGTTGCTGCAAGGAGTACAGCTTCCCCAACAGGTCTCTGTGGTGAAGGACTCAATTCTGGAAGCAAGAGATCTCCCTGCCGTTTCTGCACAACATGGACATGTGGAAATGGAATTTAATGAGCCGGAAAATCGTGAAGGCATGGCAGTGATACGTCGACGCCGGGGTGTGAAAACTGATCTGACTCAGCATCCTGGGTCATATACAGGGCCGAGTTCCTCCACACCATCGTCTGGCCATCCGGGTCCGTTCTCACCAGCCCCTTCACCTGCCTGGTCCATGTTTCCCCACCAGCAGCCACCACCAGCTCCATCTCCCACCTGGTCCATGTTTCCCCACCAGCAGCCACCACCAGCTCCATCTCCCACCTGGTCCATGTTTCCCCACCAGCAGCCACCACCAGCTCCATCTCTCACCTGGCCCATGTTTCCCCACCACCAGCTCCATCTCCCACCTGGCCCATGTTTCCCCACCAGCAGCCACCACCCGCTCCATCTCCCACCTGGTCCATGTTTCCCCACCAGCAGCCACCACCAGCTCCATCTCCCACCTGGTCCATGTTTCCCCACCAGCAGCCACCACCGGCCCCTTCACCTGCCTGGTCCTCCCTTGGACAGAGTCAACAGCTGCAACCAGCTGCTTGGCCTCAGCATCAGCTGCACCAACCTCCACCAGCGCCACCATCTGTCTCCCCAACACCCCTTCGTCACCCCCCCTCTGTCCCCTCTTCATCTTCAGGTTCCGCTGCCTCCACACAAGACGTGTTGCCTTCTTATGTGAACCGTCAATTAAAATGGAGGCACCAGAGGGCAGCACTTGAAGATGAGAAGCCATGGAGAGGGGGAGACACCCAAAAAAGCCCCCTTTCAAGGAGGACTATCACTACACCTGTAAAATGTGTGGCCTCTCAAAAAACAAAAGCACTGGGCACACTCAAATAAAGGGGGAATAGTACTGTCCAGCCTCTGGCAAGACTGTGACAGAATGGAGAGAGAGCCTGGAAAAATAGCTTCTGTCTTCTTTTTATTGCAATATTTTTGTTGGACAAATAAACCTAATTTCTTTGTACATAGTTAAAAAAGTGCCTTTTTTCTGTTTTGTGTGCACAAATAAACCTCATTTCTTTGTAAATAGTTAAAAAAGGGCCTTTTTTCCGTTTTGTGTGCACAAATAAACCTAATTTCTTTGTAAATAGTTAAAAAAGGGCCTTTTTTCCATTTTGTGTCCACAAATAAACCTCATTTCTTTGTACATAGTTAAAAAAGGGCCTTTTTTCCGTTTTGTGTGCACAAATAAACCTCATTTCTTTGTAAATAGTTAGAAAAGGGCCTTTTTTCCGTTTTGTGTGCACAAATAAACCTCATTTCTTTGTAAATAGTTAAAAAAGGGCCTTTTTTCCGTTTTGTGTGCACAAATAAACCTCATTTCTTTGTAAATAGTTAAAAAAGGGCCTTTTTTCCGTTTTGTGTGCACAAATAAACCTCATTTCTTTGTAAATAGTTAAAAAAGGGCCTTTTTTCTGTTTTGTGTGCACAAATAAACTCCATTTCTTTGTAAATAGTTAAAAAAGGGCCTTTTTTCCGTTTTGTGTGCACAAATAAACTTCATTTCTTTGTACATAGTTTAAAAAGTGCCTTTTTTCCATTTTGTGTCCACAAATAAACCTCATTTCTTTGTAAATAGTTAAAAAAGGGCCTTTTTTCCATTTTGTGTGCACAAATAAACCTCATTTCTTTGTAAATAGTTAAAAAAGGGCCTTTTTTCCATTTTGTGTGCACAAATAAACCTCATTTCTTTGTACATAGTTAAAAAAGTGCCTTTTTTCCGTTTTGTGTGCACAAATAAACTTCATTTCTTTGTACATAGTTAAAAAAGTGCCTTTTTTCCGTTTTGTGTGCACAAATAAACTTCATTTCTTTGTACATAGTTAAAAAAGTGCCTTTTTTCCGTTTTGTGTGCACAAATAAACCTCATTTCTTTGTAAATAGTTAAAAAGGGGCCTTTTTCCGTTTTGTGTGCACAAATAAACCTCATTTCTTTGTAAATAGTTAAAAAAGGGCCTTTTTTCTGTTTTGTGTGCACAAATAAACTCCATTTCTTTGTAAATAGTTAAAAAAGTGCCTTTTTTCCGTTTTGTGTGCACAAATAAACTTAATTTCTTTGTAAATAGTAAAAAAAAGGGCCTTTTTTTCCTCCCTCCTCTCTTCCTTCTTTTCCCCCCTTTTCCCCCCTTTTTTCCTTTTTCTTCCCCCACCTTAGCAGTCCCTTTTGCCCCATCTCTAGCACAGGTGGCAAGGCAACGGACTGGTTCACGCGACACCCTGGTTCGATTCCTGCTTGGGGCACTGAGCAATTAACAGCATCCAGTGTTGCCCCACATGTAAAGAACCTATATAAACATATAGGTTTTGATATAGCATTTGGATATATGTGGCATATATAAAATTGGCCGTTTTCCTATATATTGTGCACACATATGCACATATATGTACCTATAGGTACATATATGGCCTATATGTGCATATAGGTACATATATGGCCTATAGGTACATATATGCACATATATGTGCATAATATATAGGAAAACGGCCAATTTTATATATGCCACATATATCCAAAACCTATATCAAAACCTATATTAAAACATATATGTTTATATAGGTTCTTTCCATGTGGGACACAAAGTGTCTCAGTTATTCAGAAACAATGAAGTCTTGTCACTAGTGATGGGTTGATGAGGCACCATGAAGCGTTTCGACACGCTGCCACACTGTATTGATAGTGTCGATACTGTGTCACTGAATACTGCCCCCTGCTGGACCTTTAAAATCCCTACAGGCAACATAGGAGAAAGATTCAGCTGACACTGATTTGATGACCGTGTATATACAATAATAGAACTTAAGTCTTTGTATTGTAGGTTATTTCATGTCTTCATCTTTATTTAAAATATCTTTGATATTTTTAGACACAGTCAATAAATGATGTGAACATGTCTCATAACATGAAAATGTTAGATGAGGCTGGAGTGCAGAGAAACTGTAGTGGCAGGTGGAAGAGGTTTGGGTAGTTGGAATTTCGGTTGTCCCAGTATCGCAAAGCATCCTGGGAACTGGCAGTGTTGCCCTCTGCCAGGTCTCTCTGCACCTCCTGGATGGCATCAGCTGTGGCACTTTTGCTCTGCCTGCCCACTTCCATGTCATGATGTTGCCAAAGGTTATCTAAAAAACAACAAATTGGCATTTTAGTACATGATTTACAAACAACAACAAACATTGAATGCTGAACAACATGCCTGAAGTGGGTGCAGACGGTCCTGGCTGGTTACTGCGGAACCCGAGTGATTTAAATCCAGGGTCTAGAAGTGTTGCTATGGTAACACACTCAATGACTCCAGACTGGAAGCAGTGTCTGTGACTCCACGCTTCAGCTGGTCATGGAGGTGTATGGCTGCCTGTGTGTGCAAGGTTGACGCATTACGCTCTAGTGCACGATAGAGCATTTTCATCATCGGGATGACCTTTGACCCCGACACTCGCGTCTCTTCAGACAACTCCACTGTGGCTTGATGGAAAGGAGCAAGCACAACAAGTGTTTCTCCTCTGATGTTCTGCTCACCAGCTGTCTCAGGAGTCACATCTGTCCTGAGGCCAGAGGTTCCACACTGGTTCCTCTCATCATGGAGCCTTGACAGCATTTCATATGTGCTGTTCCATCGTGTCGACGCCTCACTGATGAGTTTCAGGGTTGGTCGTCCCATCTGTTGCTGCCCTTGAGCAAGCTTCTCCTTGGCTGTTGTGCTTGATCTAAAGTATGTGACAATGTGCAGAGCTCTGTGTCTCATGGATCTAAGTGTGGGGATCTGATCACATGATCTCCTAACAATACATTTAGACTATGTGCAATGCAAATTGAGTGGTGAATTCGGAGCCGTCTCGTGACGCAATCATGTTTGGTGCCGCGTCGCTCACAAGACACTTTACTTTACTGGTTCTGGCCCAGTCCTCCATCACGCCCCCTTTTGACTTGGGCCAAATTGCCAACAGTGTGATTTTGTGGAAAGTACTGCACACCCAACACAGATGTACACACCTGCATGTTCTCGTTGATGTAGTGACAAGTGTTGGGCCAGTCAACCTCATGGAAGGGGGGAGGGGGGGCCACGTTTTGAGAACAAAGAGACCACATGATCAGAACTGGAAAAGTTCGCCATTGGTCACGTGATCCCCCCCCGGATCACACCCTGTCCAAGGTGCAACACTGGAGGCCAACAGCAGGGGAGCACGAGAGCTCCCTCACCAGCTGGAATGTCCAGGGCGGGCTCTCCGTCAGGATTGGTCCATATGACCCTGACCCCAGTGAGGACCCGGAACCAAAACAAAGAGGTATAAAAACACCCGCGAAGCTAACTTCTCTCTCTTCCAAGCCGGACGCACCTCTTCGCACGGAGAGAAACTACTGCATGTGTTAACGCTGACCGGGCCGGAGTTCCTCACCGAGCCGAGAACCAACGTGGAACTACTTTTCCTTTTTCCTTTTTCTTTTCTTCACCGGAGCCGAGTGTGCAGTGGCAGCGCACACTCCTCATGCATGCAGACCTGAACCCGCTTCTTCTCCAGCCCGCTCGCTCTCTCTCTCTCTCTCTCTCTCTCTCTCTCTCTCAACCTGCACAGATCATTTCTAGACCCTTGTGCAGGCCGAGACAGTGTGCAGAGCTGGACACACAGTAGGATCTGTCCTCCTTTCTCCCCCTCCTTCTTCTCCTTTCTCTCTTCTCATCCTCACTAAACGATCACGTAAAAAGGTAACAGCTGTTCCCCATGCGCTCTGTGACCGTGTGTAGTTCACTGTCCCTGGGATTTCTCGGCCACCAGCCCCCAGGCCGCTCCAAGCAGGCTGACGAGCCGTGCACGAGCACGGTGACGTCACACCGTCCAGAAAGAGTGCGCCGAGCGCCTCTGGTGGCCGCGTGGGTGACTGCAATCTCTTGAGAGGCCACCTGGTGGACACGTCGAGTCATTGCATTCTCCCTCCGTGCGCCGCCGCGCCCCTAGTGGTCGTTACGGTCACTGCCTCGAACCAGACCCCTGCCGCCACCTGGTGTCCGTTCGAGGTCATTACACCCACTCACACTGACCCTCCAAGGTCCGCCGCCACCTGGTGGACACTCGTGGTCATTACACCCCCACTCAGGCTTCCACACACTCACTCACATACATTATGTTTGATTTTATTTCTTAACTTTTGAGTAACTACTCAATTACTCTCGGAGTTGCTGATAAGTAAATGACCGTGTACTTCATTAGTAATTCCAATTTTTCCTAAATTGCTTTCAGTAATCCATTACTTACAGTAATTATTAATGCTAATTACCAACCATAAATCCCAACATGACCGTCTCTTACTGAGTCTGGAGGTTCTTCTCATGCAGGACCGCCTCATGCTGACTCTGGAGGTTCTCCTTCTCATGCAGGACCGCCCAAAAATGAGCCCGGATGTAACCATTCTCATACAGGACCACCTCATGCTGAGTCTGGAGGGTTTCCTTCTCATGCAGGACCGCCTTCAAATGAGCCCGGAGGTTGTCCTTCTCATACAGGACCGCCTCATGCTGAGTCAGGAGGTCGTCCTTCTTATGCAGGACCGTCTCATACTGAGTCTGGAGGTTCTCCTTCTCATGCAGGACCGCCTTCAAATGAGTCTGGAGGGTCTCCTTCTCATGCAGGACCGCCTCATGCTGAGTCCGGAGGTTCTCCTTCTCATGCAGGAACGCCTCATGCTGAGTCAGGAGGTGCTCCTTCTCATGCAGGACCATCTCATGCTGAGTCTGGAGGTTCTCCTTCTCATGCAGGACTGTCTCATGCTGAGTCTGGAGGTTCTCCTTCTCATGCAGGACCGCCCAAAAATGAGCCCGGAGGTTCTCCTTCTCATACAGGACCACCCCATGCTGAATCTGGAGGGTTTCCTTCTCATGCAGGACCGCCTTCAAATGAGCCCGGAGGTTGTCCTTCTCATACAGGACCGCCTCATGCTGAGTCAGGAGGTCGTCCTTCTTATGCAGGACCATCTCATACTGAGTCTGGAGGTTCTCCTTCTCATGCAGGACCGCCTTCAAATGAGTCTGGAGGGTCTCCTTCTCATGCAGGACCGCCTCATGCTGAGTCAGGAGGTGCTCCTTCTCATGCAGGACCATCTCATGCTGAGTCTGGAGGTTCTCCTTCTCATGCAGGACTGTCTCATGCTGAGTCTGGAGGTTCTCCTTCTCATGCAGGACCGCCCAAAAATTAGCCCGGAGGTTCTCCTTCTCATACAGGACCACCCCATGCTGAGTCTGGAGGGTTTCCTTCTCATGCAGGACCGCCTTCAAATGAGCCCGGAGGTTGTCCTTCTCATACAGGACCGCCTCATGCTGAGTCAGGACGTCGTCCTTCTTATGCAGGACCACCCCATGCTGAGTCTGGAGGGTTTCCTTCTCATGCAGGACCGCCTTCAAATGAGCCCGGAGGTTGTCCTTCTCATACAGGACCGCCTCATGCTGAGTCAGGAGGTCGTCCTTCTTATGCAGGACCATCTCATACTGAGTCTGGAGGTTCTCCTTCTCATGCAGGACCGCCTTCAAATGAGTCTGGAGGGTCTCCTTCTCATGCAGGACCGCCTCATGCTGAGTCAGGAGGTGCTCCTTCTCATGCAGGACCATCTCATGCTGAGTCTGGAGGTTCTCCTTCTCATGCAGGACTGTCTCATGCTGAGTCTGGAGGTTCTCCTTCTCATGCAGGACCGCCCAAAAATGAGCCCGGAGGTTCTCCTTCTCATACAGGACCACCCCATGCTGAGTCTGGAGGGTTTCCTTCTCATGCAGGACCGCCTTCAAATGAGCCCGGAGGTTGTCCTTCTCATACAGGACCGCCTCATGCTGAGTCAGGAGGTCGTCCTTCTTATGCAGGACCATCTCATACTGAGTCTGGAGGTTCTCCTTCTCATGCAGGACCGCCTTCAAATGAGTCTGGAGGGTCTCCTTCTCATGCAGGACCGCCTCATGCTGAGTCCGGAGGTTCTCCTTCTCATGCAGGAACGCCTTATGCTGAGTCAGGAGGTGCTCCTTCTCATGCAGGACCGTCTCATGCTGAGTCTGGAGGTTCTCCTTCTCATGCAGGACCGCCTTCAAATGAGTCAGGAGGTGCTCCTTCTCATGCAGGACCGTCTCATGCTGAGTCTGGAGGTTCTCCTTCTCATGCAGGACTGCCTTCAAATGAGTCTGGAGGGTCTCCTTCTCATGCAGCAGGGTTTTGTACTGAGTTTGGAGGGTCTTGTTCTCATACAGCAGGTTGCCATTCTCAATCAGCTGGAGCTCCTCCTCTAATGCCTTGTTGGCCTTCATCCACCTCCTGTTCTCAGCGAAGAGGCTCTTCTTCTCATACATACAGAGGTTGTAGTGTGCAGAGAAGTTCTTTATCTCAGCCTGCGCCGTCTCATTCTGAGTCTGGAGGGTCTCCTTCTCATGGAGGACCGCCTCATACTGAGTCTGGAGGTTCTCCTTCTCATGGAGGACCGCCTCATTCTGAGTCTGGAGGGTCTCCTTCTCATGGAGGACCGCTTCATTCTGAGTCTGGAGGGACTCCTTCTCATGGAGGACCGTCTCATACTGAGTCTGGAGGTTCTCCTTCTCATGTAGCAGCCTGTCTCTCTCCTCCACCACCCGGTGGAGCTTCTCCTCCAGACCTCTGGGCTTCATCCACCACTTCCGCTCATTCTTACTCTTCTTCTCTTCCTCTGCCTGGAGCTTCTCCTTTAAGACCTTGTTCTCAGCGTTGAGGTTCTCCTTCTCAAGCTTCACGAAGCTGTACCATGTGTAGAACTTATTGCTCTTACGCTGGGCCTCGTCATACGCAGTCTTGAGGATCTCCGTCTCATGGAGGACCGTCTCAAACAGATCCTGGAGGTTCTCCTTCTCATGGAGGACTGCCTCATGCTGAGTCTGGAGGTTCTCCTTCTCATGCAGGACTGCCTCATACTGAGTCTGGAGGTTCTCCTTCTCATGAAGGACCGTCTCATACTGAGTCTGGGGGTACTCCTTCTCATGTAGCAGCCTGTCCCTCTCCTCCACCACCCGGTGGAGCTCCTCCTCCAGACCTCTGGGCTTCATCCACCACTTCCACTCTTTCTTTCTCTTCTTCTCTTCCTCTGCCTGGAGCTTCTCCTTTAAGACCTTGTTGGCCTCCACCAGCTTCATGTTCTCAGTGTAGAGGTTCTCCTTCTCAGACTTCAGGAAGCTGCACTGTGTAGAGAACTTGGTGGTCTCATTCATGACCACCTCATGCTGAGTCTGGAGGGTCTCCTTCTCACTCATGACTGTCTCATACTGAGTCTGGAGGTACTGCTTCTCATTCATGACTGTCTCATACTGAGTCTGGAAGTACTGCTTCTCATACATGACTGTCTCATACTGAGTCTGGAGGTACTGCTTCTCATTCATGACTGTCTCATACTGAGTCTGGAAGTAATGCTTCTCATACATGACTGTCTCATACTGAGTCTGGAGGTACTGCTTCTCATTCATGACTGTCTCATACTGAGTCTGGAAGTACTGCTTCTCATACATGCCTGTCTCATACTGAGTCTGGAGGTACTGCTTCTCATTCATGACTGTCTCATACTGAGTCTGGAGGGTCTCCTTCTCATTCATGACTGTCTCATACTGAGTCTGGAAGTACTGCTTCTCATACATGACTGTCCCATACTGAGTCTGGAGGTACTGCTTCTCATTCATGACTGTCTCATACTGAGTCTGGAGGGTCTCCTTCTCATGCAGGACTGTCTCATACTGAGTCTGGAAGTACTGCTTCTCATTCATGACTGTCTCATACTGAGTCTGGAGGGACTCCTTTTCATGGAGGACCGCCTCATGCTGAGTCTGGAGGTTCTCCTTCTCATGCAGGTCTGCCTCATGCTGAGTCTGGAGGGCTTCCTTCTCATGGAGGACCACCTCATGCTGGGTCTGGAGGTTCTCCTTCTCATGGAGGACCGCCTCATGCTGGGTCTGGAGGTTCACCTTCTCATGCAGGACTGCCTCATGCTGAGTCTGGAGGGTTTCCTTCTCATGGAGGACCGCCTCATGCTGGGTCTGGAGGTTCTCCTTCTCATGGAGGACTGCCTCATGCTGAGCCTGGAGGGTCTCCTTCTCATGCAGGACTGCCTCATGCTGAGCCTGGAGGGTCTCCTTCTCATGCAGCAGGGTTTTGTATTGAGTTTGGAGGGTCTTGTTCTCATACAGCAGGTTGTCATTCTCATTCAGCTGGAGCTCCTCCTCTAAGGCCTTGCTGGCCTCCACCAGCCTCATGTTCTCAGTGTAGAGGCTCTTCTTCTCATGCATACAGAGGTTGTACTGTGCACAGTTCTCCATCTCAGCCTGCACCGTCTCATTCTGAGTCTGGAGGGTCTCCTTCTCATGGAGGACCACCTCATGCTGAGTCTGGAGGTTCTCTTTCTCATGCAGGACCGTCGCATACTGAGTCTGGAGGTTCTCCTTCTCATACTTCAGGAAGGTGCACTGTGCATGGAACTTCACCTTCTCATAGAGGACCGCCTCATATTGAGTCTGGAGGTTCTCCTTCTCATCGAGGACCGCCTCATATTGAGTCTGGAGGTTCTCCTTCTCCTTCAGCAGCCTGTCTCTCTCCTTCTCTTTCTGTCTTTTCACCTCGTTCAGCTCTTCACAGCAGCGCTGGAACATTCCGGAGAGACTCTCCACTTTCTCCTGGAATTCCGCCTTGTCTCCTTGACTGAAGACCGTCTCTGTCCTCTGAGCTGAGCAGCGTTCTGAAGACACCTCCGTCTTCTTCCGTCTGTCTTCCTCCAACGCTTTAGAGACCATCTGGAGTCTCGCCAGTCTCTTGAGCTCCTTTTTGGTTTTCTGTATTTTCGGGCAGTTTGAAGTATTTTCCGGCTGGAATACTTCCTTGCCGGAATCAAAGGCAGGGCTCTGTTTGAAACCATCTCCTTCTCTGTGATTGTACCTTTGAGACATTGCCTAGCTTTTTTTATCTGTCGAATAAAACTATCACCGTTGTGGTTAATGTTGCAGCTCCTTGCTTGTCTTTGCAGCTCCAAAGTTCAAATGTGGAGATCCAAGCTGGCCTCTCCTTTATATAGACCATGTGATGACATCAGATGGTCTCACTTTCATCTTGAGTTGAAAGCCCTCAGATCAAAGCCACACCCAGTGATGTCATACGCAGTAGGGAAGCACTGATCCATGCAACGTCTCCATGGCAACAGACAATGGCTCCTTTGATCTCCTCCATGAGGAGCCTCTCATCCGCTTTGCATGGGACTTTTTCTGCGCAGTTTTTGGGGATTCTGGGATTGGCCACCAACCAAATTTCAGCTCAATCATACAATGTTTGTTAGAATGCTAACGGGCATGCTAGGCCTATCTGATCCAGCTGAAAATCTCACTGTGATGCTCCCCCTCCCCCGGTGCCCTGGAGCAGGATTGCGCAATCACGGTGTTGAATTTCACTGCAGGTGCAGGTCACTTTGGCTCCTTTACTGTCAGAGTTAGAGTGAGAGAGAGATATTCTTAATTCCAAGATTCTGGAAACAACTGGTCTGAATCCATACTTATCGGGGGAGTATGTGGATAAAAATACTATATTTTTGTAGGAATTTATGTCCTCTTTCAGACTGTGTGGGTTTGGAAGCAGTCAGAGATAAACCTTGGACACCAGGGGGCGCTGTTTTAGATTAGATTAGATTAGATTAGAAGCTTTTATTGTCTTGTACAATAAAATTGCACAATGAAACAACGGTGTAGCTAAAAACACACAGTAGACATACAATAAACACAGCAGCCATTCTCACATTCAGCATTGCATTCATCTCAGCAGACACACCATATATACAGAATAACCTAAACATTCACACACACATTCAGCTCTCACACAGTCCCGCTCACACACACCCAAGGACATAGTGCAGTAATGTAAAAAGTTAAAAGAAACGACCGATAAGTTAAGTAAAATACCAATGTAGCTGCCTGAGGTACCTTGGCTAATAAGTATGTGCGGTTGAGCACAAGGTACCTGTTATTGCACAGAGTAATATGGAGTATGATGTATTGCACACAGTATGAGGTAGATAGTCTGAGGTAGTAGTGTTTAACTGTTCAGTGCTAGTGATAGCTTGAGGGAAGAAACTGTCCCTCAGTCTGTTGGTCCTGGTCCTGATGCACCAGTACCGCCGTCCTGAGGGCAGCAGTTCCAACAAGTGGTGTGCAGGGTGGGTGTGGTCAGCTATGATCGCCTCGGCTCTTCTGAGGCGCCGTGTTATGTAGATGTCTTTTAGTGTGGGGAGGGGGCAGTCTTTACGACCCTCTGGAGCCTCCTGCGGTCGGCCTCGGTGCAGTGGGAGAACCACACGGGGCTGCAGTAGGTCAGGATGCTCTCCATGGTCGATCGGTAGAAGGTCACCAGCAGCTTCAGGCAGATGTCCTTCACCCTCAGGAAGTGCAGCCGCTGCTGGGCCTTCTTGACGACGGCCGAGGTGTTCCCAGACCACCAGAGGTCCGTCCAGATCACGGTGCCCAGGAAAGTGAAGTTGTGGACCCTTTCCATGAGCTTGCCGTTGATGTGAAGGGGGGGTGGTTCCGACGTGCGACTCCTCCTGAAGTCCAGGACGACCTCCTTGGTCTTGGCGGTGTTCAGGATCAGGTTGTTCGTGGAGCACCAGGCGGACCGTTGCAGGACCTCGTCCCTGTATGCCGACTCATCACCGTTGGTGATCAGTCCCACCGCTGTAGTGTCGTCGGCGAACTTCACGATGGTGTTGCTGGGGTGCGCAGGTCTGCAGTCTGTTGACATAAGGCACTGGCCTCCTAAGCCAGGGATTGTGGGTTCGAGTCCCATCTGGGGTGAGCTCTTTTTAACAATTTACTTGACTGTGTTCTGAATACAAATACTGTATCTTGATTATTCTGTCAAGAGGTTAATCACGATTATCTTCCTCTTTAACTTCAAATCGTCACAAATGACTATTTATTGTCTGAGGAGGTAGAAGAGCTATAATGACCTCATAGAGTTGAAAATTCATCCATCTATGTAAACAATTTCAATGATTTTGCCCTCAAAAGTATATTACAATTGATAACTTTTGTAGAATTTATTTGAATTATTTCACCTGTAGCATTTTGGTAGATACATATTGTTCCTATACCGACTGAATTTTTGATGATAGTGACATTAAAAACCTTGAATTAAACTAAATAACACATAGTCACCATATAGTGGCTCATCAGAACTCACAGGAGTCTTCATGAAAATTGAGTTTCCAGCAAACACTGTCACCTTGTTTACAAATACTGCAGCTCTTTCTACTGTAGCGTTCGTTGGGTCAATATTCAGGGATTTCTCGACTTATCGCTAAATGAAATGTAACAAGAGCACCAACACAAGTTTAACTTTTATAAATTGACAATAGTAGAAATTCCATTACATTCCCAAAGGATTTAGCAGTGGAATTTAGCAGTTCTACCCTTTTTAATAACATTTTTGAATAGAATTTTGATATTTTGAAAATGTTCAAACTGTTTAATGTGTTTTTTTAATTTTAGGGTTGTTTATTTCACATTTTGTGTGCTATTAGTGCCTTTTTTTTAAGCCCAGATATAGAAATCCTTTTGAAAATGACTGGCGCGTAAATCTGATAATAATAATAAGATAAAAACGTTTGTTTAGGTATAAACATGTGAAAGGTTCAGGGAGCCGGAGCATGTGTTGTGTATGAATTGAAGCACCAACACATGCACTTCCCCCAATTGGGGATTTAATCTGGCAAAAATCATAATGGAACTATTTCCCAACATCAGTTTCAAAGTTTCCAGATCATTCTAAATTAAATGAGTTGAATTGGTTAGCATTCAACAGGTTAATTTGAAAGATTAGAAAGACAACAAATATCATAATCAGAGTTTCCCCAATACATAAAGTACATAATACACACGTGCTCACAAAAGCAAAATAATGAACTGAAAACCATCCAGAGGAGCTGATGAACGTTCACTGATCACAGATTGCTATGGAGTTCTGCCTGAACCCAGCAGGGGGCGCTGCACTCATACTAATGATAGAGGAATGTTCGTGGTAACACCTTGTACAACCAGGCTGGTCATGAGGGGCTGAGCGCCACCTGGTGTCCTCAGAAAAGGACTGCATGCAAAGTATGTTATTGATTCTTTAAGATGATCTACAATATTTCCTTGTCTGTGAATAAAACTGCCTCTTGTATCGCACATGATTACTGTGTGAGGACCGTCGTCCCTGTACCAGTTCTCTCCTCACAATCACAACCATCCATCCATTGGCTACCGCTTTATCCGGGGCCGGGTCGCGGAGGCAGCAGTCTGAGTAGAGTTGCCCAGACTTCCCTCGCCCACAACCAATCACAATCACAACCAAATTGTTTTAATCCTGATTCAGGATTAAAACAATTTGTCATCATCTGGAAGTTGTTTTGAGTTTACGTGTCTAAAGTATCAATTCACATAAGTTGGACTCATTGTTTTATTGTGAAAGGTGTTGCGTTATCTGACCTCCACAGATGCTTTAATGTTGGGAGTCAAATTCTGACCAAGGGTGGTTTTCAATGTCATTTTTGCCGATCTGGTGTTTTTAGATCAGCCTCTGTCACTTTTCATTTTTATACTTAAAAAAAAAAATCACATGACGGCCGGATTAGATCCTCTGGCGGGCCGGTTCTGGCCCCCGGGCCGCATGTTTGACACCCCTGGTTTAGATTCACGTGGCTGCAGTGTTGTTTTTGTCAACGATCACAAAATTATTGCGTTGACGCCCCTTTTATTGATGACGATGACGAGACGGTGACGAGCTAAACACGTCTCTTTTATGACTAAAACATGACGATATACATGTGTGACCTTTCGTTGACCTCAGCGCCGGTCAGACCTTCAACATGCGTGACATTTCCAGAGAGCCTCTGTGGGGCCTGGAGCCAAATCTGACTGTGGGACCCTCTAGTTCTGCCAATAATTCTGATGGGTGATCATTCACACACTTAATATAAACTCACTGCGGCTCTGGCAGGGTCGTTTACATTCTCCTATTGTCAGCCTGACATGTCTTGACTTGTCATTTGAGAATAAACACTCTGTTACATCACATGCAGATCACCCAAAAAATCTCCTACGGTTAGTGAATTAATGCAGCAGAGAAACATTTAAAAAAAAAACAGTTGCAGTCAGAAACCTACATGTTTAGATATTCAGATTTATAATAGTGTCACACAATATATTGATTGGTGGAATGTCAAGCATTTCCAAGAAATGATGGAAAATAAGGGACAAAGTTTTCATGCGGACTTTTATTTTGATAGTGATATAACGAGTCAAGAGAAAAAATGTAAAAACTTGTGTGTGCAAGGCAGGAACTCTCAGTTTACTTCTAAAACAGATGAAAACGCCAACAGCAGTAGGTTTGTGACAGCGTGTGCTCCTCCTTCCCAGATATAATGGAGCATTTCTATATACAATTGACGAGAGTTTTGATTTCAAAACCCCCAAAACAAAGCTACATTTCGGAACGCAAAAATGTTCCCACCCATGGTTGCATGTTGTGGAAGATGTTTCCCCTCTTATCCAGGTGGCTTGATCACTTCGTTCTGTCTCCCGTCTCGACTCTTTGTCATTTTCCAAATGCACACAAAGTGTTTCTGAAATACTTGTGACCTCTTGCTGTTTTCTTTTGAAACGGTAGAAATGATGTCATTCATGACACGCAGAGTTAAGAAAAGCTGCCTCCTGGTTTGAAAATGAGCTGTTTTTGTTGTGTGAGTATGAAAAAAAAAAAGAAAAACTGTTTGAAAAACAGCTTTATTTAGATGGCAGTGGCTCTCTGGTGCTTTCATCATTAAAAAAGCAAATTAAAAGCACAGAGTCAAAAACTTTGGATTTTTCACTCGCATTGAATTTTAGCAAAACATTTGTAGGGATTTCTTCCCTCATATGGATCACTATTTATGTTTGGTTGGCTATCGATAATGATTAATAATTATCAAAGATAGTTATTAATAATGTTGTTGAAATTTAATCTGATGTGTATCAGAAACCTCGGAGCTACACCTGTCGTAACAGGAAATGATAGTCAATTCAGTTCCATCAGTCTCATAAGATATACTAAACAGTTCATCAGGAATTTGAATTAATAGTTAAATTAATTACAATTACCAGAATTAACAGTAAAGGTTGAAGGATTTTGGAGTTCTTAACACAGAAGAGGTCGACATTTCATTCACCTTTGTGCTCATTAATAAAACAGCAAGTATGATTCCAAACATTATATTTATTAACAATGAAAACAAATAAACACAGATTCTAACTACCTATATACAGCTGGGTGTGTGTAGGTGCATGTGTGTGTGTGTGTGTGTGTGTGTGTGGAGAGAGAGAGAGAGGTGGAGGGAGTGTGTGTGTGTGTGTGTGTGTGTGTGTGTGTGTGTGTGTGTGTGTGTGTGTGTGTGTGGAGAGAGAGAGAGAGGTGGAGGGAGTGTGTGTGTGTGTGTGTGTGTGTGTGTGTGTGTGTGTGTGTGTGTGTGTGTGTGTGTGTGTGTGTGTGTGTGTGTGTGTGCGTGTGTGTGTGTGGAGAGAGAGAGAGAGGTGGAGGGAGTGTGTGTGTGTGACGTGTGATGGAACTACAAAACAAGATGGCGGATCACAAGAAACTACATTCAAATGGAGGTTATCAGAGAGCAGGAAGTCTGTCCTGGGTCTCCACCATGTGCTGATAGCAATGGAACAATAGAAGCTAGCTGTAGCATCTGCTTCTGTGTGTCTCTGCTAAAGGACCATTTCTAGAATGAGTTTATGTGAATGTGATTTGTCTTGTAAAACGTCAGGAGTCGTCAGATGGTGTTCGGTTACTGTGTGATGTTGTCTTTGATGTGATATGTGTAGGATTGTGAGTTAACAAGTTAGTAAAGCAGATTAGCATGCAGACCCTGTGTCTGTGGCAGAGCTAACGTTGGTTTACAAGTTGATAACGGTGCCTAATATCATTATCAACAGAACGCAATCACTGTAACAGAATCAACACATCTTCATAAAGTTAAACAGTTCTATCATAGCATCAGGTTAAACTAATCTCAAGTAATGCCCAGTTGTTCCCACTTCCTTGAAGGAGTTCAGTTGTTGTCCTTGCTGGAAGGGAAGCTGGTGTCTTCTCCTGTAGTTAGCACCTCCTGCTAACTGTGGTTGCTGGTTCTGCAGGCTGAGGAGAAGAAGATGAAGTTGATGTTTCAGGAGTCCTTCTTTGCAGCGCCTGGTTGTCCCTTTGTTCAGACTGAGGAGCTGGTCACTCAGGTCTGTGATGGTTTTCCCTCGTGGTGGGTCAGCAGAGGAGTTGAGGAGTGAAGGCCCCTGGTTGCAGGCCTCTGGTGCTAGCTGTATGCTAGCACTGGGTGTGCTGCCTCCTCAGGGTCTTCGTTGCAAGAGAGAGAGGAGACTCTGGGTTTGCAGGCTTTTGTTCCACGTGTGGATTCGGAGGTGTCAAAACCTGGGAGCTTCAACCAATCAGTGACTGGCTGAATGCATGGGGGGGAAGAGTCTTGTGAGCAGAAAGGGGGGAGGAAGGTCCTGAGAAAGGTCCCCCCCAACACGGTGTGAAAGACAATCACATTCCTGGGTCAGAATTCATATGTCATGACTGTGTATCATGACATATGACAATTGTCTTTTCTTAGAAATGAACAAACTTTCTGTGGTCCTGTGAGATCCCAACATTTGTTAGAACTGATATGCAGTTAAACTTTGATTGTTTTTTAAATAATTCTCAACACATCTCATTAGTATCTAATCACAATGTTGAATCAGTTGCATGGCGTTTCTCTGACGCTCTGCACTGACCTGCTGGAAGGCCTTCCTGGAAACACCTCAAACCACATGTTCACTTGTGTTTCTACAAAGAGGAGGTATATTTACACACACTGACACACTTCTTTGATCACCAACACGAGGAAATGAAAGGTGAATATGTGACAGCAGGTGATCTTGTGTTTTGCTTTTCATTTTAGGGTCCAAAGGTTCAATGGAGGCTGATCGATCCTTTGCTCGTCTTATTTTCATCACAACCTTTTCTTCTACCTTCACAGTCCTCCATAATGTGAGGGTATATACTATATGCTCTGTGCCACTGAAGGATTCAGCTTTTTCTCAGGATGAAATGTTTCTTGTGAGGAGAAATGAAATAGTTAGAAAAACACCAGAAGCAGCCAGTCTGGAGCAGTGGCTTCCCTTGACCGTGCACAATGAAGTATCAGTGAATACACAGTAATACACAGAGTGTTTTGATGTGGTTTCTTCCACCGGTCCTCACAAGTTGCATTTATTCTGATTGGATTCATATGACGCCACAAGGGGGCGCCATAGCATCAACCAACGCTGAAGGACCACAGTACATTTCCCTTCGTGACACTGGAGCACAGCTCTGCAGCCTCCAGGACCGTTCTGGAGATTTCCCACCAAATCAAATTTATCTGGAGCCGCCAAACACTTTTAACTGTTAAAATGAGGCTCAAACACCTTGTACAATTTCATATTCTCAGTAGTTTTAAAACAAAAACTGTATCTTATTTTGCATTTCTGAAGTTTCAGTTGCAATTTAGGATGATGAACGTTTCATTACATTTTCAGCTGTTTTTGTGCCTGATTTTAATGGTTTCATTTTTCTTTTACAGCATTTTCTGATATTTATTTCTCACATTTTACAATAGAATAGAATAGATGGACTAAAATAGAATATAATTCAGTTAAACATTTCTCTAAACAGAATAACAATAAATATCAAATAAGACAGGTTAAAAAATATATAATAAGTAATTTTGGATATTAACATTTTAAACAGCTTTACAGAGACTAACATAAACACAAGAAGGACGAAATTAACCAAACGCAGCAAACAGTGTTTACAGTGAGGAGTTATTGGACTTTATGGCCACAAGGAAGGACATTTCAGCCATTTTAAACATTTTATTTCTTTTCTCGGGAGTTTTACTAAATTTTTTCTTACATTTTTAAGCTGCTGTTTAAGAAATTAATTACAAAGAAATTAATTACAAAGGTGAAAATCTATTTCTCTTTTGCATACAAAAGAGCAAAAAGGATTTTTACATGCAATATATTTTGCAATATATTTTTTTATGGCAAAATGTTTCATTTCATTTCTTTCCTTGCAGTTTAAGATACTTAAAGACATCCAATAAGGCTCCACTGGGAGATAAAGATGCTGGAGCAGCGATAATATACTACCAGATATACACCCTTTGTTTTTCCTCAACTGGACAAATTGTCATTTCAAGTAAATCAGCCCCAAAACACATTCATTTTCTAAAGGGGACCAATGAAGCTTCTGCTTGTATGTGTTTACAAGGTTGTTAATAAAAGAGTCTTAATTAGTCTCTATTCACGAGCTGGTTGAAAGAATGATAATGTTTCACCACTAGGGGGCGCTTTCAATCTAAAAAAAAAATAGCAAGATCCTTGTATAGTTACGGAGCCCCTCTGGTGACATTGGGGAAAAAAATATTGGCGTGGGAACGAGATAAATAAGTCGTGGCCACGCGTTATTAAGGCGTGGGAACGAGATAAATAAGTCGTGGCCACGCGTTATTAAGGCGTGGGAACGAGATAAATAAGTCGTGGCCATGCGTTATTAAACTGCCGTCAAGTGAGCCGGCACTCAATTTTAACTGCGCTTTTATTAACGCCTTTACGGTAAAACACAGGTCAGCGTACGGCCGCAATGCTGACAGAAAGACAGATGGTCTGATTTCAAAATGCAATAAAACGGAATCCTTCATAGGTTTACACCCAATTTCACTTCAGTGCAATACTAGGCATACTCCTTTGTTAGTACAAGAAATATGAAAGAACATTACTGTAGAAATTTGGAGAAAAGTACTCTTAAACTTGGATGTGTTGATTGAAAATGATGGTCTCATCTATTTTCAAATTGCAATAAAAGGGAATCCTTCATAAGTTTATGCCTGATTCCACTTCAAGGCAATACTAGACATACTTGTTTGTTACTGCAAGCAATACTGAAGAATATTACTGTAGGGATTTGGAGTAAAGTACTCTTAAACTTGGAGCAAATTAACGAAAATAATGATTTATCACACCTGTTTTCAAATTCCAATAAAAAAAGATTCTTCATAGGTTTATGCCTGATTTCACTTCAGTGCAATACTCGATATAGTCCTTTACCAGTACCAGTAATATCAAAGAATATTACTGTAGAAATTTGGAGAAAAGTAATGTCAAACTTGGATCTGTTGGTCGAAAATAATGGTCTTGCCTTCATTAATTTGCAGTTTAAAAGTACTTTTCTCCAAATTCCTACTGTGATTTTCTTTGATGCTGCTTGTAGTAGTAAAGGAGTATGTCTAGTACTGCCTGAAGTGGAATCAGGCATAAACCTATTAAGGATTCCATTTTATTGCAATTTGAAAATAGATGAGACCATCATTTTCGATCAACACATCCAAGTTTAAGAGTACTTTTCTCCAAATTTATACAGTAATATTCTTTCATATTTCTTGTAGTAACAAAGGAGTATATAACAATGCCTAGTATTGCACTGAAGTGAAATTGGGTCTAAACCGTTAAAATTGAGTGCCGGCTCACTTGATGGCAGTTTAATAACGCGTGGCCACGCCTTATTTATCTCGTTCCCACGCCTTAATAACGCGTGGCCACGCGTTATTAAGAAATAATATTTTTTTCACCAATGTCACCAGAGGGGCTCCGTATAAAGTGGTTTCTAAACGCCCTGTATTTAAATGAAGTTAACATTGGCTGGAATGATAATGAGGAGCCCCACCTGAAACAGTTATCACCATTTGTCCAGTTGAGGAAAAACAAAGGGTGTATATCTGGTAGTATATTATCGCTGCTCCAGCATCTTTATCTCCCAGTGGAGCCTTATTGGATGTCTTTAAGTATCTTAAACTGCAAGGAAAGAAATGAAATGAAACATTTTGCCATAAAAAAATATATTGCAAAATATATTGCATGTAAAAATCCTTTTTGCTCTTTTGTATGCAAAAGAGAAATAGATTTTCACCTTTGTAATTAATTTCTTTGTAATTAATTTCTTAAACAGCAGCTTAAAAATGTAAGAAAAAATTTAGTAAAACTCCCGAGAAAAGAAATAAAATGTTTAAAATGGCTGAAATGTCCTTCCTTGTGGCCATAAAGTCCAATAACTCCTCACTGTAAACACTGTTTGCTGCGTTTGGTTAATTTCGTCCTTCTTGTGTTTATGTTAGTCTCTGTAAGCTGTTTAAAATGTTAATATCCAAAATTACTTATTATATTTTTTTTAACCTGTCTTATTTGATATTTATTGTTATTCTGTTTAGAGAAATGTTTAACTGAATTATATTCTATTTTAGTCCATCTATTCTATTCTATTGTAAAATGTGAGAAATAAATATCAGAGAATGCTGTAAAAGAAAATGAAACCACTAAAATCAGGCACAAAAACAGCTGAAAATGTAATGAAACGTTCATCATCCTAAATTGCAACTGGAACTTCAGAAATGCAAAATAAGATACAGTTTTTGTTTTAAAACTACTGAGAATATGAAATTGTACAAGGTGTTTGAGCCTCATTTTAACAGTTAAAAGTGTTTGGCGGCTCCAGATAAATTTGATTTGGTGGGAAATCTCCAGAACGGTCCTGGAGGCTGCAGAGCTGTGCTCCAGTGTCACGAAGGGAAATGTACTGTGGTCCTTCAGCGTTGGTTGATGCTATGGCGCCCCCTTGTGGCGTCATATGAATCCAATCAGAATAAATGCAACTTGTGAGGACCGGTGGAAGAAACCACATCAAAACACTCTGTGTATTACTGTGTATTCACTGATACTTCATTGTGCACGGTCAAGGGAAGCCACTGCTCCAGACTGGCTGCTTCTTGTGTTTTTCTAACTATTTAATTTCTCCTCACAAGAAACATTTCATCCTGAGAAAAAGCTGAATCCTTCAGTGGCACAGAGCATATAGTATATACCCTCACATTATGGAGGACTGTGAAGGTAGAAGAAAAGGTTGTGATGAAAATAAGACGAGCAAAGGATCGATCAGCCTCCATTGAACCTTTGGACCCTAAAATGAAAAGCAAAACACAAGATCACCTGCTGTCACATATTCACCTTTCATTTCCTCGTGTTGGTGATCAAAGAAGTGTGTCAGTGTGTGTAAATATACCTCCTCTTTGTAGAAACACAAGTGAACATGTGGTTTGAGGTGTTTCCAGGAAGGCCTTCCAGCAGGTCAGTGCAGAGCGTCAGAGAAACGCCATGCAACTGATTCAACATTGTGATTAGATACTAATGAGATGTGTTGAGAATTATTTAAAAAACAATCAAAGTTTAACTGCATATCAGTTCTAACAAATGTTGGGATCTCACAGGACCACAGAGAGTTTGTTCATTTCTAAGAAAAGACAATTGTCATATGTCATGATACACAGTCATGACATATGAATTCTGACCCAGGAATGTGATGGCCTTTCACACCGTGTTGGGGGGGACCTTTCGCAGGACCTTCCTCCCCCCTTTCTGCTCACAAGACTCTTCCCCCCATGCATTCAGCCAGTCACTGATTGGTTGAAGCTCCCAGGTTTTGACACCTCCGAATCCACACGTGGAACAAAAGCCTGCAAACCCAGAGTCTCCTCTCTCTCTTGCAACGAAGACCCTGAGGAGGCAGCACACCCAGTGCTAGCATACAGCTAGCACCAGAGGCCTGCAACCAGGGGCCGTCACTCCTCAACTCCTCTGCTGACCTGACCACGAGGGAAAACCATCACAGACCTGAGCGACCAGCTCCTCAGTCTGGACAAAAGGAACAACCAGGAGCTGCAAAGAAGGACTCCTGGAACATCAACTTCATCTTCTTCTCCTCAGCCTGCAGAACCAGCAACCACAGTTAGCAGGAGGTGCTAACTACAGGAGAAGACACCAGCTTCCCTTCCAGCAAGGACAACAACTGAACTCCTTCAAGGAAGTGGGAACAACTGGGCATTACTTGAGATTAGTTTAACCTGATGCTATGATAGAACTGTTTAACTTTATGAAGATGTGTTGGTTCTGTTACAGTGATTGCGTTCTGTTGATAATGATATTAGGAGCCGTTATCAACTTGTAAACCAACGTTAGCTCTGCCACAGACACAGGGTCTGCATGCTAATCTGCTTTACTAACTTGTTACCTCACAATCCTACACATATCACATCAAAGACAACATCACACAGTAACCGAACACCATCTGACGACTCCTGACGTTTTACAAGACAAATCACATTCACATAAACTCATTCTAGAAATGGTCCTTTAGCAGAGACACACAGAAGCAGATGCTACAGCTAGCTTCTATTGTTCCATTGCTATCAGCACATGGTGGAGACCCAGGACAGACTTCCTGCTCTCTGATAACCTCCATTTGAATGTAGTTTCTTGTGATCCGCCATCTTGTTTTGTAGTTCCATCACACGTCACACACACACACACTCCCTCCACCTCTCTCTCTCTCTCCACACACACACACACACACACACACACACACACACACACACACACACACACACACACACACACACACACACACACACACACACACACACACACACACACACACACACACACTCCCTCCACCTCTCTCTCTCTCTCCACACACACACACACACACACACACACACACACACACACACACACACACACACACACACACACACACACACACACACACACACACACACACACACACACACACACACACACACACACACACACACACACACACACACACACACACACACACTCCCTCCACCTCTCTCTCTCTCTCCACACACACACACACACACACACACACATGCACCTACACACACCCAGCTGTATATAGGTAGTTAGAATCTGTGTTTATTTGTTTTCATTGTTAATAAATATAATGTTTGGAATCATACTTGCTGTTTTATTAATGAGCACAAAGGTGAATGAAATGTCGACCTCTTCTGTGTTAAGAACTCCAAAATCCTTCAACCTTTACTGTTAATTCTGGTAATTGTAATTAATTTAACTATTAATTCAAATTCCTGATGAACTGTTTAGTATATCTTATGAGACTGATGGAACTGAATTGACTATCATTTCCTGTTACGACAGGTGTAGCTCCGAGGTTTCTGATACACATCAGATTAAATTTCAACAACATTATTAATAACTATCTTTGATAATTATTAATCATTATCGATAGCCAACCAAACATAAATAGTGATCCATATGAGGGAAGAAATCCCTACAAATGTTTTGCTAAAATTCAATGCGAGTGAAAAATCCAAAGTTTTTGACTCTGTGCTTTTAATTTGCTTTTTTAATGATGAAAGCACCAGAGAGCCACTGCCATCTAAATAAAGCTGTTTTTCAAACAGTTTTTCTTTTTTTTTTTCATACTCACACAACAAAAACAGCTCATTTTCAAACCAGGAGGCAGCTTTTCTTAACTCTGCGTGTCATGAATGACATCATTTCTACCGTTTCAAAAGAAAACAGCAAGAGGTCACAAGTATTTCAGAAACACTTTGTGTGCATTTGGAAAATGACAAAGAGTCGAGACGGGAGACAGAACGCAGTGATCAAGCCACCTGGATAAGAGGGGAAACATCTTCCACAACATGCAACCATGGGTGGGAACATTTTTGCGTTCCAAAATGTAGATTTGTTTTGGGGGTTTTGAAATCAAAACTCTCGTCAATTGTATATAGAAATGCTCCATTATATCTGGGAAGGAGGAGCACACGCTGTCACAAACCTACTGCTGTTGGCGTTTTCATCTGTTTTAGAAGTAAACTGAGAGTTCCTGCCTTGCACACACAAGTTTTAAAAATTTTTCTCTTGACTCGTTATATCACTATCAAAATAAAAGTCCGCATGAAAACTTTGTCCCTTATTTTCCATCATTTCTTGGAAATGCTTGACATTCCACCAATCAATATATTGTGTGACACTATTATAAATCTGAATATCTAAACATGTAGGTTTCTGACTGCAATTGTTTTTTTTTTTTATGTTTCTCTGCTGCATTAATTCACTAACCGTAGGAGATTTTTTGGTGATCTGCATGTGATGTAACAGAGTGCCATCCATCCATCCATTGGCTACCGCTTTATCCGGGGCCGGGTCGCGGAGGCAGCAGTCCAAGCAGAGTTGCCCAGACTTCCCTCGCCCCAGACACTTCCTCCAGCTCCCCTGGTGGCACCCCAAGGCGTTCCCAGGCCAGCCGAGAGACATAGTCTCTCCAGCGTGTCCTGGGTCTGCCCCGAGGCCTCCTACCGGAGGGACATGCCCGGAACACCTCCCTAGGGAGGCGTCCGGGGGGCATCCGAAATAGATGCCCGAGCCACCTCAGCTGGCTCCTCTCGATGTGGAGGAGCAGCGGCTCTACTCCGAGCTCCTCCCTGGTGACTGAGCTCCTCACCCTATCTCTAAGGGTGCGCCCAGCCACCCTACGGAGGAAGCTCATTTCAGCCGCTTGTATCCGGGATCTCGTTCTTTCGGTCATGACCCATAGTTCATGACCATAGGTGAGGGTAGGAACGAAGATCGACCGGTAAATCGAGAGCTTCGCTTTTTGGCTCAGCTCCTTCTTCACCACGACGGACCGGTAAAACGTCCGCATAACTGCAGACGCTGCACCGATCCGCCTGTCGATCTCCCGCTCCATCTTTCCCCCACTCGTGAACAAGACCCCAAGATACTTAAACTCCTCCACTTGGGACAAGGGCACTCCACCGACCTGGAGGGGGCAAGCCACCTTTTTCCGGTCGAGAACCATGGCCTCGGATTTAGAGGTGCTGATCTTCATCCCAGCTGCTTCACACTCGGCTGCGAACCGTGTCAGTGCACGCTGAAGGTCCAGGCTTGATGGGGCCAACAGAACCACATCATCCGCAAATAGCAGAGATGAGATTCTGTGGTCCCCAAACCGGACCCCCTCCGGCCCCCGGCTGTGCCTAGAAATTCTGTCCATATATATGATGAACAGAACCGGTGATAAAGGACACCCCTGCCGGAGGCCAACGTGCACAGGGAACAGGTCCGACTTACTGCCGGCAATGCGAACCAGACTCCTGCTCCGGGAATACAAGGACCGAACAGCCCTCAACAAGGGACCCCGGACTCCGTACTCCCGGAGCACCCCCCACAGGACATCTCGGGGGACGCGGTCGAACGCCTTCTCCAGATCCACAAAACACATGTGGACTGGTTGGGCGAACTCCCACGAACCCTCAAGCACCTGGTGGAGGGTATAGAGCTGGTCCAGTGTTCCACGACCAGGACGAAAACCGCATTGTTCCTCTTGGATCCAAGGTTCGACTAACGGCCGGACCCTCCTCTCCAGTACCCTGGAATAGACTTTCCCGGGGAGGCTGAGGAGTGTGATCCCTCTGTAGTTGGAACACACCCTCCGATCCCCCTTCTTAAAGAGAGGGACCACCACCCCGGTCTGCCAGTCCAGAGGTACTGTCCCCGCCCGCCACGCGATGTTGCAGAGACGAGTCAACCACGACAGTCCCTGCACATCCAGAGACTTAAGGAACTCTGGGCGAATCTCATCCACTCCCGGTGCCTTGCCACCGAGGAGCTTCACAACAACCTCGGTGACTTCAGCTTGGGAAATGGACGAGTCCACCTCTGAGAACCCAGTCTCTGCTTCCTCAATGGAAGACGTGGTGGCGGGATTGAGGAGGTCCTCGAAGTATTCCTTCCACCGCCCGACAATATCCCCAGTTGAGGTCAACAGCTCCCCACTTCCACTGTAAACAGTGTTGGTGGAGAACTGCTTCCCCCGCCTGAGGCGCCGGACGGTTTGCCAGAATTTCCTCGAGGCCGAGGAATAAACACTCTGTAACAGAGTGTTTATTCTCAAATGACAAGTCAAGACATGTCAGGCTGACAATAGGAGAATGTAAACGACCCTGCCAGAGCCGCAGTGAGTTTATATTAAGTGTGTGAATGATCACCCATCAGAATTATTGGCAGAACTAGAGGGTCCCACAGTCAGATTTGGCTCCAGGCCCCACAGAGGCTCTCTGGAAATGTCACGCATGTTGAAGGTCTGACCGGCGCTGAGGTCAACGAAAGGTCACACATGTATATCGTCATGTTTTAGTCATAAAAGAGACGTGTTTAGCTCGTCACCGTCTCGTCATCGTCATCAATAAAAGGGGCGTCAACGCAATAATTTTGTGATCGTTGACAAAAACAACACTGCAGCCACGTGAATCTAAACCAGGGGTGTCAAACATGCGGCCCGGGGGCCAGAACCGGCCCGCCAGAGGATCTAATCCGGCCGTCATGTGATTTTTTTTTTTAAGTATAAAAATGAAAAGTGACAGAGGCTGATCTAAAAACACCAGATCGGCAAAAATGACATTGAAAACCACCCTTGGTCAGAATTTGACTCCCAACATTAAAGCATCTGTGGAGGTCAGATAACGCAACACCTTTCACAATAAAACAATGAGTCCAACTTATGTGAATTGATACTTTAGACACGTAAACTCAAAACAACTTCCAGATGATGACAAATTGTTTTAATCCTGAATCAGGATTAAAACAATTTGGTTGTGATTGTGATTGGTTGTGGGCGAGGGAAGTCTGGGCAACTCTACTCAGACTGCTGCCTCTGCGACCCGGCCCCGGATAAAGCGGTAGCCAATGGATGGATGGATGGATGGTTGTGATTGTGAGGAGAGAACTGGTACAGGGACGACGGTCCTCACACAGTAATCAGGTGCGATACAAGAGGCAGTTTTATTCACAGACAAGGAAATATTGTAGATCATCTTAAAGAATCAATAACATACTTTGCATGCAGTCCTTTTCTGAGGACACCAGGTGGCGCTCAGCCCCTCATGACCAGCCTGGTTGTACAAGGTGTTACCACGAACATTCCTCTATCATTAGTATGAGTGCAGCGCCCCCTGCTGGGTTCAGGCAGAACTCCATAGCAATCTGTGATCAGTGAACGTTCATCAGCTCCTCTGGATGGTTTTCAGTTCATTATTTTGCTTTTGTGAGCACGTGTGTATTATGTACTTTATGTATTGGGGAAACTCTGATTATGATATTTGTTGTCTTTCTAATCTTTCAAATTAACCTGTTGAATGCTAACCAATTCAACTCATTTAATTTAGAATGATCTGGAAACTTTGAAACTGATGTTGGGAAATAGTTCCATTATGATTTTTGCCAGATTAAATCCCCAATTGGGGGAAGTGCATGTGTTGGTGCTTCAATTCATACACAACACATGCTCCGGCTCCCTGAACCTTTCACATGTTTATACCTAAACAAACGTTTTTATCTTATTATTATTATCAGATTTACGCGCCAGTCATTTTCAAAAGGATTTCTATATCTGGGCTTAAAAAAAAGGCACTAATAGCACACAAAATGTGAAATAAACAACCCTAAAATTAAAAAAACACATTAAACAGTTTGAACATTTTCAAAATATCAAAATTCTATTCAAAAACGTTATTAAAAAGGGTAGAACTGCTAAATTCCACTGCTAAATCCTTTGGGAATGTAATGGAATTTCTACTATTGTCAATTTATAAAAGTTAAACTTGTGTTGGTGCTCTTGTTACATTTCATTTAGCGATAAGTCGAGAAATCCCTGAATATTGACCCAACGAACGCTACAGTAGAAAGAGCTGCAGTATTTGTAAACAAGGTGACAGTGTTTGCTGGAAACTCAATTTTCATGAAGACTCCTGTGAGTTCTGATGAGCCACTATATGGTGACTATGTGTTATTTAGTTTAATTCAAGGTTTTTAATGTCACTATCATCAAAAATTCAGTCGGTATAGGAACAATATGTATCTACCAAAATGCTACAGGTGAAATAATTCAAATAAATTCTACAAAAGTTATCAATTGTAATATACTTTTGAGGGCAAAATCGTTGAAATTGTTTACATAGATGGATGAATTTTCAACTCTATGAGGTCATTATAGCTCTTCTACCTCCTCAGACAATAAATAGTCATTTGTGACGATTTGAAGTTAAAGAGGAAGATAATCGTGATTAACCTCTTGACAGAATAATCAAGATACAGTATTTGTATTCAGAACACAGTCAAGTAAATTGTTAAAAAGAGCTCACCCCAGATGGGACTCGAACCCACAATCCCTGGCTTAGGAGGCCAGTGCCTTATGTCAACAGACTGCAGACCTGCGCACCCCAGCAACACCATCGTGAAGTTCGCCGACGACACTACAGCGGTGGGACTGATCACCAACGGTGATGAGTCGGCATACAGGGACGAGGTCCTGCAACGGTCCGCCTGGTGCGCCACGAACAACCTGATCCTGAACACCGCCAAGACCAAGGAGGTCGTCCTGGACTTCAGGAGGAGTCGCACGTCGGAACCACCCCCCCTTCACATCAACGGCAAGCTCATGGAAAGGGTCCACAACTTCACTTTCCTGGGCACCGTGATCTGGACGGACCTCTGGTGGTCTGGGAACACCTCGGCCGTCGTCAAGAAGGCCCAGCAGCGGCTGCACTTCCTGAGGGTGAAGGACATCTGCCTGAAGCTGCTGGTGACCTTCTACCGATCGACCATGGAGAGCATCCTGACCTACTGCAGCCCCGTGTGGTTCTCCCACTGCACCGAGGCCGACCGCAGGAGGCTCCAGAGGGTCGTAAAGACTGCCCCCTCCCCACACTAAAAGACATCTACATAACACGGCGCCTCAGAAGAGCCGAGGCGATCATAGCTGACCACACCCACCCTGCACACCACTTGTTGGAACTGCTGCCCTCAGGACGGCGGTACTGGTGCATCAGGACCAGGACCAACAGACTGAGGGACAGTTTCTTCCCTCAAGCTATCACTAGCACTGAACAGTTAAACACTACTACCTCAGACTATCTACCTCATACTGTGTGCAATACATCATACTCCATATTACTCTGTGCAATAACAGGTACCTTGTGCTCAACCGCACATACTTATTAGCCAAGGTACCTCAGGCAGCTACATTGGTATTTTACTTAACTTATCGGTCGTTTCTTTTAACTTTTTACATTACTGCACTATGTCCTTGGGTGTGTGTGAGCGGGACTGTGTGAGAGCTGAATGTGTGTGTGAATGTTTAGGTTATTCTGTATACATGGTGTGTCTGCTGAGATGAATGCAATGCTGAATGTGAGAATGGCTGCTGTGTTTATTGTATGTCTACTGTGTGTTTTTAGCTACACCATTGTTTCATTGTGCAATTTTATTGTACAAGACAATAAAAGCTTCTAATCTAATCTAATCTAATCTAAAACAGCGCCCCCTGGTGTCCAAGGTTTATCTCTGACTGCTTCCAAACCCACACAGTCTGAAAGAGGACATAAATTCCTACAAAAATATAGTATTTTTATCCACATACTCCCCCGATAAGTATGGATTCAGACCAGTTGTTTCCAGAATCTTGGAATTAAGAATATCTCTCTCTCACTCTAACTCTGACAGTAAAGGAGCCAAAGTGACCTGCACCTGCAGTGAAATTCGACACCGTGATTGCGCAATCCTGCTCCAGGGCACCGGGGGAGGGGGAGCATCACAGTGAGATTTTCAGCTGGATCAGATAGGCCTAGCATGCCCGTTAGCATTCTAACAAACATTGTATGATTGAGCTGAAATTTGGTTGGTGGCCAATCCCAGAATCCCCAAAAACTGCGCAGAAAAAGTCCCATGCAAAGCGGATGAGAGGCTCCTCATGGAGGAGATCAAAGGAGCCATTGTCTGTTGCCATGGAGACGTTGCATGGATCAGTGCTTCCCTACTGCGTATGACATCACTGGGTGTGGCTTTGATCTGAGGGCTTTCAACTCAAGATGAAAGTGAGACCATCTGATGTCATCACATGGTCTATATAAAGGAGAGGCCAGCTTGGATCTCCACATTTGAACTTTGGAGCTGCAAAGACAAGCAAGGAGCTGCAACATTAACCACAACGGTGATAGTTTTATTCGACAGATAAAAAAAGCTAGGCAATGTCTCAAAGGTACAATCACAGAGAAGGAGATGGTTTCAAACAGAGCCCTGCCTTTGATTCCGGCAAGGAAGTATTCCAGCCGGAAAATACTTCAAACTGCCCGAAAATACAGAAAACCAAAAAGGAGCTCAAGAGACTGGCGAGACTCCAGATGGTCTCTAAAGCGTTGGAGGAAGACAGACGGAAGAAGACGGAGGCGTCTTCAGAACGCTGCTCAGCTCAGAGGACAGAGACGGTCTTCAGTCAAGGAGACAAGGCGGAATTCCAGGAGAAAGTGGAGAGTCTCTCCGGAATGTTCCAGCGCTGCTGTGAAGAGCTGAACGAGGTGAAAAGACAGAAAGAGAAGGAGAGAGACAGGCTGCTGAAGGAGAAGGAGAACCTCCAGACTCAATATGAGGCGGTCCTCGATGAGAAGGAGAACCTCCAGACTCAATATGAGGCGGTCCTCTATGAGAAGGTGAAGTTCCATGCACAGTGCACCTTCCTGAAGTATGAGAAGGAGAACCTCCAGACTCAGTATGCGACGGTCCTGCATGAGAAAGAGAACCTCCAGACTCAGCATGAGGTGGTCCTCCATGAGAAGGAGACCCTCCAGACTCAGAATGAGACGGTGCAGGCTGAGATGGAGAACTGTGCACAGTACAACCTCTGTATGCATGAGAAGAAGAGCCTCTACACTGAGAACATGAGGCTGGTGGAGGCCAGCAAGGCCTTAGAGGAGGAGCTCCAGCTGAATGAGAATGACAACCTGCTGTATGAGAACAAGACCCTCCAAACTCAATACAAAACCCTGCTGCATGAGAAGGAGACCCTCCAGGCTCAGCATGAGGCAGTCCTGCATGAGAAGGAGACCCTCCAGGCTCAGCATGAGGCAGTCCTCCATGAGAAGGAGAACCTCCAGACCCAGCATGAGGCGGTCCTCCATGAGAAGGAAACCCTCCAGACTCAGCATGAGGCAGTCCTGCATGAGAAGGTGAACCTCCAGACCCAGCATGAGGCGGTCCTCCATGAGAAGGAGAACCTCCAGACCCAGCATGAGGTGGTCCTCCATGAGAAGGAAGCCCTCCAGACTCAGCATGAGGCAGACCTGCATGAGAAGGAGAACCTCCAGACTCAGCATGAGGCGGTCCTCCATGAAAAGGAGTCCCTCCAGACTCAGTATGAGACAGTCATGAATGAGAAGCAGTACTTCCAGACTCAGTATGAGACAGTCCTGCATGAGAAGGAGACCCTCCAGACTCAGTATGAGACAGTCCTGCATGAGAAGGAGACCCTCCAGACTCAGTATGAGACAGTCATGAATGAGAAGCAGTACCTCCAGACTCAGTATGAGGCAGTCATGTATGAGAAGCAGTACTTCCAGACTCAGTATGAGACAGTCATGAATGAGAAGGAGACCCTCCAGACTCAGTATGAGACAGTCATGAATGAGAAGCAGTACCTCCAGACTCAGTATGAGACAGGCATGTATGAGAAGCAGTACTTCCAGACTCAGTATGAGACAGTCATGAATGAGAAGCAGTACCTCCAGACTCAGTATGAGACAGTCATGTATGAGAAGCATTACTTCCAGACTCAGTATGAGACAGTCATGAATGAGAAGCAGTACCTCCAGACTCAGTATGAGACAGTCATGTATGAGAAGCAGTACTTCCAGACTCAGTATGAGACAGTCATGAATGAGAAGCAGTACCTCCAGACTCAGTATGAGACAGTCATGAGTGAGAAGGAGACCCTCCAGACTCAGCATGAGGTGGTCATGAATGAGACCACCAAGTTCTCTACACAGTGCAGCTTCCTGAAGTCTGAGAAGGAGAACCTCTACACTGAGAACATGAAGCTGGTGGAGGCCAACAAGGTCTTAGAGGAGAAGCTCCAGGCAGAGGAAGAGAAGAAGAGAAAGAAAGAGTGGAAGTGGTGGATGAAGCCCAGAGGTCTGGAGGAGGAGCTCCACCGGGTGGTGGAGGAGAGGGACAGGCTGCTACATGAGAAGGAGTACCCCCAGACTCAGTATGAGACGGTCCTTCATGAGAAGGAGAACCTCCAGACTCAGTATGAGGCAGTCCTGCATGAGAAGGAGAACCTCCAGACTCAGCATGAGGCAGTCCTCCATGAGAAGGAGAACCTCCAGGATCTGTTTGAGACGGTCCTCCATGAGACGGAGATCCTCAAGACTGCGTATGACGAGGCCCAGCGTAAGAGCAATAAGTTCTACACATGGTACAGCTTCGTGAAGCTTGAGAAGGAGAACCTCAACGCTGAGAACAAGGTCTTAAAGGAGAAGCTCCAGGCAGAGGAAGAGAAGAAGAGTAAGAATGAGCGGAAGTGGTGGATGAAGCCCAGAGGTCTGGAGGAGAAGCTCCACCGGGTGGTGGAGGAGAGAGACAGGCTGCTACATGAGAAGGAGAACCTCCAGACTCAGTATGAGACGGTCCTCCATGAGAAGGAGTCCCTCCAGACTCAGAATGAAGTGGTCCTCCATGAGAAGGAGACCCTCCAGACTCAGAATGAGGCGGTCCTCCATGAGAAGGAGAACCTCCAGACTCAGTATGAGGCGGTCCTCCATGAGAAGGAGACCCTCCAGACTCAGAATGAGACGGCGCAGGCTGAGATAAAGAACTTCTCTGCACACTACAACCTCTGTATGTATGAGAAGAAGAGCCTCTTCGCTGAGAACAGGAGGTGGATGAAGGCCAACAAGGCATTAGAGGAGGAGCTCCAGCTGATTGAGAATGGCAACCTGCTGTATGAGAACAAGACCCTCCAAACTCAGTACAAAACCCTGCTGCATGAGAAGGAGACCCTCCAGACTCATTTGAAGGCAGTCCTGCATGAGAAGGAGAACCTCCAGACTCAGCATGAGACGGTCCTGCATGAGAAGGAGCACCTCCTGACTCATTTGAAGGCGGTCCTGCATGAGAAGGAGAACCTCCAGACTCAGCATGAGACGGTCCTGCATGAGAAGGAGCACCTCCTGACTCAGCATAAGGCGTTCCTGCATGAGAAGGAGAACCTCCGGACTCAGCATGAGGCGGTCCTGCATGAGAAGGAGACCCTCCAGACTCATTTGAAGGCGGTCCTGCATGAGAAGGAGAACCTCCAGACTCAGTATGAGATGGTCCTGCATAAGAAGGACGACCTCCTGACTCAGCATGAGGCGGTCCTGTATGAGAAGGACAACCTCCGGGCTCATTTGAAGGCGGTCCTGCATGAGAAGGAAACCCTCCAGACTCAGCATGGGGTGGTCCTGTATGAGAAGGAGAACCTCCGGGCTCATTTTTGGGCGGTCCTGCATGAGAAGGAGAACCTCCAGACTCAGCATGAGACAGTCCTGCATGAGAAGGAGAACCTCCAGACTCAGCATGAGATGGTCCTGCATGAGAAGGAGCACCTCCTGACTCAGCATGAGGCGGTCCTGCATGAGAAGGAGACCCTCCAGACTCATTTGAAGGCGGTCCTGCATGAGAAGGAGAACCTCCAGACTCAGTATGAGATGGTCCTGCATAAGAAGGACGACCTCCTGACTCAGCATGAGGCGGTCCTGTATGAGAAGGACAACCTCCGGGCTCATTTGAAGGCGGTCCTGCATGAGAAGGAAACCCTCCAGACTCAGCATGGGGTGGTCCTGCATAAGAAGGACGACGTCCTGACTCAGCATGAGGCGGTCCTGTATGAGAAGGACAACCTCCGGGCTCATTTGAAGGCGGTCCTGCATGAGAAGGAAACCCTCCAGACTCAGCATGGGGTGGCCCTGTATGAGAAGGAGAACCTCCGGGCTAATTTTTGGGCGGTCCTGCATGAGAAGGAGAACCTCCAGACTCAGCATGAGACAGTCCTGCATGAGAAGGAGAACCTCCAGACTCAGCATGAGATGGTCCTGCATGAGAAGGAGCACCTCCTGACTCAGCATGAGGCGGTCCTGCATGAGAAGGAGACCCTCCAGACTCATTTGAAGGCGGTCCTGCATGAGAAGGAGAACCTCCAGACTCAGTATGAGATGGTCCTGCATAAGAAGGACGACCTCCTGACTCAGCATGAGGCGGTCCTGTATGAGAAGGACAACCTCCGGGCTCATTTGAAGGCGGTCCTGCATGAGAAGGAAACCCTCCAGATTCAGCATGGGGTGGTCCTGTATGAGAAGGAGAACCTCCGGGCTCATTTTTGGGCGGTCCTGCATGAGAAGGAGAACCTCCAGACTCAGCATGAGACAGTCCTGCATGAGAAGGAGAACCTCCAGACTCAGCATGAGATGGTCCTGCATGAGAAGGAGCACCTCCTGACTCAGCATGAGGCGTTCCTGCATGAGAAGGAGAACCTCCGGACTCAGCATGAGGCGGTCCTGCATGAGAAGGAGACCCTCCAGACTCATTTGAAGGCGGTCCTGCATGAGAAGGAGAACCTCCAGACTCAGCATGAGACGGTCCTGCATAAGAAGGACGACCTCCTGACTCAGCATGAGGCGGTCCTGTATGAGAAGGACAACCTCCGGGCTCATTTGAAGGCGGTCCTGCATGAGAAGGAAACCCTCCAGACTCAGCATGAGGTGGTCCTGTATGAGAATGGTTACATCCGGGCTCATTTTTGGGCGGTCCTGCATGAGAAGGAGAACCTCCAGAGTCAGCATGAGGCGGTCCTGCATGAGAAGAACCTCCAGACTCAGTAAGAGACGGTCATGTTGGGATTTATGGTTGGTAATTAGCATTAATAATTACTGTAAGTAATGGATTACTGAAAGTAATTTAGGAAAAATTGGAATTACTAATGAAGTACACGGTCATTTACTTATCAGCAACTCCGAGAGTAATTGAGTAGTTACTCAAAAGTTAATAAATAAAATCAAACATAATGTATGTGAGTGAGTGTGTGGAAGCCTGAGTGGGGGTGTAATGACCACGAGTGTCCACCAGGTGGCGGCGGACCTTGGAGGGTCAGTGTGAGTGGGTGTAATGACCTCGAACGGACACCAGGTGGCGGCAGGGGTCTGGTTCGAGGCAGTGACCGTAACGACCACTAGGGGCGCGGCGGCGCACGGAGGGAGAATGCAATGACTCGACGTGTCCACCAGGTGGCCTCTCAAGAGATTGCAGTCACCCACGCGGCCACCAGAGGCGCTCGGCGCACTCTTTCTGGACGGTGTGACATCACCGTGCTCGTGCACGGCTCGTCAGCCTGCTTGGAGCGGCCTGGGGGCTGGTGGCCGAGAAATCCCAGGGACAGTGAACTACACACGGTCACAGAGCGCATGGGGAACAGCTGTTACCTTTTTACGTGATTGTTTAGTGAGGATGAGAAGAGAGAAAGGAGAAGAAGGAGGGGGAGAAAGGAGGACAGATCCTACTGTGTGTCCAGCTCTGCACACTGTCTCGGCCTGCACAAGGGTCTAGAAATGATCTGTGCAGGTTGAGAGAGAGAGAGAGAGAGAGAGAGAGAGAGAGCGAGCGGGCTGGAGAAGAAGCGGGTTCAGGTCTGCATGCATGAGGAGTGTGCGCTGCCACTGCACACTCGGCTCCGGTGAAGAAAAGAAAAAGGAAAAAGGAAAAGTAGTTCCACGTTGGTTCTCGGCTCGGTGAGGAACTCCGGCCCGGTCAGCGTTAACACATGCAGTAGTTTCTCTCCGTGCGAAGAGGTGCGTCCGGCTTGGAAGAGAGAGAAGTTAGCTTCGCGGGTGTTTTTATACTTCTTTGTTTTGGTTCCGGGTCCTCACTGGGGTCAGGGTCATATGGACCAATCCTGACGGAGAGCCCGCCCTGGACATTCCAGCTGGTGAGGGAGCTCTCGTGCTCCCCTGCTGTTGGCCTCCAGTGTTGCACCTTGGACAGGGTGAGATCCGGGGGGGGATCACGTGACCAATGGCGAACTTTTCCAGTTCTGATCATGTGGTCTCTTTGTTCTCAAAACGTGGCCCCCCCTCCCCCCTTCCATGAGGTTGACTGGCCCAACACTTGTCACTACATCAACGAGAACATGCAGGTGTGTACATCTGTGTTGGGTGTGCAGTACTTTCCACAAAATCACACTGTTGGCAATTTGGCCCAAGTCAAAAGGGGGCGTGATGGAGGACTGGGCCAGAACCAGTAAAGTAAAGTGTCTTGTGAGCGACGCGGCACCAAACATGATTGCGTCACGAGACGGCTCCGAATTCACCACTCAATTTGCATTGCACATAGTCTAAATGTATTGTTAGGAGATCATGTGATCAGATCCCTACACTTAGATCCATGAGACACAGAGCTCTGCACATTGTCACATACTTTAGATCAAGCACAACAGCCAAGGAGAAGCTTGCTCAAGGGCAGCAACAGATGGGACGACCAACCCTGAAACTCATCAGTGAGGCGTCGACACGATGGAACAGCACATATGAAATGCTGTCAAGGCTCCATGATGAGAGGAACCAGTGTGGAACCTCTGGCCTCAGGACAGATGTGACTCCTGAGACAGCTGGTGAGCAGAACATCAGAGGAGAAACACTTGTTGTGCTTGCTCCTTTCCATCAAGCCACAGTGGAGTTGTCTGAAGAGAGGCGAGTGTCGGGGTCAAAGGTCATCCCGATGATGAAAATGCTCTATCGTGCACTAGAGCGTAATGCGTCAACCTTGCACACACAGGCAGCCATACACCTCCATGACCAGCTGAAGCGTGGAGTCACAGACACTGCTTCCAGTCTGGAGTCATTGAGTGTGTTACCATAGCAACACTTCTAGACCCTGGATTTAAATCACTCGGGTTCCGCAGTAACCAGCCAGGACCGTCTGCACCCACTTCAGGCATGTTGTTCAGCATTCAATGTTTGTTGTTGTTTGTAAATCATGTACTAAAATGCCAATTTGTTGTTTTTTAGATAACCTTTGGCAACATCATGACATGGAAGTGGGCAGGCAGAGCAAAAGTGCCACAGCTGATGCCATCCAGGAGGTGCAGAGAGACCTGGCAGAGGGCAACACTGCCAGTTCCCAGGATGCTTTGCGATACTGGGACAACCGAAATTCCAACTACCCAAACCTCTTCCACCTGCCACTACAGTTTCTCTGCACTCCAGCCTCATCTAACATTTTCATGTTATGAGACATGTTCACATCATTTATTGACTGTGTCTAAAAATATCAAAGATATTTTAAATAAAGATGAAGACATGAAATAACCTACAATACAAAGACTTAAGTTCTATTATTGTATATACACGGTCATCAAATCAGTGTCAGCTGAATCTTTCTCCAATGTTGCCTGTAGGGATTTTAAAGGTCCAGCAGGGGGCAGTATTCAGTGACACAGTATCGACACTATCAATACAGTGTGGCAGCGTGTCGAAACGCTTCATGGTGCCTCATCAACCCATCACTAGTGACAAGACTTCATTGTTTCTGAATAACTGAGACACTTTGTGTCCCACATGGAAAGAACCTATATAAACATATATGTTTTAATATAGGTTTTGATATAGGTTTTGGATATATGTGGCATATATAAAATTGGCCGTTTTCCTATATATTATGCACATATATGTGCATATATGTACCTATAGGCCATATATGTACCTATATGCGCATATATGTACCTATATGCGCATATATGTACCTATATGCACATATAGGCCATATATGTACCTATATGTGCCTATAGGTACATATATGTACCTATATGTGCATATGTGTGCACAATATATAGGAAAACGGCCAATTTTATATATGCCACATATATCCAAATGCTATATCAAAACCTATATGTTTATATAGGTTCTTTACATGTGGGGCAACACTGGATGCTGTTAATTGCTCAGTGCCCCAAGCAGGAATCGAACCAGGGTGTCGCGTGAACCAGTCCGTTGCCTTGCCACCTGTGCTAGAGATGGGGCAAAAGGGGCTGCTAAGGTGGGGGAAGAAAAAGGAAAAAAGGGGGGAAAAGGGGGGAAAAGAAGGAAGAGAGGAGGGAGGAAAAAAAGGCCCTTTTTTTTACTATTTACAAAGAAATGAAGTTTATTTGTGCACACAAAACGGAAAAAAGGCACTTTTTTAACTATTTACAAAGAAATGGAGTTTATTTGTGCACACAAAACAGAAAAAAGGCCCTTTTTTAACTATTTACAAAGAAATGAGGTTTATTTGTGCACACAAAACGGAAAAAGGCCCTTTTTTAACTATTTACAAAGAAATGAGGTTTATTTGTGCACACAAAACGGAAAAAAGGCACTTTTTTAACTATGTACAAAGAAATGAAGTTTATTTGTGCACACAAAATGGAAAAAAGGCACTTTTTTAACTATGTACAAAGAAATGAGGTTTATTTGTGCACACAAAATGGAAAAAAGGCACTTTTTAAACTATGTACAAAGAAATGAGGTTTATTTGTGGACACAAAATGGAAAAAAGGCACTTTTTAAACTATGTACAAAGAAATGAGGTTTATTTGTGCACACAAAATGGAAAAAAGGCCCTTTTTAAACTATTTACAAAGAAATGAGGTTTATTTGTGCACACAAAACAGAAAAAAGGCACTTTTTTAACTATGTACAAAGAAATGAGGTTTATTTGTCCAACAAAAATATTGCAATAAAAAGAAGACAGAAGCTATTTTTCCAGGCTCTCTCTCCATTCTGTCACAGTCTTGCCAGAGGCTGGACAGTACTATTCCCCCTTTATTTGAGTGTGCCCAGTGCTTTTGTTTTTTGAGAGGCCACACATTTTACAGGTGTAGTGATAGTCCTCCTTGAAAGGGGGCTTTTTTGGGTGTCTCCCCCTTCTCCATGGCTTCTCATCTTCAAGTGCTGCCCTCTGGTGCCTCCATTTTAATTGACGGTTCACATAAGAAGGCAACACGTCTTGTGTGGAGGCAGCGGAACCTGAAGATGAAGAGGGGACAGAGGGGGGGTGACGAAGGGGTGTTGGGGAGACAGATGGTGGTGCTGGTGGAGGTTGGTGCAGCTGATGCTGAGGCCAAGCAGCTGGTTGCAGCTGTTGACTCTGTCCAAGGGAGGACCAGGCAGGGGAAGGGGCTGGTGGTGGCTGCTGGTGGGGAAACATGGGCCAGGTGGGAGATGGAGCTGGTGGTGGGGAAACATGGGCCAGGTGAGAGATGGAGCTGGTGGTGGCTGCTGGTGGGGAAACATGGGCCAGGTGGGAGATGGAGCTGGTGGTGGCTGCTGGTGGGGAAACATGGACCAGGTGGGAGATGGAGCTGGTGGTGGCTGCTGGTGGGGAAACATGGGCCAGGTGGGAGATGGAGCTGGTGGTGGCTGCTGGTGGGGAAACATGGACCAGGCAGGTGAAGGGGCTGGTGAGAACGGACCCGGATGGCTAGACGATGGTGTGGAGGAACTCGGCCCTGTATATGACCCAGGATGCTGAGTCAGATCAGTTTTCACACCCCGGCGTCGACGTATCACTGCCATGCCTTCACGATTTTCCGGCTCATTAAATTCCATTTCCACATGTCCATGTTGTGCAGAAACGGCAGGGAGATCTCTTGCTTCCAGAATTGAGTCCTTCACCACAGAGACCTGTTGGGGAAGCTGTACTCCTTGCAGCAACGAGTCCCGGTCTGCTCGTTTCTGGCGTTCATGCAACCTACAAGAACAAATAAATAATGATCAGTATTTGTTTCTCATGAGCACAAATGCACGTGCAAATATTTTGTTGTTTCTATGAATAATGTTGAGCTTAATATTTTCAGAAATAGGCACTTATGAACTGTAGTTCAGGATAACTGCAACGTCTCAGATCACCCAGTGCATCAACCACTGAAGACTACGCCACTGTACCTTCAACTAGTCACTTGACACGATGTCACTTTAGATTTAGAACTTTAGGACTTCTTGTAATGGAGGTGTGTGTGCCAAGATGAAATCACTTTCCCACTTAAGTGTGAACAAATGCTGCATGATCTGCAAGTACCACATTGTAGGTCAGTATTCCCATTAAAATGTGTTTATGTTAGAGTTTCTGATATAATATGTCAGGCACGACTTCAATAGTGAACATAAGAACTGAAAATGTCTCACCAAGCACACACTGTTGTGTTGTTGATGGTAACAAGAACCAAATTAGTCTGGTCCTGTACCATCCGGCTGTCTTCCAGCAGTTGTTTTATGTGGCAGTAAGTTTGCACGACGGACTGTGGGAGGGGCAAGGTTTTCCCCTTGCAGTCTTTTGGCCTGTTTCTGGGCTGTTGATATTCTTTGAGAAGCTTGAGGGCGACACATTCAGAGATCCTGTTGTGATCAGGTCTCTGGGCAGCTTGTCCATGAGTCATGAAAAGTCTGTTGAATAAAAAGATAGCAGAGATCATCTTACTATGTGTTCCAGGAATGTGTGTGAAATCTCAGCTAGTAGAATACAGTGAAATACATTCCTTGTAGAACAATGTGAGTTTACCTTTCAGCAGCTTGTTGACCAGGTGCAGAGCCACTGCGTTTCCTGGAAGCTCTCCATGGCCCTAGCAAGGTCTTCTTTTTGCATTTTAAGGTGTATTTTGTGATGGATTTGTCCATGGGCTGGAGACTGGAGTATCGCCGCAGTATTTCTGTTGTCTCAGCGGTTGACAAGGCAGTAATCGTGCGATCCCATCCTGGAACACCCCTCTGGTCACATCTCTCCTGAAATTAAATTAAAAAAGGGGGAGAAATGATTATCAATCATGATATAATGATGATTGAAGAGAGATGAAATGATCAGGCATGAAAAACATTACTTCACGTGAAGTGCTGGGGCCACTGGCCGGATGCTCCTCAGTGAGGACACTTTCAGTGGGACTGCTGGGACTGTGGGAGACCCCACTCATATCCAAACTAGTATCCTTGGAAGAAAGACACAATCATTAGAAATGATGCCTGGACACATGTGATGACTTTGTGTGGAGGTCACTTCATGTCATGTGATGACCAGAATGAACAGGTTCACGATGCTGAACATCAATAGTCCCCTCTCTGGTACGGTTTCTAATTGACAAGGTTAGCAGCTGAAACTCTGGCAATCAATGATTTGCATCAGTTGTATTCTTATTTTGTAGGTTTTTTTTCAGTGCATGGTGCTTAAAAATGTGGCACAAATTGCTCCTGGAAACTCTGAAACAATGTGTAACGAGTTCTTCACAGCATGTACAAATGAATAATTACTATGTTCAGTGCCTGTAAAACATTCTTGTTCAATCCCTCATTACCTGAGATGATGGATGAGTGGAGTCACCATGGCCAGAGGGACTGTGAGGAGGGGAACTGTCCATGGTGTCCCACAGGGGGCTCTTCAGGTGCTCTCTCACAGAGATCAGCTGCATCACTTATTGTGACATCAGGACGTTCCTCCTCATCCTGTGCTTCAATTTGCAGATCTGGTACAATGATGCCCAGCTCACTGTCCTGTTTGGGGTTCAGGTCTCCCTTGTTGGACTGTGCAAGAAGGTATTCCACAGCGATGCGTTCGCCTGTTGTAAAAAAAAACAAAAACACACAACCAACACATTGAGAAGAACAAAGAAAAGGGAAGGGTGTTTTTGTGAATGAGGAGAATACACATGGTTGAATACAGCCCAGAATACACACTGGGCTGTCAGAGAAGAAAGAGTTATTTGCCTGGTGATGCTTCCTGCAGTAACTTACCAGTAGGCCTACCAGGAGGTGTAAATTCTGGCACAAGAGAACGACCAAGGACTCTTCTGCTTGAGGTCGTTAATGTTCGACAACAGGCGGATGTCGTACATTGTTGTGTGCGATGCATCTCTGGCAGCAACAGCTTCACGGGCTCGGTTCATGTTCCACCTGGAACCACCCTCCAGCATGTACATCTGAGCGTGCATCGCGTTCGATCTTGTTCCTTGCAATAAACACATTTCAAAGACCACTGAAATATTAGTCTTATGTATTAACATGACCCAGTCAAGTGACCTTATCATATTAGCAGTATGTACAAAAACAAGGTCCCAAATAATGTTTGAAATGATGTTGTTAGACTGCAAAGTTGTGAGAGAGTGAAAATTCATGCCTCAGTTACACAATTTGTATTACCTGGAATAAAGCTGCACTGGTGGTGATGAAAGCTTTCCACAGAAGATGAACCTCTCCCACATCTGTAGACATCCAGCAACACGTCGCCCTTTTGCAGACCCGAGCCAAGTCTGGTGTACAGCTCAATGCCAGGGGGGTCTTGAATGCATTTCAGGTGTTTTTGTTGCACCTCCCAAACGTGGGTCATGCACTCAGGGTTGACCAGGCGTAAGCCAGATGTGTCCGTCAGCTCCCACATGGAGTCCAGCAGACTTTGGATCATCCCCCGGGTTTCCTCCACCCCACGAGTTCTCCTCCTGCAGTGCTTTGCCAATTCACTGGAGCTGATGTTGGTCAGCACTTGAGTGTCTGTAGGGGACTGACCAGCATGCTTTTTTTTCTCAGTTCTGACCTCTTTGCTTCCTTGAGTCGACTGAAATCTCCCTGATCCCACTCAAAAATACAACTGGACATCTTCGAACAAAACATGCCGTAGAGAGGATGATGTTCAGTTGTGAGACCAGCTGTGAATCGCCTCATGAAGTGGAATATATCAAGCCTCACTTCAGTCTTCCAAGGTTGAAATAAGGTCAGTACTGCAGGTACACCTGTTTGAAAATGCAAAGATGGGTAAGTGCTTATTGTTGGATGTGTATGTTGATGAGTGATGTGAAAATGAAGTGTCCAAACTATGACTGGAGCAAGCTACAACACAGAATAAGCTATCTTATTTGTGCATTTGAATTTTTGCCTCATATAGCAGCTTGTTAAAAGGAGATGAAGGTCATGTTTCTTTTGTATTGAAAATGACACATTTCAACCTCAGCATAACGGTGACACACCTGAATCACTGCAGCAGTCTCTGTCCACATAGATCAGCTCTGGTTCTGGCTCACCAGCATCCAGGTATGGTTTCACGATACCCTTGCAGACGTCCTCCAGCCCAGCTCCCTCACCAGTGGTCAAAACACAGTTCAGCACCTGCCCACTTTCATTGCTGATGTTGGTCATCCAACTGGCTGTGTCTGCAACATCACCAGCGAGTTTCTTTGTGATCCATTTGGGAAAACAACAACAACCACAAAAAGAGCAGCATAACATACAAGTTTAATGTTTGAATTCATAAATTAAATGATTAGTATATGATTACAGACATTTGATTATACCTTTTTTGTTGAGTCCATCTTTAGTATCCTGCCATATGACGATGTGATGGCACCCCTCATTTCCTCCACATGACCCAGGATTTCGTTGCTGTGAGCTGTCTCAAACCACTGGGCAAGAGGCAAGGGGCAAAATGCTGGTGGTTGACTGTAGACCACCTCCTCACTCTGGACCAAGGAAGTCCTTTTTTTATGAAGTTCGCAGTCAGTCAGGTATTCGATGATGTCTCTAGCCCATTTCTCACTATGTATCTCCTGCAGTGCTTGTCGCAGGTAACTAGAGCTGTTACCTGCGGTTCTTGGTTTCAGCAGGGTCACACACTTCTTGTCCAGGGCCAGCTGTGCGGTGAGCACAGCAGGGAACTTGTTCCGGTGAGCAGGATCCAGTTGACTTAAAAGATCACAACTCCAGGGACACACTGGAATCATGCAGTTGCTGCACCGTGGGTAATCCCCACCAACCAAATAGTATTTGGAATCTACATCAACTACTTCTCGTGCCCTTGTGTAGATTCCAGCGTGGTGCATTTTGCGGCTGCACTGGTGGCACTTTAAGGGAATTCCCCACATGCGCATGGGTGCCCAGATGAACAAGCGCTGCCTGAAGTAATTCACGGGGTCAGGTGCTGCAGTGCTTACTTTGGGAGGATTTGGTGGGTGGAACCAGTTTTGCTGAAGGTGTTGCCGTAGCTGACCAGTAGGCTCATAGAGACACTGCGCTATCCATTCCCGGTCTGCAGGCTTAATGACCCTCAGGAACTGCTTGGGAAGGAAACTGATCTGAGTGGGCACATTGCGATCGATCGGAGAATAAATAATGCTTATTATTAAACCGTAATCCACCGACGGTTCAGAGCATTGCCGCGAGCAGAATGAAAAGCGAAGCGCATTCAGTTAAATTTTCCTCGCACAGTCCGAGACATAATATACACGTTTGCATACAAGTATATATGTATGCATACAGGACATATCGATAAAGATGTCTACTTATAGATATATACATTTATATTTAAAAGTGAATTACCGCGCACGCCTCCGACAATTTTTTCGGGATTCATAATCGCGCGATTATGAATTATGAAGCAGTTATGATATTAGGAGCGACTATGACGGTAGTATGACAACACGAAACTGAATTAGACTTAGGGAAAAGAACAATAATGAACTCACTGGACATAGTTTTCGTGACTTTTCCTCTTCTTCTACTCGAGTGTTCTGCGGCGCACATCTCAGGGAGGCGGAGTTTTGATGAAATGACGCGTGTGTACCACGTGACCCGTTAGGACCAGTTAGGTCTGCGTTCGGACATGTTAGGACTTGTTAGGACTTGGTTAGGAGTTGTTCGGTCTTTGTGAGGAGTTGTTAGTACTTTGTTAGGAGTTGTTAGTACTTTGTTAGGAGTTGTTAGTACTTTGTTAGGACTTCATTGGCAGTCAGATCGGCGGAGGTCTGGGGCTGGCGTGGCATCCTGGGACAGCGTCATATAAAATCTATAATTAATATACAAAGTTATTGCAAAAGTGCCTGACTGACAACCAAGAGCGCTGCCATTTTTCTCTTGGCACCGGAAGTGATGTCATCTTTATACAGGAAGTGGTATTCTTAGTGCGTCACAGTGATTCTTCTCTATTAATTCAGCATGAAGGCGCCGGAGGATTTTAAACCACAGTCGTGTTTATATTGCGTGAAGCAGCCGGCGGATTAGAAAAGAATTATAAATAGTTACCGGGTCGGCAAACTGATACTTTTAACGACTTTATACTGTATGTAAAACTGAGAAGATAAAAAAAAAATTGCAACGTTAAATCAATTGTCTTTTGAAAGTTGCCAATTCCCTTCAATGTTGCGTTTAAAAAAAATTTTTTTTTATTTATGTATTTATTTTTTACAATTAACACGTCATTGAACAATGGAATGTATTTACATTATGTTTAGCTTGAAAACTCTATAAACAACTAATGAATGAAAGACACAAACACTTGGACATCCTCTGCTAGAATGACAATTATTTCAGCTTTTGTGGCGTTTTAGTATCTACAACTCATGTGTAATATAAAGGATTCAGGGAGTGAACTTACTTATGCAGCCGCATGCTAGTCAATTCATAGCCATAGCTCCACCTATTGGTAAGAGGAAGTTTAAGGAATTATATTTTCAAATGCCATGGCCGCAAACTTTGTGATATAATCCTTGAGATTGATAGGGATGTGAAGCACATCAGGAAACACAAACATGCATCAGCATACCAGAGGATTTAATCTGGACAATAATGAACCATCTGAGATGGACGTCAATACAATTTCAGTAACGTGTGTTAACTATGCATTTTAACAAGATTAGGTGGTTTTTTAATTGGGGTTTTTGTCCCCAGAATTTAAGAAAACACAGGAAGACAGAAAAAAAAAATTCATGAGTAAGTTATTTCCTGCTGCTGGAATTCACCAACAGACCCAGATTCTACATTTGTAAAATGGACAAACTCCCATTATGTTCGATTGGTCAGCGAAAAAGACCCGACTCGCAGCTTGGAATTGCCAAGTCTAATTGAATATTTATCTTTTTTTTTCGATTCTTCAAGGTCATTTTCTTTTTCATTTTAAATATGTCATAGAATAAGCAGTCTTCAAAAAGAAAATGTAAATGCAGTTTGGACGATTGATTATTAATTATATTATGAGCCAAAAATACAGTTTTGATCTGAAAATGAAAAAGCATTTCTGTTAATACAATTAAATAAATATTTGATGTACCATAGTGAGACACCGAAACGAACTTTGCCATTGTTGCGCTGCAGCCATGACGCTCCACTCGGTTGCTAAGCAACAACGAACAAAGCTCCCCCACTAAGGTAAATTAGCGGAGCCAATCTACTTCCGGTATAATGCCAGGTCGCTTCACAATAATTGCCATTGCACGGTCGTGTTGCAAAATGCTAATGACATCTCAGCTTTTTATTTCACCATCAGCATAGATTTTATATTTTTAACCAAATAAAATAAATAGTATAGAATGGTTTTTTATTAACACTCTCGTCCCCGATGCTTAAACCGGCTCATAGTGCGATTGATGATTTTACATTGAAATCCAGACAACGAGAAACCGGATGTAGGTTGATGTTAAACCGGCAAAGGGACCATCGAGCTAAAACTACCAGGGTATCAGACATGAGAAGAGAAAACACTGGATTTCTGTAGTTTTTGCCGCGGGTATGTGTGCCAAGATAGGATTACATTTACGTTGGCACCGATGTCCGCCTGTTTTCAGCGACAAATGAAGCCTGGCGATGATCGTTGAAGCAGACGGCTGACGTTAGTGCGGGTCGAGACGAGCTGTGAACGATACCTGGTGATAAACAAACCTCAGCTCAGTCACTGCCGTCAAGTGAGCCGGCACTCAATTTTAACTGCGCGTTTATTAACGCCTTTACGGTAAAACACAGGTCAGCGTACGGCCGCAATGCTAACAGAAAGACAGATGGTCTGATTTCAAAATGCAATAAAACGGAATCCTTCATAGGTTTACACCCAATTTCACTTCAGCGCAATACTAGGCATACTCCTTTGTTACTACAAGAAATATGAAAGAATATTACTGTATAAATTTGGAGAAAAGTACTCTTAAACTTGGATGTGTTGATTGAAAATGATGGTCTCATCTATTTTCAAATTGCAATAAAATGGAATCCTTCATAAGTTTATGCCTGATTCCACTTCAAGGCAATACTAGACATACTTGTTTGTTACTGCAAGCAATATTGAAGAATATTACTGTAGGGATTTGGAGTAAAGTACTCTTAAACTTGGAGCAAATTAACGAAAATAATGATTTATCACACCTGTTTTCAAATTCCAATAAAAAAAGATTCTTCATAGGTTTATGCCTGATTTCACTTCAGTGCAATACTAGATATAGTCCTTTACCATTACCAGTAAGATCAAAGAATATTACTGTAGAAATTTGGAGAAAAGTAATGTCAAACTTGGATCTGTTGGTCGAAAATAATGGTCTTGCCTTCATTAATTTGCAGTTTAAAAGTACTTATCTCCAAATTCCTACTGTGATTTTCTTTGATGCTGCTTGTAGTAGTAAAGGAGTATGTCTAGTACTGCCTGAAGTGGAATCAGGCATAAACCTATTAAGGATTCCATTTTATTGCAATTTGAAATTAGATGAGACCATCATTTTCGATCAACACATCCAAGTTTAAGAGTACTTTTCTCCAAATGTATACAGTAATATTCTTTCATATTTCTTGTAGTAACAAAGGAGTATGCCTAGTATTGCACTGAAGTGAAATTGGGTCTAAACCGTTAAAATTGAGTGCCGGCTCACTTGATGGCAGTTTAATAACGCGTGGCCACGCCTTATTTATCTCGTTCCCACACCTTAATAACGCGTGGCCACGCGTTATTAAGCAATAATATTTTTTTCACCAATGTCACCAGAGGGGCTCCGTATAAAGGGGTTTCTCAACGCCCTGTATTTAAATGAAGTTAACATTGGCTGGAATGATAATGAGGAGCCCCACCTGAAACATTTATCACCAGCCGCCACTGTGTACATGAAATATGTCGTAACTGACAGATGATAAATATCACCTGGAAATCAGTAAAGTTTGTTTCTTAACTGTTGACAGAAATGGACGTTTCTGTTCATTTAAAGGAAAGAATTTGGGCCCAGGAGACAGTGAAGCCTAATTTGCACATCTTGACGAAAGTGACAGCTCATATGAGAAAAACCTGCATGAATAGACGCTGTACCTTGAGTGGTGTTACGTCATTCATTCATTCATTCATTCATTCATTGTAATAATGAGATAAAATACGATGACTTTGTCATTTGAACACAAACCAATAATCGCTTCAGCAACAATAAAAACGTTTCCCATATGAGGGACATATTAGGATATTAGTTCCGAGTGGCTACAAACAAAACACATCATCAATATTCTTCTAATTGTTTTAGATTTCCGAGGCTGGATGTTACATTTTCACTTGATCAAACGGCGCCGATTCATGAAGAAAACAAACAAAAGCGAGAATGTTGGAATTGTTGGGCAGGAAGCTCCGTGATTGGTCAAAAAAAAAACTCGATTGACCCGGTTCCTGAAGGCTCTCGTCTCTTCAATTAGTTAGAAAAACTAGGAAGTACTTCCTCCTCTGCCCATAGATGGGCATGTGTGGGCGGAGCCAGTCCAGCTCACACAGACACAGCAGATTCTGAACGCAGCTCCTAGGATCCCATATTCTAATGGCGGGAAATGAAGGAAAAGCTGGATTTGGAGCAATAAACTTTGACTATAATGTTTTAGGACCAACGAGACCAAGTGACAGTGTTGAAAGGGTGGATCATATGACTCCTTTAGTTTTTATCGATTTACATCATTTTGAAAGTCTATTTTCAAATTCTGCTTGACAGTGATTTTTCAGTTTGACCAGTTTTTACACATTTCGCTTTTTGTATTTGCTTGTCACAGCTAAACAGGAAATTGCAAAGTATTTGCAGGTCAATAAAACTCAACTCCAGACAACCTTTGGTTCAAATCTCACCACTGCCACACCTTCACATTTATATTGTGCTTTCCACACAAGCACTCTCACCTCAGACTTTCAGTAAAAACCAGATCTGTGTCTACAAATACAAGAAAAAGCTGTCACTTCAGTGCATCTGATCTATTGTGCCCACATGTATGACTGAGCGGCATGATCGCTTCAGTTTGACGATGAGCAGCCAGTTTTTATTCATTCATCATATGAACCAGAAAGGGTTGTGTCAGATCATCACGGGGTCGGAGTCGGACTTCCCACCTGGCCTCACGGTGAGAACATCCCCTGGGTTTGCATGTTGAGTATTTGTGGGCTGAATCCCACAAATCGCCGTCTAAATAAAAGCGCTCACAACCTACAGCTCACATTCTGACTGGACACTTACATGATGGAGTTTTGAGGTAATTTCCCGACAGAACATTTTCATAAGCGCTTATCGGAGCGACCGGCTGAGAGTGGCTGCTGCCATGGTAACGATGATTCAGGTCTCCTTGGTCCGGCTCCTGCTGCTCGTCTGGACTGTTTGTCCGGCCTGCCGCCGTTTGGAACCACGCTCAGTCATGCATGTGCACACGCACGTGTAAGTCCTTTTTCTCTCTGATGTTTATGTCTTTGTTCCAGACGAGGAAATTTTTTACCCTGTGCTCATTTATGAAAGGACAAATAGTTAAATATCCTCTCATCCGCGCACATGAGACGCCTGCTTGACAAAGGACACCACGCACCTGGACCGACACAGGATTCCTCTCCGAAGCACGAATTTATAAGACTCTGTGGATTTATAAACTTTATTCAATGTAAACAAATACTCAAGTGACACGAGGGTGAGGGCAGAGCCATTTGTTACACTAATGGATGCTCACCTGCTTACGCAATAAACACTCAGACGCACAATCAGGCGCAGTGAGAGACAGATAGTGGCCATTATTAATGCATTTAATGGGGTTTCGATCTCCTCGCTTATGTAGCCCCCCCCCCCCCCCCCCCCCCCCCCCCCCCCCCCCCGCCCCCACACCTGAAAAAAAGGAGGACAGGGACAAACTAGAGTCAGTTATGTCATTCCCAGATGTATGTGCCTTCTACTCTTCACAACAACCTCTTCTTTCTGTCTCCCTCTGCACGACTGCCACACACACACACACACACACACACACACACACACACACACACACACACACACACACACACACACACACACACACACACACACACACACACACACACACACACACACACATACACACACACACACACACACACACACTACAGATATAGCTAGATAGCGTAATAAGCGGAGCAGAGCCACAAACAAAGAGCACAAATATAGTCGACTGCAGGATTGTGTTCTCGTGTCCCCGTATGTTTTTCCTCAGAATGGGACGACACTAGTTAAAGAACAAAACGAAAAAAGACTTGCCTGGCAGGGGAGCGATGAGAAAGGAAAAAAGAATTCTGACTTGTTTATTTAAAGCAAAAAGGCTGACTTCAGTTTATTTTAAAAAAAGAAAAAAAAAGATTATTTTACTTAACGGGGGTCATACATGTATTATGCAAAATTCACTTTCAGTAATAATCGTCTCCACACCTGGACCGACGTCCCAGAAGAGAAGACAGTGTGTCCTCTCTCTCCCTGGCTTGTTCCAGGTTTTAAAAAGTGTGTTGCTCCAACCAGCCAATCAGAAATCAAACCCTATATAGTGTCATCGGGGGTTCAGCCAATCACAATCAAGGTAGGCTCCTCCCCTTTGACTCCTCCCACAATCAGGCAGCTCTGCTCTGGCACATGGCACCACGAGAGGAAGAACTTCCTCCTCTTCCCATAGATGGACATGTGTGGGCGGAACCAGTCCAGCTCTCACAGACACAGCAGATTCTGAATGTAGCTCCTATGATCCAATATTCTAATGGAGGAGAATCAAGGAAAAGCTGGATTTGGAGCAATAAACTTTGAATATAATGTTTTAGGACCAACGAGACCAAGTGACAGTGTTGAAAGGGTGGATAATATGACCCCTTTAGTTTTTATCGATTTACATCATTTTGAAAATCTATTTTCAAATTCTGCTTGACAGTGATTTTTCAGTTTGACCAGTTTTTACACATTTCTCTTTTTTTATTTGCTTGTCACTGCTAAACAGGAAATTACAAAGTATTTGCAGGTCAATAAAACTCAACTCCAGACAATCTGTTCTTATTTCATGTGCTGCTCCGACTGACCCCCCCCCCCCCCCCCCCCTCAGACAGGCGTGGTCCTCCTGTTGGAAGCACAGTTCCCCTGCAGCATGTCTGTGCTGTTGTGAGCGGCTGAAGTTGTTAAATCGTCGACGGCCAAGTCGATCTTCCCGTCCTTGACGGGCGAGGCTAGAGCGTAGAGCATGAACTCGGAGCCCACTGTCACCGCCGTGGGCAAACCCGTCAGGGTCGTGACCTTGGACTCGGCCGAGATCGACGGCTCCCGGTCCCTCGCCAGCGACGCCCGGAAGGAGTTGGCGTCCCCCACGCTGTGGTTGCTCCTGTGGCTGTACCGCCGGCTGCGGTTCTGGTAGTAGCGGTTCCGGTAGTAGGACGAGCTGCGGGAAATGGGCGGCTTCACCAGGGAAGGCCGGCCTTTGGTGCGCAGCTGGCGGTGCTTCTCGATGAAGACGTGCACGGCCAGGACGCCCACCATCTCGGCCAGCACGAAGGACAGGGCTCCAAAATAGAAGGACCAGCCGTAGGAGTAGCTCTTCTTGTTGTCGCTCTGGCTGGGGTCGTCAGAGTTGGCTGATATGTACACAATGATGCCGATGATGTTACTGAGGCCTGTCGGGAAAGTTTCAGAGGGATGGAACCGGTTAATCGCACTTGTATTGAGTACAGGAGGAGAGAAGAGACGTCAAAATAGATACAAACTATTATTCACACTGGGAAAAGGAAGGAACATTTGAAACGATGGACTGAAAACATTTAAAGGTTTTTTTTTTTTTCCATTGTGGCCTGAACAGAATTATACGTGGAATTCCTCAAGGAAAACGTGTTATTCTAAACATGCTGATGACACATAAAAGTGTCTCCCTCTTTCACTCCAGGATTATGATCCAATAGAATAGCTGAGTGTGGTGAACAGGAAAACCTTATTTTGTATTTTGTGGTTGAAAATAAACAGCAGCAGCAAAGTCAGAAATTTGTGGTCATGGACTCTGAACGGAGTTTTACCGGATAGTTCAAGAAAACAGAAAACTAATTGTCACTTGAAAAACATAGTGAGATTAAAGGGAGTGAAAATATCCACGCTGCTCATCAAGGTATCGTCAATCCAGTTCTCAGGTTTCTAAAATGGCCTCCTGTCACACAGGGAATTGACTTAAAAAAATATCCGTCCAAACATCCAAACTATGTCTGATCTTCTGCTGCTTCAGGAACCATCCGGACGCCACTGATCTCTCCTCCCCGTGCACAACATTTGCTGCGCTTCGGGCCTCATTTACTGAACAAATGATATGAGGAAGCTCCTTCTGAACGGCCCACAGTCCCACAAGTGGTGAGGGAGGACGTCCATCTCCAGACCACTTCCCCTCCACACGTCCACAGAACTCTGATGCAGGCGAGGAAACGAAGGAGAAAAAGTGGGGAAAAGTTTCTCCATGTGGCCCAATTCCTCTGCAGGTCATGACAGCGCTGGCGCCGTCAGTTTATATCATTACCAGCTGCGCAGCTCATCTTCTTTCTGTGTCTCCCTCTGCACGACTGCCACACACACACACACACACACACACACACACACACACACACACACACACACACACACACACACACACACACACACACACACACACACACACACACACACACACACACTACAGATATAGCTAGATAGCGTAATAAGCGGAGCAGAGCCACAAACAAAGAGCACAAACATAGTCGACTGCAGGATTGTGTTCTCGTGTCCCCGTATGTTTTTCCTCAGAATGGGACGACAACAAAACGAAAAAAGACTTGCCTGGCAGGGGAGCGATCAGAAAGGAAAAAAGAATTCTGACTTGTTTATTTAGAGCAAAAAGGCTGACTTCAGTTTATTAAAGAAAAAAGAAAAAAGAAGATTATTTTACTTAACGGGGGTCATACATGTATTATGCAAAATTCACTTTCAGTACTAATCGTCCCCACGCCTGGACCGACGTCCCAGAAGAGAAGACAGTGTGTCCTCTCTCTCCCTGGATTGTTCTGGTCCAACCAGCCAATCAGGAATCAAACCCTATATAGTGTCATCGGGGGTTCAGCCAATCACAATCAAGGTAGGCTCCTCCCCTTTGACTCCTCCCACAATCAGACAGCTCTGCTCTGGCACATGGCACCACGACATTTAGTAGGGCGGTCAAAAGTTGCCGTCCCCAAAATCCAAACCAAATATATCAAAAATTCATGAATCAATATCAGATGACCGCTCCGACTAAGAGTTCTTTTAAAACAGAGAACAGCATCAATCTGAAGAACACAATAATTGAAGCAATGAATCATTTCATGCAGGACAGCGTCTTTAACAGCGTCTTTTCTCTTTCCTTTACACTTTAGTTCTTTTATTCATGTTTCACTTCTCTTCTCTTTCTCTTTGCCCTGCTGCTATAGTTTCCTCAATTTTACTGTTTGTCGACGTGGAGAACTGTCATTCTGGCTCGGTGTTCAAATATTCCATATAAACACTGTACTTTAAAAATAAATAGATAAATAAAACATACATATGTATGTATATGTATATATCTATATATTTCAGCCACAAAAAGGAGGTTTTGTGTTTCTGTGTGACCTGCGGAGACGAAGAGTATCCCAGCGCTGAGGATGACGTTGTAGCGTGACTTGTAGAACTCGCTGGCAGCGACACACACGCCTCCCAGAAACAAGAGTCCCACACTGAGGATGGGGAAGAGGCTGGAGGCTCGCACTGCTCCTGAGGAACCCAGAGGAGAGAGAACGTCATGTCGTCCATGTGTCATCCCAGCAGCCACGTCTTCATTTATTTAGCCAGTAACATCATTATGAACATCAACAACAACCCTCAAAGTTTGATGATTTTCCCTACGGTTCTCACAGTTACATGGCCGAAAATGTAACTTTTGAACTCACGCCGTTGATAAGAAAAAGCATCATATAAGTGAAGTCTGTTTACTCACGTAGTAAATACTCCGCAGCGTCCTGCTCGTAGTCTGCGTCTTCAGCAAAGTGATCAATGTCTTTGCAAACACCGCGAAATGTACCTGCAGCACATCAGAGGCAATACAAAGTGCGTTCAATGTGTGTTCATTACATTACGTCATGCGATGCCTACTATAAGAGAAACTATGGATTTTCAATACATGTCCGTCCCGAGGCCTCCGCTGGAAAACGCTAGACGTTGTGCAAATGAGCGTATCTGCTAAAAACAAACAGGGACAGCAGCTGAAGCAAAAGGCCTCTGCAGGGTTGTCTCTAACAGTAACTTGTAACTTTTGAATACATCATGTACTCATAGGAAAGGCACTGATATTCTAATGGTCGTTTCACACATTTTGTGGTTATTCAACACAAAAGTCACAAGCTGCTCCGCCTGAACAAAGAGAAGCATCCTTCCTGAAGTTAAACAACGTCAAGATGCTCTCAATGAAACTCACATCAGATGCTAGTGAGGACGTTTAGAAGTCTGCAAAACTGTAAAATTACAGTTTTCAACCCCAACTTTAAAAAGTTGGGGTTGAAAAAAAGTTATATCCTGAGTTCACGATTCCGAATCAAATGCATGTGAAGATATGACACTTATCAAGCAGTGACTTCAGAGAAAATGTAAATGAATGCAGGTTGTATAGTCAGAATGTCAGAAGAGCGTGTTATTAAAAGAGAGAGTGATAGAAAGTGCACTCTTCATAAATATCCCTCTTTAAATGATTTGATGATTCTATAATCGTTTCATTGAGGCAGAGTTCCATATCTTCTCTGGTTTGGGTTTGATTTCCTTGTATCTTTTACTAACTGCCCTCTTGTTTTGCTCAAACACTCAATAACCCAGAGTACGTTAATCTCACCAACCAGCTTTAGTGCGCTTGATTTCAGTGCTTCTTCACCACATGCGACGACTCCAGTGCCAAAGGCAGCAGAGCAGCCCCAGAGCATGATGGTCCCTCCACCATGCTTGTTCATGTGACAGCTGCACTCTTTTAACAGGGTTTAGTTTCTGACCAATAAACAAAGTGATGCACTGCTTATTCCAGGAGCTCCACTCCAGTGTCATCTGTCCAGAGACTTTATCGCAAAGACAGTAAACAATGGGGGCGTATACAAACAATAATGCAGTTTTTAGGGTTTTCCTTCTTGACAGTAATCAATGACGTCTCATTTGGTTGTTTTACTGATTCCAGCTCAAAGCAGCAGTCTACAACTCTTTTACAGGCCTGGCGATGTGTCCTTGTCCTCTCTGTTCAGCTCTACATCCACGATGCTTCTAAACACTTTAGAGACCGTGTCACTTGGTGATAACAAACCTTTGAAAATGGAATTTCAAGTTTCTTGTTAATTAAGGTCTTTACAATCGTGTCTCTGGATCACAATTTCCAAACAGCTTTTTTCAGCTTTGAACAAACAAAAACTGGAACACACTCAGGTTGGGAGGTCAACACAGTGTCTAGAAACCATCTTAGCTTCTCCATGAGAGTTCCAGCAGGTCTTGTAGAAATTCCAAAGAGAACAGGAAAGTGATAAGAAATAGAGACGACAACTTAAAGCAGCCGAGGGTCTCAAAGTCTCTGCAGTCCCACCGAAGGACCGAAAACTTCTACACATTTCCCAACATTTTCCACACTTTATAATGTCCTCCTCTGCATCTCCCCAGGACTATAAAAGCTGCAGATTTGCAACAACAGCGTGATTAAGAGACGGTCGCGATCGGAGGCCTGTAGACTTTGATCCTGTGAAGATCATCTGGATTTGTGCTTCCTGCTCGCGGTAAACTTTGACCCAGCGATGCTTTTCAACGGTTGCACACAAGGAATATATTGATTCATGTGTCCCTGTGTGCTGCACCGATTGAGTGGTATTGATTGTGTGACCGTCACTATGGTTACCAAAACACAACTGGCTCGGCGGTCAGAACTCGGCCATGGCGAGCGGGTCAGGAGAGAAAATGTCGTGACGAGACGTATTCCTGTCCTGTTCTTCTGTGACGTGAGGGAAACGTGTCCACTAGACTTGGTTTGTTCAGAGTAACGGGAAAGTCTTCATCAGAGATAGTTGGTGCCACTTAAACAGTCAGCAGGACAAAGTTTCTCCTTTACATCTTCATCACCAAGCAAACATAGTTTATCAGTGTCAAGAGAGAGAGTTCTCAATGTTCCACCACACCAGTGTAGTAGTAATAGGAAGAAGAAGAAGAGGATGAGGAAGAAGAGAGGAAGAGAGAGAAGAGGAAGAGGATGAGGAAGAAGAGGAGGAAGAGGAAGAAGAGGATGAGGAAGAAGAGGAGGAAGAGGAAGAAGAAGAGGAGGAAGAGGAAGAAGAGGAGGAAGAAGAAGAGGATGAGGAAGAAGAAGAAGAGCAGGAAGAGGAAGAAGAAGAAGAAGAGGAAGAAGAAGAAGAGCAGGAAGAGGAAGAAGAAGAGGAAGAGGAAGAAGAAGAGCAAGAGGAAGAGGAAGAAGAAGAAGAAGAGCAAGAGGAAGATGAAGAGGAAGAAGAAGAAGAGGAAGAAGAAGAGCAAGAGGAAGAAGAAGAAGAGCAGGAAGAGGAAGAAGAAGAAGTACAAGAGGAAGAAGAAGAGCAGGAAGAGGAAGAAGAAGAAGAGCAAGAGGAAGACAAAGGGGAAAAGAAGAGGAAGAGGAAGAAGAAGAGGAAGAAGAAGAAGAAGAGGAAGAAGAAGAAGAAGAGGAAGAGGAAGAGGAAGAGGAAGAAGAAGAAATGAAAGCACAATATGTTCAGATCAAACACAAACAGGTTTTAAAAGTGGGTAAATTATTACGTCTCTGTAACCATTTTGACTAATTTATTCTTTAAACTGTACGACTAGTTTTAAAGTTTTACAAAGTCAGCTGAAGTTAAAAAGTTCTAACATGAGTGTGGGGTACGACTCTTACACTTTTGATGCAATAATATAATTATGTCAAAATACAAGTTTACAAAAACAAACCATTTCCAGCACAACCACGACTGAAAACCTAACCCTCCTGCAAGAAAGCAGTCAGAGCGGTTCTCCTCCTGAAACCCTCCAACTGCTGATTGTTGTTGTGCTGCAGAGCCACTGATCAACTGTAAACATTCCTTTATCAAGCGTCACTTCAACCAAATGAGAGACTGTGGCGGCGGAGAGGAAGAGATGGATCAAAACCCAACGAGGCATAAATAAGAAAGCGGAGCATTTCCTATTCAAACGGAGGACCAGCAGTGAGACGGAGACGTGTGCTGCTATGAAGCCATGAATGATCAAAGAAGTCTCTTTCATCCATTTGGTGTTGGAGACTCGCGCTCCTCCTGCTCAACAATAAAAATCCAATCAGGAAAGCTTCTAAGACCAATCACGTCTCTGATGCAGGTTCCAGGAAAGTGTTTTTTCATTCAGTCGCTTTTTGTTTTTCTTGCAGCGCAAAACTGTTTATGTTCAAACAAAACGACAAAGAGGAAAAGAAAGAATCAGCCTCAATATATTTTTAACAGTCTATTTTTTCCCCGTGTGTTAAAGAAAAACAAAAAATCCAAAGCTTGAACATCTCAATCATCCAAATGATTGACGTACGGCTGATATCTTACATTCAGGGAGCACTGCTGTACACGCTTATCAATATTTCTCTCATATCTACTGAAGGACCACTTTGTTGGCGACAGCAGGAGACTTTTAGAAAACCTTTAATTCACAATTCTTTGGGAGATACAGTTGAAAGTACCTCTACTTCACCTGACTCCAGCAACCCAATGATATTTAAATAATAATCAGTGATAATAACCTGGAAGTCAAATTATTTTTTTGTATAATATACTGCAAATGTACATTTTGCTTACTATTCTTATATTTGTACTCATCTTCCTTTACCAACTCTCAATTAGCTGTAGAAACGTTGGTTGTTTTTTTGTTTTTTTAACCACATTGTAAATACTTGAGCAGGTTCTAAACACTTCCTACTGCTGGATGTTAAAACTATTAATTAATCTCCAATCTGGTCTGCAGACATTCTGCCAGGAAAACAAAGAAAGAACCAGAAATGGATACTGAATGCTTTATCCGTTTCCCATCCTCTTCATTCCCCAGCGTTTAGCTGCAGTGATCAGGTGAATCATGTGCTACATCTGTCAACAGCTGCATTTAAAGACCAGTTCAAACATTTTTAGAACTTTGATCATGTCACTTTGGCTCTCTGTTATCAAAATGAAGAATGAAGAAGCAATTAGCTTCTTCATTGTATTTGTTTAAAAGGGTAACAGTGGGAGACTTTTAAAATATTTCATGCCATTTATAACTTATACCTGTACTTATCAGACAATAACAATTGCTTTCATGTACTGCTTTTATTTCTTTGTAAGGCACTGAATCTCCTAATCATCTATCTACACATCTTTTTGGAGATTTTGTGGATATTCTTGCAAACCCTGCCGCAAAATCCCATTTGAGTCGGGGGAAAAAACTGCATTTTATTTTAGAAGGTATTTAATTTTTTAACCTTTTTTTTTTTTAAGAACATGAAAATTACTGCAAGCTTTTTTTGGCGCAATAAATGGGTGTACAACATATTGGCATTAAGGTGCATTTATCCTTAAACTGCTGCCTGACATGTTAAAGGCTCCACAGGGAAGTTTGGATGTGGTGTAACAGAGTGGGGGGGGGGGGGGGGGGGGGGGGTGTACCCTCGGTGCAGCAGGTCCTCCACAGCCCGGAGTGCGTCAGCACCTCCTCGTTCTTGCGCACCGTCTCGTTGTCGCTGAGGCCCTTGGAGCGGCACACCCCGCGGGAGTACAGCCAGTAGTCGGTGCCCACGGCGATGGTCATGAGGCTGAAGGCGCAGAACGCCCCCGCCGTGGTCAGCAGCATCATCACACCCCGGTTACACAGCCTCATGTCGGCCCAGCCTCCTCCTCCTCCTCCCCCTCCTCCTCCTCCTCCTCCTCTTCCTCCTCCTCCGGTTCACAAACTCTCCAAAAGTCGCTCCTGGTGTTTCTATGTTTGTGCGCATCCGGTGAGGAAGTTCAGCCCGAGCGCACATCTTGTGGAAACTCCGAGCTCCGCTGGACTGCTGCTGTCAGGACGGCTCATCTTTCTTTTCTTGTCTTTTTTTTTTTTGTTTTTGTCGTTGTCCTGGAGTGTGGGAAACGGGACTTCCAAAGTTTAAAGAACAAAATGAAACAAAACCAAAAAAAAAAACCCCAAACAAGCGGCAAAGATGAAGAAACAGCGGAGCGTCAGACGCACGAGAGAAGAGCCTGACTGACTGATCAGCGCTTCTCCGGATACTTTCTGCTTTAATGCAGCTGCACTCTGCTCAGTGTGCAGGATAACCCCGCCTGCCCGCGCGCGTGTGTGTGTGTGTGCGTGTGTGTGTGATGACTGAAACCAGTTCAGCACCATGGAGAGCTCCACTCATGTAAGCGAGACGCAGCAAACAAAACACATTGAGGCACAATTTCAAAAACAGCCCCCCCCCTCCCTCAAAATACAAAAAGAATGAATGAATGAATAAATGAATAATGTTGCAGGGGGGGGGGTTGTACTGGTGCAGTGGTGAGCTGGCCTCTCCTCACTGAGTCCAGGCTGTGGGACCAGAATGTGGAGTTTAGAGCTGGAATCAGTTCCAGTACCCATCGACCTGAATCTGAAGAAAGTAATATGAACGAAGGATGGATGGATGGATGGACGTACAAACAGTATATTTAATTGTTTTGTGTTCAGTGTAGGTCACAGTATATATATAGAAAACACGTTTTATTTGCATTGGGTGGAAATAAAAGAAACGGTAGAGGAATTGTTGGGTATTTTCTCACTGTGCTATTGTTTTGAAAAAAAAAATGAAAAGAGTGTTTGTCATTTACTTTATTTTATGTGTCCATCCTGTTTCATCCCAAAGTGGTGGTGGGGTGAAGGTGAAGCTTCGAACAAGCTTCCAGTCCGTCCTGCAGGCAGAACCAGGGACTCCTGTCTCCTTCACACCTACAGTCAATTCAGTGTCACTCATCTAGTAGCATTGATGTTAACAGATTTCTTTTTTTAATCAGTTAATTTACTTCAGGCTGAAAGATATCAGACGGGAAAGGATTAAATCAGTTTGATACATTTGGGACATTTCTAAGGACAGCTGTTCCAGCGGTGGTGTTAATCGCAGAGCTCGCTGGGGCAGGAAGAGCTGGACTTTATATGTTCCTGTGGATTTAATTGCTTTATATAGTTTTGTAGGCTTCAGGGTGGCGTAGTGTCGAACCTGTGCAGTCATAGAATTACAACTCCTTGTGTAATAACGTCGCATTTTGTAATAAACTTTGCCACATTTTTGCAATAACCTGTTACATATTGCATCAGTTATTACAAAATGCAGGTGTGTAGAGTCACATTATGTAATAATAGTGCTATATATATATATATATCTATATATATATAGATACATATATCTATATATAATAACAATGTAGATTTCATGTGTTTGTCTTGCAAAATGTCAGTGTCCCGAGTACATTTTGTGTCAGTAATAATTCATTAATACGGCTTTAGTTTATAGCTAAGTTAACCATTATAATGAATACAGCTACTTTTAATTTAGGCTACTTTTTTTTTTTTCATAAATAAATCCTAATTAAGTTGGGAAGCTTAATGTTATTCTGATTGAAGGCTTTTCTAATTAACACACCAAATTATTACATTTTCTTTTAAGACAAAAAAAGGAGAGCATTTTGTAATGTTGCAATACTTAGCAAGTTATTACAAAATGCAACGTTTATTAAAAAATGCAGATTATTATATAATGGAAATGTGTTGCATTATTGTATTATCATTACATAACGCGGCTCTGCACATCTGCACTTTGTAAAAACTGTTGCAATATGTAACTAGTTGTCACAAAATGTGGTGACATTGAGGCAGCAGCATTACATATCCACTTGAAAATGTATTACATTGATTACATATTGCACCGTTATTACATGATGGGGGGGGGGCTGGTCATTAGAGGCAGGAGGGGCTGAGCGCCACCTGGTGTCATCAGAAAGGACTGCATGCAAACGATGCTGTTAATTCTTAAAGACTATCCACCATATTTCCTTGTGTGTGAACAAAACTTCCTCTCACACAGTAAATAGTTCCAGTGTGAGGACTGTCGTCCCTGGTTCTGGTCTCCTCTTGCTGCTTCAGGCTCTGGTTCCTCCTGATCCACAGCGATGGTTGGATGAGGGGCGGAGCTCCTGCTGGCCCCTCCCCCACCACGCAGTGTGTATTGCAGCAGTGAAGCGAAGAATCACGTGATTTCGGTGCCTCGTGGGGCTTGAAGGCTGAAGCCCCACTAACTACGTCATTAGGAGCTCAGAGCTGATTGGCTGCTGCTGATTGAGACACTGATGACACAAACACCAGCTGGTTAGCTGCTAACGCTAACAAACAGTTACCAATCAACATTAATTAGGTCGATTAGTTCCGTGTACGAGCTTCAAACTTATTTTAGCTGAGAAAGTGAAGGTTGAAATGACTGACAAAGTGATTAATTCTAACTAATTAGCAGTTTTACTGGTGAAAGAACTTTTGTCTTTGAAACTACATGACCTGCTTCAATTCACGTCAATGACTTTTCTTTTTCAATGGCTTTTTCAATGTTTTTATCAGCTTTCTCCAAGGCTCAACATTTTTACTGGATAAGTGCCCATGTGGCTGTTATAATGTCGTGGCTAAAAGGTGGTGCACCCACTTTACTTTGAAATGCAGTGCTTGTCAATAAACCTGAAATCAAATCTTTCCCCACCAAGTGTTTACATCCAGAAACGCCACTGATGACATGATACGGACTAAAATACTCTGTGAAGTCTCCAGTTCTTCACATGCAAGCTGGGATGATAAAATATTTTTAGCATTTTGAATAATAAATCCGTCATATCAAATTCAAATGATTTTTTTTTTTTTAAACGGTGGGGGAGGTTGGGGCGTCTTCACGTGTCCATTCTAAAAACCTCATCAGGATTCAGACCACCAACAGATCATAACATGGATGAATAAAAGATGGACGATGCATATTTAATGCAGGGTGAAGAGAGTAAAAGCAACGCAGCAACCGGCCAATGAGGCGCCTCCACGTAAATTAAGAGATGATAATCAAACTTTGTCAGGGGCGAACAGTGGCCTTGATTCACGCTGGGGGCTTCAGTGCATCATGTCCAGTACTAAATACAGTAAAGTTCTCCTTTGCAGGGAGAAGAAATTAAAGCCGTTAGCCTGCTGCTCCTGAAAAGATCCGTCTTGAATGAATGAGAGAATTTAATCCTTCAGGTTTGAAACGAAATGATTAACTATGGCACTTATTGCTATGATGACTTACAAAAGGAACATTTTGAACATTGGATTTGTTTACAATACTTCAGGGGCTCTTTTTATGGGAGGGTTGTTTGGTTTTTTTTTCCTCCTTCTTCCTTTAAAGAAAAAATAAAGTATAAAAGCAAACCATGAACAAACCGGAGCCAGATTCAAACTCCATGAAGTTGTCCACACGTGTCGGCGTTTGGACGTAAAGAAACATTCATTATTCAGTGTTGTCAAAACAAACAATACCAAGAACCACGAGAAACAAAGGGAAGTGGTTTTTATGGTAATCCATTTTAATGTAGATATCTTTCAGAAGGCGTCCCTCACGCGCAGGTAGAGACGGCGCATGCAACACATTTATACTCTCCTGTTGCACCATTTTCTCAGGTTGCTTAATAAAAGACGCCCTCTTCTCCTCCTCCTCATCCTCTCCTCCTGCCTTTTGCATAGTAAACGTTTTAATTCTCCCCTCTTCCTTCCCTCTCTCTCTCTCTCTCTCTCTAATCCTACTCATCCGATTTCCAGGAAATTGTGTGATGGGAATGTTAGCCGGGAGACGGAGGGACTGGTGAAGGGAAGAAAAAGAAGAAAGAGAGGAGAGGTGGAGCACAGGAGGAGAAAGGAGAGGAGGAGATAGGGAGTGGGTACCCGGGTTAAAAAGAGGGTGTGAAGCAAAGTGAGTGAAGGGATGGAGGTGGAGGGGGTTCTGCCTCTGGACCCCGTTCCTATGTACACATACACCGAAAAACAGTTCATACAGAAGTATTACATCTATATTATATGTTTCATTTCAGTCTCATATTTACTTGCCGAGGACAAGCGGTCTTCCGTGAAGCCAGCTCTCCGGGCCGCGCGGTGAAGACAGCGTTAAGAGATATAGCGTACGCAGCATTCAGAGTGGGAACGGAAAGATCTTGGGCATGGTTGTTACAAAAAAAAAAACGGACCCGCAACGAGAAGTTCTGGACGCGTGGCGGGGTTCGTCCCCCCCTCCCTCCCCCCCCCCTCCCCCCGCGGCCTCGAAAGCAAATCTAGAAACTACTGCACCCGACAAACATGGCATGCATAGAGGAGCCGCACCACAAAGACTGCAGAGGCCGACAGCACGAACCCACTGCCACACAGTGCCAGAGACAAGAGAAAGAGAGATTAAGCAAGAGAAATACTTCTTTTTTTCTTTTTTAAATATCGCTCTTCTACCCATCTTTTTCAAGAGTGGTATTTATACATACATACATATATATATACACATATATATATATGTATGCTTTTCTTTTTGCATCGATTTGGAAGACAAGACGTGCTTAAGACTAAGTTTAGGACTAACTTAGACATGAGGTTAGAAAACAGGACTTATTTCAAAACTTTCTTTCCCGACTCACTGCAGCCCACACACACACACACACACGCGCACACGTGTATGTGTGCGCGCACATACGTGACACATCGATCATGGAATGTTTATGACGCAACTTTTACAGGCCGAAGAGAGGGAAATTGAGTAAACAGACACACAGCTGCAAATCAATAGCGCGCACACACACACACACACACGCACGCACACACGCACACACACACCTCTAACAGATGTGTGTTACTTGATGCCGGGGGGGGGGGGTGATGACATGTGATGAGCGTAGGGAGTAAAGTTTGTTGTGGGCTGCGTGCGGCCGCCAGGGACTCCTCAGACTTGTATGATGAACTCGGGGTTGTTGAAGGAGAAGCCCTGGAACTCGTTCTGGTCCAGGTTCATGATGAAGAGCTTGTCCGTCGGCGTCAGCTCCACGGCCATCTTGGTGAACTCCTTGTCGAAGTTGCCGACGTCCCGGCGAGATTTCTGCCGAGGAGGGAGGAGGGAGACGGGGAGACGTTTACACGAGATCAAAGAGCCGCGCCACTTCACACCACGATATAGTCCCCCCACCCACAAACAAGGCAGTTAGGAGACGAAAGCATAGTCGAGAAGCAAAAGGAACAGTCTACTGAAGCAGAGGGATGAGAGAAGGAAGCGGAGCGATGAAGACACACACACACACGTTTTGATAATCTGCAGAGGTGGAACAAAGTGAGGTCTGAAATACCGCTTGCTGTTCAAACCTTTAAATCCAGTGGGATTATTGTGACACGGTCACTAAAAGTCCTGAGGAGGTCAAAGCCGGTGAAGCTCTCAGTTCACGTGAACTTCAGTGTGTCATTGTGTTTGGTTTCACACGTGACGACGCCACAGCAACGCAGGCGCCACACAAGTTCAATGAAAAGCAGCCCAATGCATTTATGTAAGAATGTGGTCAAAGATGAAGGATGTGTTCGTTCCACATCCAGACGATTAGGAATTCTCACATGGATTCAGTGTTTCCATCCTGAATTGCAGCAGAACATTTAAGTGATTTCAAATTTCATTCTTGGTAAAGTTAAATCTCACTTGTTTTAAAAGGAGTCATACTATCCACCCTTTCAACACTGTCACTTGGTCTCATTGGTCCTAAAACATTATATTCAAAGTTTATTGCTCCAAATCCAGCTTTTCCTTGATTTCCCTCCATTAGAATATTGGATCATAGGAGCTACATTCAGAATCTGCTGTGTCTGTGTGAGCTGGACTGGCTCCGCCCACACACACCCATCTTGGGAAGAGGAGGAAGTACTTCCTCTCGTGGTGCCATGTGCCAGAGCAGAGCGGCCTGATTGTGGGAGGAGTCAAAGGGGGAGGAGCCTACCTTGATTGTGATTGGCTGAACCCCCGATGACACTATATAGGGTTTGATTTCTGATTGGCTGGTTGGAGCAACACACTTTTTAAAACCCGGAACAAGCCAGGGAGAGAGAGGACACACTGTCTTCTCTTCTGGGACGTCGTCCAGGTGTGGGGACGATTATTACTGCTGGAAAACCTCTAGAAAGTGAATTTTGCATAATATGACTCCTTTAAAGACAACCTGTTGAGGTCATGAATCGAATCAGAGTCAATCTATGTGTTTGTTTTTTATATTTTGTGAAGTTAACCAGGTCCAGGTCAACTCTGATCACCTGGAGGTTTTAAACAGAAGCCAGGAAGCAAGAGAAAAGGAAAAACGGACTAATACACCCAACCGACAAATTCAGAAACAGTGAAATGATGGACGAGACCCCCCCCCCCCCCACCCCCCACCCCCCCGGAGCCACTTCAACAGCACAGATGCAGAAAAGATCCACGACAACAAAGTTTAGAGAGAGACAGAGAGACAGAGCTCCTGAACAGGGAGGGATCCATTAAACAGAACAAACCACCACCGAAAAGGATTTCACATTGGGAAGTGAAGCAGTGAGCCCCAGGCAAGACACACACACACACACACACACACACACACACACACACACACACACACACACACACACACACACACACACACACACACACACACACACACACACACACACACACACACACACACACACACACACACACACACACACACACACACACACACACACACACACACACACACAGTTTCCTACCTCCTTCCTTTGTCTCATCACAGGGCTTCCAGTTGAAAAGAGGAGGGCCTTAAAACTTTGCCCACCTCTATGACTCGTCCACACCTTCCCCACTAAAGTCAGCTTAGTGACGTGTGTGTGTGTGTGTGTGTGTGTAACACTTTCTTTTTATGTGGGAATTATGAGTATCTAATACCTCAACCTTTACTTAAGAAACCACAGTGTAGTTGTTTGCGAGCAGATGAGGAAATGTGGTACAGGAGTGATCATAAGTGTGACTTTAGGACCTGGGAAGAGTCGAGAACTAGCAAGAATAAATGAAGAAGTTATAGAAATACAAAAATAAAAATATCGCACTTCAGTTGTCCTCAAACTGATTTCTACCTTCGCATTTAATTTATTGCAAAGTTGAAAGTGGACAACGATGGAGCCAATAGAGACAACATCTCTTGTGCGTGCACATGGAGAGACGTGTCTTGCTTTGTGTATATTTGTGAGTCTGCAATAAAGTCTCTTATTGCATATCCAGATTTGTGGAGATACAGATGACTAGAACCTGTAAACTTCTGTCTCCACAAGGCTGGACTGCCTTAAGTAGATTTTGCGACACGACAGGTTTTTCTTTGCCCTCCGTCTGGACTGTCAGGCTCATTGTTGCCAATCCTGGTTCCTATGAAGCTCACGTGATGTCACACATGAAACCACTGAGCAGCACTTAGTATTATGACGGCTTTACCGCTGACAGGATGAGGTGCAGACAAAAGTGTTCGTGGCCTGAAAGAGTGAGCCTGCCAGTCCAGATTGAGGAGAATTAACACCAGACAGACACACCTGTTGTTCAGAGCACATGAAATGTGAAAAATCCTGTTTCCTTTCATGCTCGATGAATTCAAAATCACATAATCGTAATTCGATTCACAAAAACTGTGCGATTATTGAGTACAAATATTTGTACTTGTTTGACAGCTCTAAAGAAATAAAAAGCGATGAAACCCCAACATGATTAGTTAAAAGGCTTTTATATGAAAAACACCAGAGAAACTACCTTTAGCAGCAAAGCATTTGCCCTCAAACTTATTGAATGTTGGTTCGGGTCAGTTTATGTTCACAAATGTGCCATTTTATTCAACATGTGAAATTCACAAATACAGTTTTTGTATCCGTTTACAACTACGTGCCAAATTGTTCAAGATACATGAATATAAAATGTGTTGCTTATCGACTATTTGGTTTCATGGGCAGAGCAGGATGAGAACCTCCACCCTGAATATCAAGCAACAACCAGGAGACGACGTGTCTGACAAGCTCAGGGATCCTCAACCGGTGGGTTGAGGCCCACAATTGGGTCCCCAAGGAGCTTATAGCGTGGACAAACAGTTAAATTAAAAAAAAAAAAATTAATCCATGTGCTGTAAATTCAATTTACTTTGTTTTTCGTGGCAAAACACAAGTATGCTGCAGAATATGAGACATGGATTTTAGTATCTTGAGGATAAAGGACAAGACGTCGCGGCGTGTGAACCGACATCCGTATCCCGAGCATTTTATTTTATTAGTGTGCATGCACAGTTCCATTTAGAAACTTTTTGTCTCCACACCAGAGTTTTAATTTGAAATAAAATGCAGCCAATTCAACATAACACTTTTTTTTTAAGTGTTCTTATTCATTTTAATGCAGTTTCTTAAATGTGCAATACAAGTAAAAATATATTACTATTATTATTATTAATCTTAAGTTTGTGTTGGATGACTCCACTATTCTACTCGAAATCCGCGGCTTCAAATTGCACCCTATGTTAATTTGACAAATGAGAAAAGTGGAATATTTCCCTCGACTTGGTGGCGGCTCGTCACTGAAGGGAGTCGACGGGTCGAGAAACCAGACCGGTTGAGAATCGCGGGTTTTAGCCGACCGAGTCGGACGAAGATTTTTGCGAGCGTTGGGGGTGTTGGCTCAGGCCTCCTCGCTCCCCGAGTCTCGCGGCCGCCACGCGTCTTACCGAAAACGAGAGTAGGACGGAGCCTCTCATCAAACCTTCTCAACCTACGTGCCCAAAAATGTTGACGTGTGGGGTTCAGGTGCGGCTGCGGCAGTAACAAGGCGACACAGCAGGAGGAGTCTGGGAGGCAACAGTGAGTATATTATCAGTTTCCAGTCATACAGGACATTTACACAATCCACAGCTTTCCTGCCACCCACAGAAACTATTCCTCCGGTCACCGCTCTCATCAACGACTCGTAATACATCCATATATTATTATAATCTGCCGCGTCTCTCGACTCGTCATTATTACTAGCGTCCCTGCAGGCGCCCGTCTCCTTCGTGTCCGACGTCGCCTCTCTGACTGATATGCGCTCAAAGAAGAAGGTTTGACACGTTGTTACTACCCTGCATTGTTACACGGTTACAAAAGTAGAATACAATTCAGACAATTCTTTTTATATATGAAAATGACTCTGCGAGGGTTTTCTATTGTCGGTCAAGTGATACGTTATTGATGCATTTTGTAATAATTACACATGTACTGCAAATTGGCACTAGATATCCGCCCACCTTCACGGTTGTGGAGGATCGTTTTGTCTCCGGATCCCCGTGATTCTGAACCTTATTTTGGCACTTTTGGACATCCTGTCTGTGGAACTAGAAAAACCCGCCGCCCGGCGAGGCCCTAAACAACCTCGCTGCCTGTGGAGGTCTCCAATGACGGTCGCTTACAAGTGAAGACGTGCGTCTTTATCCGGGTGAAAAAGGCAGTGTGACGTGGAGAACGGGTTCAGGAATGAATGAGAAGTAATGAGCCTTCAGTCAAAATGTCAATAACCTGTATAAAGATTTCTATCCTCTCAAATTAATATACATTTTATAAAAAAAAAAAAAAAAAAAGAAAGAAAGAAAAAGTGCAGATAAGCTCACCACAACACTGACTGAACATAAAGTGTTTAAGTATTTGGTCCTATGGACAAAAGTAAAATCAACGTTAGGAAACTGATTAGTACTGGAACGATCATAGCAAAGCAGATGGTCAGTTTTCACTTACAGTTCGAATCACCAACATGTGATCATAGTTACACTCATTATCACTGGCACGTTGCCATAATCGATATGCAGTTTTACAGGGAGGGGGGGGGGGCACGGCAGGTTCACGCTCTGACGTTGACCGGCATGATTGGCCAGGCAGCATTCAGCAGCGAGCAACATCATCGTGCCGGAGAGGGAAACGCAGCCAGACGGGCTAAACTATAGTCAAACTGAAAATACTGGTGGGAAAACACAGCCCCCCCCCCCCCCCCCCCCCCTCCACCCCCACTGGCACATTGACACTTATTAGCTAGTCTGTGATGCATTTGTCTGCATTTCTATCTTATGAGTTATTTGCAATAAGCCAAATTGCCTCTATTAGGATGGAGGGAAACTTTTTTTTCCCACCAACATACTTGGAAGTAAATCTGAATAAACTTTTGTCGTCTGCTCGTCGACACAGGTCTGCTAATTGTCTCCATGTGGTTGAAAGCCTGTGGCTTCGAGGAGAAAACCTTTCCAACACACCGAAACAAAAGAGAAAACTCTGCCGCCGTCAGTCAATATGAACCGCGTTCAGCTCCTCAGCTCAGAGAATATAGACCAGGTTCGACATTTACTTCTGAGTCAAAGTAACGGTTGTGATGCTGCTCAGCCACAATCAAACAAGAGACGACAAAAAGTTTTGTTTCCCTTCTGCTGTCGACTCGACATCCCCCCCCCCCCATGTACAGTTGGCTGATTGTTTCACCAGACGACACTCGATAGCATTTACAAATGCAGCTTTCCTGAAGTGTGTGAAGGTTTGTGGCGCTGCCGTATCAGTGAGTGTGAATCAGGATGACGGCTAAGATGCAAGCAAATCTACTGCGATAAACAGAGACGGCCGTTACTTCTGATCACCATGTTTTTAAGCTTTGACAAAACTCTAAGCTAAGCTAAGCTAAGCTAAGCTAAGCTAAGCTAAGCTAAGCTAAGCTAATCACACTGCCACTGGGACCGATGTCGCTCTGCGCGTCTTCCCCACAGGAAAAGCCAGAACCTCCCAAAATGTCCAGATTTCTGTGTAAAGTTTCCCCCCCTGCTGAATGCAGTCTGGACAGGACTGACGAACAGTTTGTTTGTTGTAGAGTGAGTGAAGTGTTGGGGGGGGTTTGGGGTTTGGGGTTTGGGGTTACTAAAGCACCCGGTGCATATGTGGCGTGGTCAGTGGGTGGTGTGAGAGTACTCAGGGGTTAACAAATGAGGAAGCCTTGGAACTCTTCCTGGTCCAGGTTGGCTATAAGCTCCTGATCTGGGGGGGGTCAGCTCGGGGGGTGGCGCGTGAAAAAGCGATCAAAGTTCTCTGCGTCACGCCCACACTGCCATGGAGAGGAAGAAGAGAGAGATGGAGGGGATGGAGTGAGTTTGATGAAGCATGAGGGGTGGGGGGGGGGGGGGGGGGGGGGGGGGGGGGGGTGGGGGGGGGGGGGGGGGGGGGGGGGGGGGACAATGACAACAACAAAGAGAAAAAAGAGAAATACAACTAAAACATGACATCAACCAATCAAATCGCTCACAGCCGGAGCCGTGGATTTCCATTGGTCAAAATGCGAGCCGGCGACGTCGCAGCTTCATCATTGGTGACGACACTCACAAACCCCCGACTCTGTGTTTGTGGGCGTCGTGACCAATGGCAGGTGATGGTTGGGTTTGGGGGGGGATGAGCGAGCCAACCCAGTCTAACTTACCTTGAACGTTCCACTTAACATGTTATTTTCTTCCTGGCGGCGAGTAACGGCTAAACAGTGACGGTCGGACGGGACTAAACAGGCCACGAGTGCGAAGATACTCACAGCTTTCGGTTTAAAAGGCGGCTGGACCTCTTTGTTTTCCAGTTTTTCCCAGTCTATGTAGCGGAAGAAGGCGTGTTCTTTGATGTCCCGCTCGCCCTCCGGACCACAGCCCAGACGCTTACCTGGGTGCTTGGTCATCAGCTGCAAGTCACACACACACACACGGGTCGAGATCACCTTTAGCCCACATTCAAGTGACATTTTCATCCACTGATCTGAGGAAAATAACATTTTCCGACTTTTGTCATCAGTATTGTTCAGTTGTGAAAACACATTTAAAGCTTCTCTATGAATACATTAATGAACGAATCAGTTGTGATATGAGCCACTGACTGTAGTCACGGCATCCGTCAAATAACAAAACTATATGTATATTATCAACCATGTATTTTGCTACTTTGTGCACTCGTATATAATAATATATATAATGTAATTTCTAATGGTGTGTAAATGTTATCATTGACCCTGATATGACACATGGTTATATTGTGATACTGAACTTAAGGATAACTTGACGCTGGTATGTTTCCTCCCTTTATTTGTTCAAAACATAATTTCCTTCTTCGGTTAATATGATTGTTGGATTTCAATAGAATACGTGATAAAATATGAAAAAAAGTGTTTGAACAAAGCATCACATGCAGGAATGTAGTGCAAATGTACAAACATATGTCCAGTGCAGTTAGAAAGAAGCGCTTAGGGTATTTTTTGCAAATAATACACTACATTGTAGGTCTGTGATACTAAATAACACAAAGCCAATATTGTACAGCTATTCAGAGAGAAAGTATAAAATTTTAGAGACTTTTCACACTATAATCAAGGACATGTGTGATTTTGGCTTGTATTTTGACTTGATTTATTATTTATCATGATTAAATGGCAGATAAGGGTTTACTTAAACTTAAAATATCAAATTCATACCTATAGACAACACTCATTTGAAAAAGTCTCTCATGAAGAGTTAAAACCAAACAAACTGAGGGAGACAATTAAACCCAGCAACCTTCAAGGCCTTCAAGGTCTTCAATGCTTCTCTGCAGGTCTCAGAAAAAGATCTGGATCACAGACTGATGTTGATTATATTTTGTCCATGAATACTTATTAAATAATTCCAAGTGGTCTGCAGGTTTCTCCTCATCTCTTCTCCCCGACTGCTGCTTCCAGACTCCTACTTCCACATTAAAGCTTTTAACCAATCACCTTTTAGCTATCACCTGTTGCCGGGTAAAGAAACCTGCCTGAGGCCTTCACATTCAGTTCTGCAGGCGTCTGCAGTGTAAAACTAGTGTCGTCACGCTGCTGCTTCAACCAATCAGGTTTTGATATTGGTGACTCAGAGCCTTCTAGAAGGCCTAGCGTGACGTCAGTGTATTCAAGCCCTCTGATTGGCTGGTCAGAGAGTTCACCCTCCAGCTAGCTAGCTGCATCTGTAGCGAGCTGCACCAACAAAAATATATTTAATAGTGGTTTTATCAACCTACAATGACTAAAGGAGAAGATAAAGATGGTTGCAGATTTATTGTCAAAACAATTTTCAAGAGGAACTTTTCCAAGAGGTCATTGAACGCACCACAGCACTCGGGGGCACGGAGGTCCAGTACAATTTACCTGCGCTCACTACAAACTCTGACAGGATTCAGGATTAGATTATTTGACTTCATATTATTTTCAAGACCATGAAAAGCTTGTCTCCCTCCTCGACCCCCAGAGGTTTCTGGAGAAGCAGCAGCTTTTTTTATGCAGCTGCAGGAGAAGAGACGTGAACTCTGACTTGTTTAATTCGTAAGGTATTTATTCTGGCTCCACGAGTATCTGTCTGTGATGCAAAGGATGTTTACACTGCATTTGTGCAGTAACATGGTTTGGCCGCTGATTAAAACTGACAGAACCATTTAGAAAGTACCTGATAATAACTTGTGTTCAGAAATATAAGATTGTATTACTCGGAAATGCTTCGGAACTCTTGCAAAAATGTAATCCAACACGTCACATTCGGTGAATGTAACTTAGCTGCTGAAGCCAAATACAAAACACTGCCTGAGGTTCTCCTCAAAGTCTTGAACTGATGCAGCGTTTTTTATTTGCAGATGGTCACACCTGCAGGCAGAGGGGAGCAGAGAACGGAGCTGCTCAGGGTGGAGGAGACTGAGCACTTCCACTCCAGACGAGCAGCTCCCCTCCAGTGTTCAGAGTGGGCGTGAAGAGCGAGCAGGCACATGGCCCCGCGTCGTACCAGTGTGTGTTTCTCACCCCCTTGCAGATGGCGACGGCTTCTTTGGACATGGACTTAGGGTAAGAGACGTGATGCTCCATGATGGACTGGAACAGCTCATCTTCATCCTCGCCGTCGAACGGCGGCTGCGGAGGAGCGAGACGCACGCCGTCATTCTCGCCTCTCGTTCAATGACAAACGCCGACAGTAAACGCCAACCAACCTGTCCAGCAAGCATTTCATAAAGGAGTACTCCGAAGGCCCACCAGTCCACAGACTTCCCATAGGGCTGATAGGCTATAATCTGTTTAAAAAAAAAAAAAATTATAAAATGGTGATGTGAAATGGCGAAGCACAGATCAGGTGGAGGACGTGACGGGAGCTCACCTCCGGAGCGATGTAGTCTGGTGTTCCACAAAAGGTCTTTGTGGTGATTCCATCGTGCATGTTTTCTTTGCACATGCCGAAGTCAGCGATTTTTATGTGGCCTTCTGAGTCCAGCATCACGTTGTCTAGTTTTAGATCTCTGCAGATGCACATACACACACACACACTAAATAAAACGGCACACGGGTGGTGTCACTCGGGGGTCTGCACCTTCTGTGGTAGGAGTTATTTTTCTCTACCACAAAATTAAACTTGTCTGGAGCTGAAAAACCCATTTAAGCTTCAGAAATAATGGGGCCCACATCAAGTTAAATTCCTGATCTTTGAGAATAAAACCTGCTCAACAGGCAACAAAACAAATCAGGACAAGAAAACTGTCAATTCAAGACACGAGGAAAAGGGGAAAAAAAGCTTTTAAAGGTAAAATAAGAGGGATTATTAAAGTTGTGTAAAATAAAACTAATGACAAATGCAAATACATAATGAAAAAAAAACATGCGACGTAAAACAAGTGTTAAAAAACCCAAAACAAAACTGTTTAAAACACTAATCTAGAGTGAATAATATAGAAAAACAACTCAAACAAAAGTTACTCTCGCAACGAAATAATAACAGTCGAAGGAAATTCACCAAAACGTCCTGGAGTCCAGATTACTCACCGGTACACGATGCCTTTGGAGTGAAGGAAGAAGAGGCCGATGGCTATTTCTGCAGCATAAAACCTAAAACATACAAACAACAGTTTGCAACAACATTTGCATTTCTTCCAGGTGTTACAGGGGACCAGTCTTTGGTTTCTTTTGGGAATACGAAGCATATCAAGGTGAAATATACAATATGATAGAATATTTTATAAGTTGCTACTCATCCAGGATGTAATTCTATAAAACGTAATGTACATGTGAGGACAACAACGTCAAACACACGGTCAGGGTTTATTCAGAGCTTTCAGTGTAAAGAAAGACGAGGGGAACTGAGAGGTGATCTGAACGTGATAAAGTCTTTGTTAACATGAACAAACAAAAAGGTCCGTGTGAGAAAACTGTTCAATCGTTGTCCTGCTGATCAAAAGATTTGAATTGTAATATCTAGTAAGAGGCCATACGCACACACACACAATATATATATAGCAAGTAAATTTGATTTATATAGCACCTTTCTCAGATATAGATCACAAGGTTTTTTTTTACAGTACCTTGAAAAATAAAAGAAATAAGATCAGTAAAACTACAGAAGAAAGAAAAACGTACATTCGCAAGATAAAAAAACTAAGTAGATTTGAGCAGCTACAGGTAAAAGGACTGTCTGAATGAAAACACGCACACACACACACACACACACACACACACACACATACACACACACACACACACACACACACACACACACACACACACACACACACACACACACACACACACACACACACACACACACACACACACACACACACACACACACACACACACACACACACACACACACACTAGCCTGCTATGGTTCTGACACTTGAGGTCATTTTATCAATTTAATTTGAATATAAATCACACTCACAATATAACAAAGAAGGAAATAAAAGCATATTAAAAGATCTTATGAGTAAATAGGACAAGGGGAAGCGATGTAAGGATCTTCCAGGACAGACGGGAAAGTCAGACATAACATAATCAGCGCGTGAAGGTTAAGGTGAAACATGTTTCTGAAAGGTTGAAGCGGCTGGATGGTGGACTTACAAAAAGTGTGTGTACTCACACAGCATGAGGCTCCTTGAACTTGCCGACCTGCTGGATTTGGTACATGAGATCTCCTCCGTTGATGTACTCCATGACAAAATACAGTCGGTCCTTGAAGGAGAAGGAAGGAGCAGTGAGTCCATTTAAAATTTTTAAAAAAATAGCGAGCTAGTTTGATTAAATACACCACATGTGGCCGACAACAACTTGCCATCACTCCGATATGAAACCCGGGGAAAGACTCAACCAGTTGCAAAGGAAGAACGGCAGGTGAGCGGCCACATTCCTCACCATCGTTTGGAAACACGAATGCAGCTGCGTGAGAAAAGGAGGCTTTCCAGCCAGAGCCAGGACTCTCTTCTCCACCATGGTGCACTCCACGTCGTCGTCTTGGATCACCACGTCTTTTTTCAGGATCTTAATGGCGTACAGCTCCTCCGTGCCTTTCCTCTCGGCCAGCATCACCTGGAAGGGATTCAAGACTCCACTTTGCTGCCGCTTTCCAACGCAAAACGACACTTTCCCATCAGCCCCGTCTCACCTTGCCAAAGCTGCCTTTACCCAGAACCATGATGAAGTTGAAATCTGAGAGCTTGACGCGGTCCTGATTGCCGTTGCTGTCGTATTTGCACACGGAGGAGGAGGAGGAGGACGAGTCCGTCGGCTTCCCAGGACCCACTCTCGCCCTCTGAGGAGAGGCCCGATCCCAGAGAGAGGAAGAGGTTATGCGGGAGAAACAAACAACCAGGAAGACAAATCAGAGCTTCGGTCAATCTCACCTCAAACTTTTGTCGTAGCTCCTCATTCCCGTCCTCCCCCTCTGGCTGGACGGGAACATTGAAGTATTCTCCTTCCTCTTGGGACAAAAGCTTAAACCTGAATCCCAAATAAGATAAAAAAACAACAGAATTACTGCCAGAATATGACAACAAAGCCTCTGAATAGTCACCTTCCTCCGTAGTTCTCTCTATATGCCTCTCCATCCTGATCGCTCACCATCCATCCACCCCTTGTTTCTGAAGCTCCGAGATCCCGAAGGACAGTGACCCCATGAAGTCATTCCTGCTGGTCAAATCCCAGTCCCAGATCTCCACCGACAGACGGCGGTCCTTGTCACTTTCTTTGAGGTGGCTGAGAAATGAGGACAAATAGCAGGACAGGGAAACGGAAACCGAGATGAAGGACGTCCTTAAAATAGGTGAAACCAAGTCACTCGCTCTCTTCTTAAAGAAGCTTCAGAATAGTAAACATCTGGACAAGGGGGACTACTACATGTCGGCGCCTCTCTGAGAAGTCACAGTAACCCAGAATAGCTTGATTAACAATGAGCAGAAACGGGGGAGAACTGGGGACGGGGGTCACTTTGCAGCTCGGTGTGCTTGTGTGACTCAAGAAAACCAACAAGATCAGGCCAAGACCGTAACTTTAGATAAGGCAGGCTACACTCAACGGCGTCAGGAAGCGGAACGTGTGGATGTGGTGGCCCAGAAGGAGAGGAGCCTCACAAAGTGAACGTCTCATTCCAGGTCGGGTTCAGGCAGCACTTGATGGTCTTGGTCTTCTGCTTGCTCTCGCTCTTGGGGTCCGGGATCAGCTTGAGCTTGACGTAGGGGTCTGACAGGCCGTTGGGGTCCATGGGCACCAGGTTCCTCGCCTCTTTGACTGTGAAAAATTGAAGAAAATGGATTTAAAAGAAAAAAAAAAAAAGCACTTTCGCCGGGAAATTGGTGGTTTTACAGAGGACGGCGGGAGGCGAGTCTGCAAACATGTGTGAAGCTTCCAATTCCCACTCTGACCTGCCCCCATTTCCTTCTGGACACATTTGACAACATTTAACAACATTTAACAGCAGTTTAGTTTGTGCTCCATAATCAATCCACGGTTGTCTGAGGGACACAGAGTTCGGCACGTGGACACGCGTCCCACTGGGGATGTGGGTCAATCGTTGGGTCATCGACCACCTAATGGACTTTCCAGTTTCATTCTTGGGCGGATCCAGAGCTTTGAGCGGTGCTGTGTGTGTGGGTGTGTGTGTGGGTGTGTGTGTGTGTGTCATTGGGGGGGGGAGAGTACCCACTGGTGACTGTGAGAACTTCCTCCACGATTTGGGCGGAGATGTAGATGCGTCCCCGCCGCTCCGTGTGATCCGTCCCACACAGGTTGGGGACGTTGGCCACACACCTCTTGTGGATGTTCATCATACAGTCTGCACGGAGAGAAGACACCAGCGTCAATCAAACCACAGATGGGAGGGAGAAGCTCGACCAGCGTATGACACACAGGCACAATTCATCACCAGGAGGAGTTGCAGAGCCGGAGATTGAACGCAGCTCTTTGCCTAATAGAAATATCAAAACGCCGGAAAAAATAGTCCCTTTTCCCTCCAGTCGTCCGACTTGAGAGGCACTAATTAAATAAATATCACAGCTGTGGTTTGTTGTTCATTTACGTCAGGCTTATTAAAATATACTGAAACAATTCAAGCCTTTTTTGTCTCATTCATAAGATGTTTTTCCTCGTTCTGGAGGCCATAACAACAAAACTTTCTTCTTCTTTTAAATGCTTGTAACTTTTTAATTTGTTGTTCAGCTTACGATGTTGTGAATGAAAAGACAACAAACAAAACAATCATCTTTTTTTCTAAGACGTCCCTGCAGATAGAGTTTGGATTTCCAGTCAGTTTTGCTGGGGTGTTTTTGTGTTCGTCATCAACACTTGTATCACTACGTTTGTGCCGTCAAGAGTTAAAAGCAGCTGTTGAAGTTTCAGCCAGATTCCATGAGCTTAAGGTTTAAGGCCCTTATTCCTCTACAGACCGAGCTTCTCCTTTACTTTTACTTTACTTTTTGTCCACACAATCTGTCAAACTGTTGAAACCTCGTCAAGAACGTACAGGAAGGTTCAGCAGGCCGTCCTCACATATTAACTCAGACTGCTGTATTGTGGCTTCATTATTGTACTTTATTTAGTGACGTATGTTTTTGAGTGTGACGGGGACAGAAAAACCCGCCTTGAGGAAAAGTGGTTGATGAGGAGGAGTTTTGCACTCTTGTTGCACCATGAAGAAGGTCCATGATTCAGTTTAGAACAGTGTTTTTCAACCTTTTTGAGCCAAGGCACACTTTTGTCTTTGGAAACATATGGAGTCACACCACCACCAGAAAATGTTAAAATGTGAAACTCTGTAGTCTATATTAACAATATAAAGTCATGCTCATCAAAGTTTTATCAACAGGAATCAAATAAATACAGAAAAAAAGTATTTCCCAATGTCTTTTTTTAATAGTGACTCCCTCAGTGTGAAACCTGGACCTGATGGATGAAGAGCTGAGATCCTGGTTCACATTCTTCCTTTTCAAAAACTTCTCCATCACTGTCACTGACACAGTACTTTGATACAAGATGGTAGCAGGAGGTGGAGATTAACCACACTGACGTCTGTCACTTTACATTTCAACGGCAAAGTTCTGTGCTGCCCTCTAGTGGTGAAGAGTATTGTAGCATCACGGAGTTGGTCGCTGCAGGGCATGATGGGAGTTCAGGTTATGTGTTGCCGGAGGTTATTGAGGGTTATTGTTGGGGTTGTTGTGTGTTGATTTGTGCTTGTGTTGTGTTTTTGTTCCTCGGTTCAGATAGTTAATTATTTCGTCTAGTTTGGTTTGTTGGATGTTGGTGTGCAACCATGAGTGAGAAATGTGTTGTGTGGAATGTCATCCTGTTATGACGTTCCAGTTGCGCATGTTCATGTCAAAATAAAAGCCTCTGGTGATCAGCTGGCAGAAAAGAATCTCGACAGAGCAATTCTTCCACGGCGCTCGTCACAGTATTTATACATGACTACTCTACACACTGCTCTGACAGCGGCTGTGAGAGCAAATGTTTTTTTTTAGAAAAAATGTGAAATTGGATAATTTCCCACGGCTCACCTGACTGTATCTCGCGGAATACCAGTGTGAAAAACACTGATCTAGAGTCTCTTTCTGTGCCATGTTTGCATTTCCTCTCAATTTTCCTCCGCAGCCCAAAAACATGCTTGTTGGTTCAATCAGTGTCTCTAAATGTACCTTTCATGTGAATTTTACGATGACTGGGATTGACCTCATCTCTCCCTGCACACCCCGAGCAGAGTCACAGGTGGTTAGAAAAAACCCAAAACAAAACAACAAAACCCAATAAGCCACGAAAAGGAAATCGCATCAAATCCTCTAAATACGGGATTTCATGAGAGGAAGTTGAGGGTATATTCAAGGGTTTGTTTTTCTGTTAAACCTATTTGGTGCTTTGGGATTAAACCTTTTTAAATGAATTTCCTGGAGTCAGAAGTCAACAACCAGCCACACGCACAAAATGAAGCTTTCCAGGCTGGAGTGCCTGTGGGATTAAATTAATGAGGTGGAATCAGCAGAAGCCCATTTATTATGCTTCACATCGTCACTGTACCAACAGTTAGAATGCCACGCATTAGACACACGTCTGCTTCAGTCTTTAATTGGGACAAACATTAATGGATCCTTTGTGCAATTTTGCATTAGGCTATAGAATTGTATATATATGGTGGAGAATATTTGACAGGGCAAACTAACTGATGTTCATCAGAGTCATTCTTTGTTGTTTGAAGTAGTTTGGTTTTTGAGTTCGTTTGCTGATGGGCCAAGTTTTCTTTCTCTTCGTTTAACTCTTGACAGCTACACGGAATATGTAAATGAAGTGGGTATTGTTAATTATAGCACTATAGCAGAGTTATGCAAGTCCGTGTATCAGGTAAAAGTAGTGACAGATGGTAGCAAAGTACAGACAGAATGACATTTGTTGTAACTAGAAGCAGTTTGAGGTGAATTTGCAATAATCTGTTAAGGAGTTAATGTATGGATTCCTTTCATTACGAGAATATATGATAAACATCTTTTGTTATGGATGTCCTTCATTGAAACTGAAATGTTCGGAGTCTGAGTTTGAATAACGCCGCAGAAAGATAAATTAATTCCCAGTCAGTCAGTACAAAGTGTTAAAAATGAATGAGACACTTAACTTTGCATTCAGGACTCGTTTTCAAATGCTCAGAACTTAAAGATGATTCAAAGAGGAAGATAAATCAGGACAAATAAAATCTATGCAAAATGGGAACTCAGAAATAAAAGTATCTGCAACAAGTCAACTAAATATTTACAACACGTAAAAGCAATTATTCCATCAATGCTTCACTCTGCAGAAATCATCAATCAGAACCCAAAGAATTTAAATCACATTTTTCAAAATATTTATACTAAACTCTAGTTATCTGCTCTGAAAGAAATGTCAAGAGGTTATGGATTCTGCACATTTACTAGTATTCAGAACAAAATAGTGGGAGGGGGCCTGTCGATGACGTATTCAGCAGCCAATAGCAGTGACCCTGAGTGACACACCCACAACAGTGAGACTGGATATAAGGAGCTGCTGCTGCTGCAGAGGAGACATCGAGACACCGACACCCAGTGCAGATTCATCACAATGACAAGACAAGGACAAGGAACTTTAAGAAAACATTTCTATTGGATGCAGAAGGAGAAAACGCCCCCAGGCCATGTGGATGAGTCATCACACATCAGACACAATGGGGGGGGGGGGGGGGGATCGTGATGCGAAAATGGCCCAATTATAGCACATTTTAACCATCGTTTTATAAGGAAGAGTTCATCTATATATACTGAAAAAAAAAAAAACATCTTTAAAATGAATGGGCCATTTAAAGCCGTGATATCTCCAAAAAAAACGGAACATCTTTGGAACATTTTCTCAAACTACTCCCTGCAGTAACCATCGTCATGATCCCACTGACAGGAATCCAGGAACACATCCCATCCTGAGTGTCTAATCCAAACTAGTGGTGATATTACAGTTTAACCTGCACTTTTAATCATATCAAGGGGAAAACTATTGAAACTTGGAGCCTCTTGTCGTTGCTCGTTCTGCCCACTAGATGGCAGACTACTCTGATGCACAGCCGCACAGCATTCCGGTGCTTGAGGGTCTGCAGAGGTGGAAAGTGAGAAGTTATTGCTGCCTGTGTGTTTTCTGGCTGCATAGTGGGGAAAACGGCGTCGTCTGATAATCTCGTCCGCATGATTTTATTTGTATCTCACTAAAACACATCATTCATTTATGTAATATATTCACCCGGTGCCGCTGCGCTCCAGCAAACCATTAAAACTTGATGCGCTCCAAGGAGGGATGGCACAGATAAAAACAAGTGTTTGATGTGGCACAGTAACGACTCATTGCAGACCTCAACTAAAAGTCTGAGGAAAGGCTCACAGGCTTTTTTTTTTTTAGTATCTCTCAAAACAACCGCCAAATGTCCAGATGAACTTTGAAACGTGCTTCAGTCGTCCTAATAATAGAGTTTAGTTAACGCACACTGCTGACGCATCACTTTGGCTTCAGAGAACATTTTCCTGCATATTTGTATTCGACGGAAGTGGACTATCGAGTCTGCTATAAGTTTTATGACAGAAACCATCAGTTAAAGGAATAAAATCTGACAGGAACATAGATCCTCTTCATGTATTCACACATGGATTAATAGACGGCCGGACTACCAGTAAAAGCGGGGACTCATTTTCATAAAGGAACGGGCAAGTCAAAGTCCACCAAACACCAAACGCTGAACACAGGCACAATGAGGAAATGTCTGCTCTCTATACAACGCCGGGCAGTGAAGGGACAGAACATACTTCCTGTTTGTGTCTCTGCTGCCGACATCAGACCAACGTGACAGTCGAGGAATTCAAAGACAAGTCCTTAAAGTTACACAAAATGTGTTACCAGATAAAACCTTTCTTGCCAAAATGTGAAGTCAATAGTATTAAGTTGAAAAGATGGTGACATGTCCACAGAGAAAAGATTCCATCACAAGATAAACCAATGGGCCAGAACATTATGACCAGTCAATGAACTCCAGTCGCTGGCGAGGAGAACTGGACCACGGTCACTCCCACTAACCAAGGCAGACCGGAAACACCCAGCAAGAGCAGAGAGGCTCTGAAACACTACAATATTTTCACCTGCATCAAAGTAACCTAAATCAGAAATGCCCGTGTTTCCTGCATCCACAAGATCAGCCTTGAAGCCCACGTCTGTTAACGCGTTAACACAAAGTCTCACCTGGGGAGTCTGTATTCACCTTAGTGACCGACTGTTTTCACTTCATCGGTCAGTGGTTTTAATGTTGTGGCTGATCTACGTCTGTCCAAGTTGAACGAAGAAGAGGAAAGGTCGTTTCTCTGAGCCGTTTTCATTTCAAAACAACTGTTCATGAAGATGTCAATGTCATAGTTTTAAAAGTTAAAGACAACTGAAGTCACGTTTTTTCATTCAACGCTTGTTCACATTTTTAAAAACTTCAAGTTATGACAAACTTTACGTCCTCTGACTATTCCAGTGATTTAAACTGGCTTCAATGTAGTTTTGCTAATGAATGAAACAAAGACTGGCTCTTTAATCATATTTCTATATTATGGTTGGTTCTCTGCTCACAGCCATGTGAAGCTGCACGTTCTCTCTGCACCCGGGTCGTTTTTATGGCCGATTATAAACATCTCTCAGCATAATGTGCAAAACAAAATGTCATTAAACCACATAAAACCAATCTCATCGTTATATACACGAATACAAAGCAAATACACTGCAGGAATGTTACATTAAACCTGGTACAAAGAGGAAAGAAAAACATCAGGGATTTTCAGTACAATTCTAAATGATTAGCCGTCCCCTGCACTTGTATTGCGCTCTCACACACACACACACACACACACACACACACACACACACACACACACACACACACACACACACACACACACACACACACACACACACACACACACACACACACACACACACACACACACACACACACACACACACACACACACACACACACACTCTAGTGTACGTACGGTCACACTTCATGCCCTGGTGGATCAGCCCGTACAGCAGGGAGCCACAGTGGTCGCAGAAGGTGGGGCTGGAGTACGTGTGGACCTTGAACTTGTGTTTACTGCGAGGATCCTGCAGAAAGGGGGAGAGGAGGAGAGAGGAGAGAGGGGGGGAGAGGAGGAGAGAGCAGAGAGAAGCAGGGAGGAGAGGGGAGAGGAGAGAGGGGGGGAGAGAAGAGGAGAGGAGAGAGGAGAGGAGGAGAGAGAGGGGAGAGAGGAGAGAGGGGGGGAGAGGGGAGAGGGGAGAGAGAAGAGAGAAGAGAGAAGCAGGGAGGAGAGGAGAGGGGGGAGAGAAGAGGAGAGAGAGAGAGAGGAGAGAGGAGGGAGAGGAGAGAGGAGAGAGGAGAGAGAGGAGAGGAGAGGAGAGAGGAGAGAGGAGAGAGGAGAGAGGAGAGAGGGGAGAGGAGAGAGGAGAGAGGAGAGAGGAGAGAGGAGAGAGCAGAGAGGAGAGAGGAGAGAGGGGGGAGAGGAGGAGAGAGAAGAGAGAAGCAGGGAGGAGAGGGGAGAGGAGAGAGGGGGGGAGAGAAGAGGAGAGGAGAGAGGAGAGGAGGAGAGAGAGGGGAGAGAGGAGAGAGGGGGGGAGAGGGGAGAGGGGAGAGAGGAGGAGAGAGAAGAGAGAAGAGAGAAGCAGGGAGGAGAGGAGAGGGGAGAGGAGAGGAGAGAGGGGAGAGAAGAGGAGAGAGAGAGAGAGAGGAGAGAGGAGAGGAGAGGAGAGAGCAGAGAGCAGAGAGGAGAGAGCAGAGAGGGGAGAGGAGAGAGGGGAGAGGAGAGAGGAGAGAGGGGAGAGGAGAGAGCAGAGAGCAGAGAGGAGAGAGGAGAGAGGAGAGAGGAGAGAGGAGAGAGAGGGGAGAGGAGAGGAGGAGAGAGAAGAGAGAGAAGAGATAGGAGGAGAGAGGGGGGGAGAGAAGCGAGAGGAGAAAAGCAGGGAGGAGAGGAGAGAGGGGAGGGGAGAGGGGAGAGAAGAGGAGAGGAGAGAGGAGAAAGGAGAGGACAGAGGAGAGAGGAGAGAGGAGATGAGAGAGGAGAGAGGAGGCAGGAGATGAGAGAAGAGGGAGGAGAGAGGAGGGAGGAGAGGAGAGAAGAGAGAGGAGGAGAGAGGAGAGAGAGGAGAGAAGCAGGGAGGAGAGGAGAGGGGAGAGGAGGGGAGAGAGGAGAGAGGAGAGAGGAGAGAGGAGAGAGGAGAGAGGAGAGAGGAGGCCGTTGATGGTGGTATTAGACAGGTCATCACTAGCAGTCTTCCTACATCTATTAACATTCACACCTGCAGCCTCAGTTGTTCCCCGTTGCTCTTTAAAGGAGGGATTTAAAGCTCACGGAAACAAAACCCAAACGAAAAACACAAAACATGTTGTCGAGAACCTCCAGACGTGTTGAGAAAGGCAGATCTCTCTGAGATCCATGAAACAACCTGCTGCTGCTGCTCACCGTCTCACAACAGGAAAAGTTTACAACGGTTGAAAAACACAGGGTTTTAGATCATTTTGGGAAAGTGGCCACAGAGGTCGGCTCTCGCTCAGCCAGGATCGTATTGGCGAGGGCTGGACAGTCGCACCGAGTGAGGAGCTCTGGCCTCCAGTGAATCACCAGAGGGGAATGATGTGGGAGCTCTCTGCAGGCCACATCACTTCCTCACAGCCAAAGAGGGGGAAAAAAACAGCTTCTGTGGGAATCTGGCATTTTGAGCACCGGCGCAATGTGGAAGTTGCCATCAGAAAGCTTACGAGTGCAATTTTTATTTGGACAGCCTGGATTTATTTTTGATTTGATGGCCGTGCATTTGTCACAAAATATGTCAGGAGCGAGTGCAACTCCAAATGTGTGACATGCTGGTGGATCTGATCTGTGACTGAACAGTCGTCCTGCAGGCAGAGCAGACGGTTTCATCGTCAGCATTAAAAGCTCAGCGAGGTTTTGGGCCCCAGCATATTTCCCGATATGTCATTAGCCTCTTTATGAGCCACTGCTGGGAAATTCTCAGCCGGTACCCTCGACTTGCCTAAAGAAAAAAAAAAAAGGAAGAACGTGCGGCTTCTTCCACGTCGCTCCCTGAAGGATCCTACCGCCTGCGAGAGACCAAAACGTCTTGCATGCTAAACTGCCAGACTGTGCAGAACACATGTGAACGTTAATCATTTGAATTTTATGACATTTCTGTAACTTTTAAGTTGAATCCTGTCCTGTTAAAAAAAAAAACCCAACTTTGTTATTAACTGTGGCATTGATATTTCTACTGTTATTCTTCTAAGCCAGTGGTTCCAACACTTCAATTGTGGCCCGTCATGCATTTTTAAACGGCCTTCTGGTCTAATCAAGGATCATTTGGCTCCATATCCGAACCTTTAAATAAAAGTCCATTCACACATCCAGTCACTGTGAAAATGCACACTGTGAAGAAGAATAAAGGAAGCATACTTTATTTATTAACCCCTTTGGGGAAGTGCCTTCTCTGCATGGGCCCGTCCTTCACTGCTCAGGGAGCCACAACAGGATCCTGTCAGCAGAGCGATTCACACCCAGACGGCTGAACTGGAATCAAACCTCTACCGTTACCACTCGTACTGTCGACGTCCTTCCAGTTAAAACCCTGCAATGTTGCCTTGAGTAGCACAGAAACTGCCTTTTAAGCACCCACTGTATGCAAAGATCATTTTTACGGCACTCAAATTGTGCAACCTTTTTTTTTGCTGTTGTTGTTTTTCACTCTGTGAATAAAAACAAATGTTGAGAGTCGCAGCACACTGATTGACTGATTTCGTTGGCTGCACAAAAATCAGCCCAACCATTTTTGGTGATGTAACAAAAAAAACAAAGGACAAACAGCGGAGTTTAGTGATTAATAAACATCAGTCGAGTGACTTCCGCCGCCGCCGCGCTGACTCACTGGAGGAGTGTGCGCCAGTGAACGAGAGCCATCGGCTCATTAGGCCGAGGCAGCCAAGCGGCACATTTTCCCTTTACCGCTGTGTCTTAATGGGTTTTGGGGCCGACATGTCAGCAGAACAGAGGCCGAAAGGTGACATCTGTGTCTGCGTGTGTGTGTGTGTGTGTGTGTGTGTGTGTGTGTGTGTGTGTGTGTGTGCTCATTAACACACACCAAAGCCCAGTTCTGACATCACTCATCAGATCCAACACAAAGAAAGTGGACCTGGACAGCAGGTCTCCATCACTGGGCTGCACCCCTGCAGGCCCGGGTCGTCCGCGGGGTGAAGCCGAGAGACGGAGAGGGTCCGCGGAGCATTTCCAGCCTCGTGGCTGCGTCACCAACGGGCACAATGGTCGCCTAGCAACTATGGCGTCAGACCTTTAATGTGGGGAATTGAAAATGGGCAAAAGGCTTTTATTTCTGGTGACACTTCAGTTCGGAGAGCTCCAGATACTTCACTCCACCTCGACCAAATGACGTGCGCCGAGGACGATTTGTGATTTATTTACTTGGTGAATTCGATTAAGGCGAGAGCCCAAAGCGGCGCGCGTGTCCCCCCCCCCCCCCGTCGTGTGGATCAAGTCAAGTTCAGGGGCTTTTTCCACAGATTGATGGCGGTCGCCGCTCTGGACAAAAGCCAGTTAGGAAAGGAAAGTCACCTCCAATTGCTTTCTTACGCAACACAGAGTCTCTGAAGGACACACCTGTAGGAGGCGTCACCGTCTTGGAGTCGGAGGACACGTCTGTGGGCTGCAACTCAATGAAGGAGTCACTGGAACCCGTTTGCCTTCTGCAACTTAAATAACAAGCCCTGAAATGCAGCATTCTAACCATGCAGCCCCCCAATTTCTTTTTTTTTTTTACACCAGTGTTTGGAAATTAAATATTTGGTCAACTCGAAATTCTAATTTTCTACATGAGAAAATCTCATTTGTTCGGACATGGGAGTTACTCAAGTGTGTCTGCAAACCTGCTGCCGAGCGCCAGTGTGCTGTCAGAGACACCGACCTGGCGCAACACAACACCATAGACACCAACAGTGGTCGACATCAGATTGACTATAATGCACAGGGCGGACTGATTCCACGGTGTCAGCCGGCAGCTGTCGTGGATAAATAGCGCAGCTTTGGCCAGGGATATTTGGCAAGAATGAAAGCACAAGGTGCCGTGGCTGATGTAATGATTCTTCATTTATCGGTTTGATTTTAATAATAAATATCCTTCCAAATAACACTGCGGCGTGCATCCCGGTGTTCATTATTTAAAAACTATTAAAAATGTAAGGCCGGCCCCCTGCCGTCCCTCCATGGAGCCCCGACTGAAGACGACTGATCTCCAGCCAGGTGTGATCACTTCTCACAGGTTTATGGCTTCCACTTCAGTTAATGACGAAAACAAACCTCGATCGACATCGATTTGATCCAATTCCATCGAAGAAACTTTCAAAAATCTTAACAATTGAGCATTTATAGAACAGAGAAGAGAGAATTTCACAATGATGCACATTGTTACACTGTTGGTGTTTTTTTTTTCCCCCAACCAATGTGTTTTTTCTGAATGCAACAAAGGCAATAGCTTAATAAAATAGTGAAAGATGTTTCGCAGCCGTGATTGAGAGTGCTGCATCGTATATATCCTCAATAAATGAATATCAGGACTACCTCATCCACTTCAATAAATGAATATCAGGACTACCTCATCCACTATACCTACTTTTGATTTGCAAACTGCATGAAACCTACAAGGAAAACTTTATTTACAAGAAATAGTGTCCTATTTTTGTATTATAACATTACTAGATTATTTGTTTTAAGTGATACTTCAATAATGTAATCTCTAATTACACTATTGGCACTTTATTTCATGTTGGGCTTTATTACATTAAAAAAGGAAAAAAGGTGGCTACCCTAGTGGCAGGAGTTTCAACCACTATGATATTATTGGCTGTTGGTTGTTACTAAAGTTTGTATAAGTTATCAGAATTGATCATCCCTTTGGATTATGGTTCATTCCGAATCTAAATAAAAACTGTGTCCCACTTCTACATCAAATGCCTGATCCTCAACATGTCAAGCATTGACAGAATCACGAGGTGGTGGGAGAAAGAAAGACGTTCAGGCTGCGGGAGAGGAGGACCGGGTGCAGCATTCTCTTCACTCTGGGGTTCCTCCCCTTGGTACAAAGTGCAGTGGGTTCTTATATCTGGAGCTTCACTCTCCTCCAGTTTTTGTGTAAAAGTTACAGAACAAACCAGTGCAATTTTTAACAAAACTATCCAACAAATCCTGGGTTGTTTCTCTTGAACCATCAGGTGAAGGGATTGTGTTTTCAATCTCTGGAAGCAGAGGTTTGACCACTTGCTGCAGTGCTTGAGAAAGAATTTTCCCCGTCCAATTTCGATTTTTGTTCTGCTTTTTATTTTGTCTTTTGGTTTTGTCTTGTTAGTTTTTTTTTTGTATTTTGTCTTACTGTTGTTTTTTGTTTTTTTCTTTTCTTCTAATACCAACCTGTATTAGAATGAATGGACCTTTTAATTCTCAGGCCTGTCCGCCCACACCCTCTTTTACTTTCCCTTCTGTTGTAAAAAACAAAAGTGAAAACACTAATAAAAAGATTAAAAAAATAAAGTGGCACACATGAAGGTGTTTTTTATTCTCTGCCTAAAGAACGTATTTTGTCATCAAACAACCATATTCTGAAATTCCCATCTTCCTTTCTTTAAACTCGTCTGTATTCAAGGACTTGTTTGACTCGTGTTCGTTCTGTTTTCGTCTTTGTTATAAATGTTCAAAGTTAAAACAATATCCCTCCCCCCCCCAAAAAAAAATAGATCATCCTGTGAACAATTTATTCTTTTTCAGGCAGTTTCAGGACTCAGAAGTGACTCTTGACTTTGGGCAGATTGGCAGCAGCATAGATGCGTTTTTGCCAACCACCAGTCAGCAGGAGGTCTCAGATGAGCTCTGGCGTCCAAACTGCCCGTGGCCTGAGCAAATTCACCCACCACTTCGTGAATGTACCCACATTCTGGCCAGTGGCCGCGTGTCGATTCGGACACAGCTTGTGGACTGCCAGAAAACCTGAGAGTCTCCATGTTCTTGTGTGGACATTCTTTACTTACGTCGGAGGCAGGTCCTTTGTCGGCCCCCGGACAGGAGAAGGTAACGAATTCATGACAGCGCTTATGGACCACAAAACAGCACACTAGGAGGAGAGAGAGAGAGAGAGGGAGAGAGGGAGAGGGAGGAAACAAACAAACAAACAAAAAAAGTGAATATCAACCTCCTTTCAGTGACACAAAAAGCAACAGAAATGAATCAATATGTCAATTACACAGCATTCGTCAGCGCACAATAGTCCACTCGTATTTCAGCAGTTCACATTCGCTCCCTCTTTGCTGCTTTGTCTATATTTAGGTTCGTCTCTTCTGTTTGGATGTTTTTGCATGAAACCCGTGGCGTGCTGGGACGCCTCATAATCACGCCACGTAAAAACTAAAGCTGCCGCAGGAAACTTCCCACAGCTTTCAAATGGCAGGCGGCTCTGTACCTGGCGGTCCGACTGCAGGCTTCCTGCTCGCTGCTTGAAGCCGTTCGGCAGAGTGAGCGACTGAAATAAACACCCTTTATACACTCTGCCTAGTATAGCGCATCCACCCTGTAATTAAATAAATCCTTTTATAGGGACATTGGAAGGACAGAAAAATGCTCGAGATCTCCGGATGCTTGCTGACTGGCGTTTAAAACAGATTAGATTTGGTGATAAACATTGATAATCGGCTAATTATTGGGTCAAATAAGACTTTTGGCAGGAGCGTTACCAAACACCCAACATCAGTCCACATTCAGACGTCACAAAGGAGTGAAAACGACGCAAAATATTCACATTTCAGAAGCTACAACAAGCATGTTAGATCATTAAGAGATAACTTGTTCTTTTACAGCCGACTTCTGAGTTCTATAAAGGGTTTCAGTGAAAAGCACCAGTTTACCGAGGACTCCAGACCCACACTAATCCACTGGAACAGAAAAGTGATCCTATATTGCCTCACATTAACCTCTTAGATCATGGAATCAATGAAGGAGGAGAATGTTTTGGGTTTTTTTTAGCTTGTAGACAGAAGCAAAAGTGGCTGCAAATGGATCTGGTTGTAACTGTATACTGAAAACATTGTTTTTCTTCTCCCCTTGGCGAAGCTACAAGAGGCTGTTGCAAATGCACTGTTAAGTGGCTGAGACACGGTGCGATCTGATTCCTACCGTTTCTACCAGAAGAGCTGCTGCGTGTTTCACATTCTCTTCGTTCAGATCCATTAGAAATACTTAAGGAGTCCATTTATGCCAAACGACATGCAGGAAGGAAAAAAAAAAATAAAAAATCAATTGAGTTCCCACACAAAAGATGTAGTGAATCTGGTGTTTTTGCATGACTGAATGAACCTGTAACAACCGGCCTGAACTCAAAGTCACAGAAATGTGTGGAAAATGATCAACAACTTCCTGAGGCTCCGGTTATGGAACAACACTTCAAGTGAAAACGCATCGTTTTTGAATTGTAATTTCAGAAAAGTTTCACATTTACTCAGCGTTTTGAAAGCCATGTCTGTTTACACAGCAACGCTGAAAAAGGGCGTAGTTTTAATGTTGGGCCACTAGTGGGTGCCGTTTGGTTTTGTAGTGAAACCCCACACACACACACACACACACACACACACACACACACACACACACACACACACACACACACACACACACACACACACACACACACACACACACACACACACACACACACACACACACACACACACACACACACACACACACACACCAAAGGGGCCGTACTATGCAAAATTCACTTTCTAATGGTTTTCTGACAGTAGTATGGGTTCTTATACTGGGGGGGGGGGTGAGACCCCAGAAGCTTTTCCCACTTTTTAGAGGACGAGCGCACCATGGAGCAAATCAGAAATGCGGCCCTGCGCTGCATCATAGAGGGCGCTGAACAATCACAGTCAGGGGAGGCTCTCCCTTTGACCCTCCCACTGGTAGTGTGATTAATGCCAGGACACATTCAACATGAGACGTGTGATGTGCCGCTTAATGCAGAGCAACAGGCTGAATAAATTCAATATAATGTGAAAATCTGCAACAGCTAGCCTGAAGGCTAATTCATACTGTCCTTGTCTGCAGAGTCCGCGTGACGTCAAAATGGTCATCCACAACCGTGCGCTGCGCCGGAGCCTATAGTCTGGACATTACAATAAATAACATTTTGATTTTTAAGTGACTTTAATGACATAAAATGTGTTAAAAAAAAAAAAAAATGCATCTTTCCATTTTTGTAGCTCTAACCAAATGATGAAAAACACATTTTATTTGGGCGGCAGTGTTAAATTCATGCCTTTTCTCATTATATCTTGCCGTTCGGCCACCGGGGACGGGACTTGATTTGGCACAGGATTGTACACTGGATGCCCTCCCCGACATGTCCGCAGTAGGATTCAGACCAGTGGACTTCCAGTCTCGAGCTCGCTTCCCTAACCTCTCGGGCCGCCACTGCTCCTCGACAGATTCACAGCTAGAACAGTCACAATTAATATCCAGCATCCTCGCCTGCAAGCACAGCTGTGTGTGGGATGCAGTCCTGAATGCATTCAGGCAGAACTCCACACAACACCATCACAATATGGGCAAACTCCGCGACGCCTCATACCTTTGTTCATTATTACAGTGATATTACTTGTGAAGGTGCCAATATAGACGTGGGGATAACAGTAGATTACAAGTGTCAACCAAACTGCATCACTCACTCATTGCTCAGGCACCACGATGGCACTTTGACATCATTCTCACAAGGGATGGCTGACGGGTTGAATCCATAAGCTCTTCTGATTGGTCTAAAGTGCAAAGAATACACGATTCAAGGTGCTTATTGGAGATATTTCAGGGGCAAGCGTAACTGTGGCCTGGTAACGTGCATGCGTTTGTCTTTCTCCGTTTGTCCTTTGGTGGACTGGTGAACTGTCCAGGGTGTAACTTGACTTCTCCCGCAGCTCGCCGCGATGCGCTAAAGCGCCAAGTGACCCAAAATCGAATGAAGTGGTACATTATATAGAGCAGTATCAATGATTGACCTTTTAGCATTTTGAGGAGCATTTAGGTTTATCATTTGGACACAACTGCATAAATGCCTTTTCAAAAGCCCGAAAAACATTAAAAAAAAAACATACAGAAAGATTGTAAACATGTTTGATTTGATCAATTCGTCCTCACCCTTTTACTTTACAAAGCACTTCTGGAGTTTGTCACACAGAAAAGGGAAGGTATCACCTCAGACGTTGAGACAGCTCGTATTATTGCGGAATTTTAGGAAACAGTTATGTCAGTAATCCGGATGAAGAAATCTGATAATGAAAGTGAATTTCTTTGAACAGATGTGGTGCTGATTCAGCACATCTGGAGCGACAGAGCTAAACTCACATTACTGTGCTTTAAAATGAACAAGTGACTCATAAGGTCTGCCTCCTCTCGAGGTCGGATGCATATAACATGAAATCTCGGCCTTTAAATTTTGATCAGTCACATGCGAACCACAATGACTTGAACACAGCCAACATTAAAACTCCATTTAGATAGAAACTGCAGTTCCGAGTGACACACTCTCTTTACAGCAGCCTGACTTTGTGGTTTAGCCTCATATCACGAGTGTATTTTTACATTAAGAGCCCTGCACAGTGCTGGTTTAATCCATTTATCAATAACTGGGAATATTCGTGTCTAAAAATGGATTTAAGACACAAATATGGTTCACATCTTTACAAAAAGGGTGAGACGATTATGGAACAGAATCACACAAAACACCGACCAGCTTCATCTAAACAGAAAAAAAAAAAAAAAGAGCACACAGGCACACCTGTAGGGTGACATTACGCTCTGCTTTAATCTTAATTATTCAACCTTCTCATTAGATTTTCATGAGGCTCTGTGGCAACCGGAGGCATTTAGTACAGGTTTTCTAGCAGTTAAGCCGAGCGTTCATGATTGTACGTTTATTTGTGGCCACATCAGGCTGATTTTTGACCGAGAAAGAGGCGGAACAGCATCTTGCAGTGCAAATCAGTTGAACTGCACAATACAGCAAACTGTGAGGGAAAAAAACAAAACAAAAGGGACAAACTAAGAAGAGAACTGAGAGGGAGGAATGAGAGAGGGCGATAAGAAACTGAAGAGTGTGTGTCTGTCTCTCTCAGAAGCAGATGTGAGGGACGTTCTGACTGAACGAAGCTTCAAGGAGTCGTTTGACGGCTCAGTGACGGTGTGAAGGTTCAACTACGGGTAAAAGCCGGGGTGAGGCAGCGCCACGTTGGCTTGGGGGGGATTAGGGTACGCATTACGCCAATGAGGGCCCTGGTAAAGATGGAAGCAGACATGTGTGTGTGGGCAGGAAGGGATGGGGGCACAGCTGGGTTTGAGGCAATGTGAGGGGGCGGAGATTCAGTGGTGTGTTTGCAGCATGTCAGAAAGAGAGAACGAGAGGAGCGGCGGCGGAAAAACGGCGAAGAATGCCGTTGCACTTTAAAAGCTTTTCGTCCATAAATCTCGTCCGTCTCCCTCACACACACGCACACGCACACACACACACACACACACACACACACACACACACACACACACACACACACACACACACACACACACACACACACACACACACACACACACACACACACACACACACACACACACACACACACACACACACACACACACACACACAATATACTGAAAGACAGGCCCAGTGACCTGGCGAGGAGGTCTCTGCTCTGTTGCCTAGCAACCAGGCTGAACCCCCCCTTCAGTGGAGTCTACGCATGCCGCCCCATTCCGTGTGATTGACGGCGTTGGCGGCAAATCAAGAGCCCCTCCAAAAAAACAAAAAAAAAAACAATCCCTGCAGAAAAAGCAGGCGGGAGGACAGTTTCACATCAACGGGAGGAGTGCTGGGAAATTCCTCCATCTTGGATGAGTACGAGTCCACAAGCCGCAGACTCGCACAATCACAATTCCGTCCTCAGGGGGGAAAAAAGAAATAAAGTAAAAAGCCAACAGCAAGAGCAATAAGCCTTCTACTGGAGGGTCAGTAAAGGCCGCCGGCTCCTTCTGGACAGGCCGATCCACAATCTGACCAGATTGTGGCTCGAGTCCAGTTACCTTCAGGTGAATTGGGGTCAGCGCTGGCTGTGCCCGTGTGGCGGCGCCGCGCTGTGCAGTGCAGCTATGTGTTTGTTTTCTCAGCCTCGGTGACACCACTGTACCTGCAATCAATATCTCAAAGCGGCGAGCCTGTCGTCCAATCGATGCCAGAGCTACTATTTCAACCGCCCGTCAGCCAATGAGCACGATTAAAAGTGAGCCACAGACACGACCCAATAGGATTCCCTCTCAACACATCTGTCAAACCAACATTGTAAAGATTCATGTGAGAGTGTTTTAAGTCAGCGAGGCTACGACGACTGCCCTCTGTCCTTCAACAGCCAGGATCTGACCGCTTTACATCTCCTAATCAAAAACCAAACAGCGCTTTTAACAATACACAATTCCTCAAAAAAGGTAAGGCAGACAAACAAGCAAACCCACTAATGGTCCTCGGATACATTCGTTGCCTACAACACTTGCAGTCAGTCTGATTTACAGCAGTGAGGTGAAGAGCCGTGACACAGTGGGACGAATGAACGAAGCGAACTTGAAAAATATTCCTGGCCAATGATTTTACACAATTGAGACAAATGTTCAATAAAGCAGCCGATTCATGCCAGCATATTCCTTTCAGACATTAAAAATCCTCATCGAGTTATGGGAAGCCTCTCCTTCACTTTCTCCTCTATTGAGAGCAATTTGGACACATCTCCCCCTTTATTTAGAAAAAAAAAGAAAGAAGCAGAGTCGTCGTCACGCTGAGGTTCTTACCTACGCAAGAAAGTGTGTCCCAATAAATTACTGACAGTCTGACACTATTTGAGATTTCCACGGAATGCTAAGTGTGGAAACACAAAATATCATCAGGTTGAACGGCGCTGCTGTGACGTGGTGTCTGGTGCCCTCCAGCCAGGGTTGAAGGACACTTGTGCGGAGAAGCGAGCTCGGAACTGCAAGGTCACCGATTCCAACGGCAAACAAGGGGACATTATACTCAGACCGGCACCGAGGAGAAGGTAGCCGATCAGGGAAAATCCACAACATCCTCAGAGGGGACAGACACAATACTTCACTGAAGTCGCTTCCGGAGTTTTGTGAGTCCGTCGGTTCTGCAAAGTCTGCAGTCATCCAGTGTCGTCATAGGCGTGACACGACGTGGACATTATCACATCATTTGGTTCGATATTGGAGGATCCCACTAATAGAATGCCTTCGCTTGACATCAGGTGAATGTTTCAAAAACAACCACCCAAAACACATGGATTACGTTATAAGGTTAATATGTCTAAAATCAATAAATAGCTACATAAACAAAACTATTTTAAAACCATAGGCCTATAAATATTAGTATGCTGTATATAAAACCATAGTGAAAGAGTAAAACCTGAACCTTTGGCACAATTTATGAGCACATCTGTCAAAAACACCATGTTAGTCCGTCGTTTCAGTCGGTTACTTCATATTTAACATCCGCATAAGATTTAGGAGCCACAGTTAGGATTCCGCTGTGTTCACCAGATAACAAATCTGACTGCAATCAAGATCCACTTCACCAAGCCGTACGCCCATCACACCTCACTATGATCTACATTCAGCAATGACTTGGCCAAGTCCACAACACGGTAGATTGACATTTCACCCCACTGTTTCAAGGTTTAAACCAATATCCTGCTCTAAGTCTCGGATCCTGTGGTCTTTGTAGATTATTCCTCTGCACGGATCCTTCTTTTACTAATAATAGAATCAACTTTAAATCCAGATATTGCACAGTTGGCAAAAGGTTTGTCTTTTTCCTTAATTAACACAAGCAGAAGAGCACTAAGCTCAGTCTGTATCGTATTTTACAGTTATTCAATATGGTGTCGGCAGTATATTTAGCAGAACATCAGCATCAGCAAACGCTTCATCACTGTGCCTACAAAGAAAGGCACTCAGTCACAGATTGAATAGATTTAATAGGAGATTATCTGCTCATAGTCCACCTCTTGGGCTTACATGCATGGCATGAATACATGTGCCCAAAAAAATCCTTTTTATATTGGGAGTTCAATCTGAAAAAGGATTGTCAGAGCAACAGCTCTCCAAGACTGTTGCTATCCATGCATTTTTTAAGATTTTCTGGACCCTCTCCCAGATAGTAAATGTAGAATGGATGTAAATGGACTTTACTTATTTAACGCACTTCCACTGAATCAACAGTCACATTCATCCCCCATTCAAACGCACCAATAGCGATGGCCGTCATGAGAAATGCTCACACCACTGGCAGCAATGGGGCTCAGTGTGTCGCCCGAGGAAAGACGTATTTACAGGCGAAGATGTGGCGTCGAACATTGAGATCAGAAGACAAGGCGCACCACCACCTCAGCCACTGTCACAGCTGCTAAAGACCCCCTGACACAATTCTGGATTTATTGTGAAAACACTTCAAAGCAGAGGAAGTGCTGAGGAGACGGCAGAAAAGCTGCATATGCATTGCTATTGGATGCAGAATTGGTAAAAAGCCCTGGAGTGCAGGATGAGTCATCAGACATTTGACACCGTTTCACAGAAAGAGCAAAACAAGGAGAGAATTGAATATAAACAAAACTAAAGTTATATCATTTGATGGTAATTTGTCCCGGATCAAGGGATAAAGCTAATTTGACAAAGGTGGACACTCGTGGCCCTGGGGGCGGGGGGCTGGCACAAAACTGCAGTCACATTCTATATATGCTTCAATTGCTCAGGTTTAAAGGGCGAATGTTTGGTCGGCCAAACTATTAAACATTCGCCCCCTTTGCAAGACGGCTTCAGAAACAATAGTCCGATAAACCAATTAGCGTTTCATTCATGTGCAAGTCCTCTTAACTGTCAAACAGCCGCCCACCACTATTTGGGGCTACAGAGCCATCAGTCAACAATTCCCCCTCCCTACTAGTGGAGCTTTAAAACGGCGTGGAGAAATGTTGGAGGGACGGCCTCTTGTAAAACAAACACAACGCAGCAAGTAGGCTGTATCACAATAAACAGACTGGCATATAATCAATCTACTGCTGCAAAACACAACAAAACTAAGCTGAGGAGTTTAGATATTGAGCAATAAGAACCAGTTGTTGCTGCTCGCGGTTCCACACCCAGACCAATCGGACATCGTTTACCCCGAGACGCTGCAATTGTCCCTCACTCAGTTGACTTGACTGAATTAGAAAGGAGCCATATTATCCAGCTTTTCAACACTTTCACATGGGTCTCGGTCCAATAACACTGTTTCCTAACTTTATTGCCCTAAATCCAGTTTTTCCTTGATTTCCCTGCATTAGACTATTGGATCCTAGGAGCTGCATTCAGAATCTGCTGTGTCTGTGTGAGCTGGACTGGCTCCACCCACACATGTCCATCTATGGGAAGAGGAGGAAGTTCTTCCTCTCGTGGTGCCATGTGCCAGAGCAGAGCTGTCTAATTGTGGGAGGAGTCAAAGGGGAGGAGCCTACTTTGATTGTGATTGGCTGAACCCCCGATGACACTATATAGGGTTTGATTTCTGATTGGCTGGTTGGACCAACACACTTTTTAAAACCTGGAACAAGCCAGGGAGCGAGAGGACACACTGTCTTCTCTCCTGGGACGTCGTTCAGGTGTGGGGACGATTATTACTGCTGGAAAACCTTTAGAAAGTGAATTTTGCATAATATGACTCCTTTAAAGACAATCTGTTGAGGTCATGAATCGAATCAGAGTCAATCTATGCGTTTGTTTTTTATATTTTGTGAAGTTACATAGCATGACACCTTTAAATGAAATTATTGTTGAATTGGCTGAGAAAGTAATTGCCAAGAACGTCCTTAGTGGCTTTTTAATGTGCTTCATGATGAAACTGGCAATCCCCAATCTCTGCCTGTCCATATGTTGAAAAGCAAGAGAGAGAGAGAGAGAGAGAAAGAGAAAGAGAAAGAGAAAGAAAGAGAGAGAGAGAGAGAGAGAGAGAAGTGGTGAATGTGACTAATCATGTAAAGCACACAGATTGCTGGAGCAGTAAGCCTGGGCTGTGCACATGAAGTCCATTCACCATTTACATATTTGTTACGCTCTTGGAGTCTTGAAATGGTGAAAGACAGCAAGCAGAGAAGAAAAGTCAAAAAGCAAAGGATTGGACAGCGAGCCGGCTTCACCAAACAATCAGCAGCCAGTGATGAGCTCCACTAATAATCGTGGAGCTAGCCGCAGCTAGCAGCCACCGCTAACCAATGCAGAGCGAGATGGAGATGTAATTGTCTTCACGGGATCTAACTCGCGCTGCTCTCTCATCAGATCAATGCTCAGATGGTGATCCAATCTGTCCAAGGATTGTTCCCAGAGTCTGAATCTAATCTAAAGTGATGTTTTATGTTCTGAGCTCCAGCCTTTCAGACGTCACCCAACAACACCCAACCTCACGCAACGCGAAGGTAACATCGTTTGGGAAAAGGACAGATGTGAATCATTTATTTGGCGACAGCTGAGCTCCATGTCGCAGCTTCTATATCAGGATCCCAGTATAGTATTAAAACGTATATGTTGTATAAACAGCAGGACTTTAGCAGGAGGAAGAATCGCATAACGTCACCGGTGCTTTACTTTTAATACGACCAGTTAAAATACGTGCACTATAAAGGTCCGTCATGAAAATGATTGTACCAAGACCCACCAACACTGTCTTTTCCACCTCTTCAGATCAATATTTTATAATCACTCATTTCAACTGAATGGAATGAGCTAATGTGGCTTTTTCCAATCGTGATAAATGAGCCAAACAAGCTACGCCAAAAGTCTCGGCCCGACACCCGATCAGAGATACGTTTCTTTCTTGAGCAGGAAACAACATGAGACTCACTTCCTCTCTTTTGCTTTTGGTGTACTCAGATTTGCAGACTCACACAAATAAACAACAGTGAGAGAAAAGCTACAGGCAGGAAAGACGGAAAGAAAATAATCTGTGGATACCTGCAGAACAGGTATCCAAACACACCCACAATGCACAGAAGACACCTTTGTCACACACACACACACACACACACAAAATAGTGCATTTCGCTGAAACACTCCGTCAGCGCCGCACGTCAGAACAAGTCCACACCACATGTCTGGAATTCCTCTGAACCACGCCACTGTTCACACAGTCCTCACTGTGAGCTGCTCACGATCCTCCCGCTTCGCTCTCACGTTAGGTGAAGAGGACGAAGAAAATCCCCGAATGAACCGAGTGGTGGTGAAAAGGCAGCAGCGTAAAAACCAACAGACACTCGGGGTTATAAAGAAAATCGGTGTTGTGATAGATGTTTTGGACTTTTCCCCGTTCAAACAAGCAACAAGTTCAACTTCAGTCACCAAATCTCCATCAGAACTACTGTGTTGGTTCCAAAACCTGCTAGTTCACAGCAACTGTTATGGATTTTAGGAGAATTTGTTGTTTGCAAACACAAGAAAAAGTCATTTGAAGCAAAGCTTTAGAGAAAGCAGGGGGGGGGGGGGGGGGGGGGGACATAAGAATCACAGTTTTTGTTCCAACTAATCCACGGGCTTTGAGGTTAGGTCCAAAAATAAAGAGAAAGAAATGTGAATGAAGAACAACTCACAAGCAGATATTCTACACCGAGGCAACAGATGGATGTTTAACAAAAGTCTAGTTTTGGACAAACGTTGGACCAACGATCGACTGTCATGCTTGTTTTCAGTTGAGACTTCAGCACATGACGAAGTTTATGAACCGAGCTGAGATGTAGGTGAGTGTGAATGACCAACCCAGTGCCTTGTGGGATCTGAAGAGACACTTTGTGAACCTGATGTGAATCCCGTTGCAACGTGTGCTGCACACTGACATCGTAGTCAGCAATTTGACAAATGTTGGTCTGAACGAAATTCCTTTGTTGTTTGGGTCCAGGGTGTGCCTGACCTTTCACCCACTGTCAACTGGGATCTGCTCCAGTCCTAAGAGGGGATCCTAATGCTAATGCCTAATGCTACAACACCGTGTGATTTTCATCTTATCGAGTTCATAGCTCGCCACGCTGTACGACGTCAATCCAACAAACCTTGGACTCGACAGAAGCCCACGATGCAGGTGAGTCGGCGTGACTGTGCAACATTAAACGTGCGTCATCCATTATGAAAAAGGAACCATCCAAACACGAACAGAGTCCTCGCCCTTGTGCAATTCCTGTTTTTAGAGAGAAATCCCAAATAGTTTTTGTCTACATCCCCACGTACTTTTTTTTTTAGCGCCAGTTCCCCGTCATGTCACCGTCCACGTCTACGGTTGGTTAGTTTGACGTAGGTCGCAGCAGCCGTCACACTCGCCCCACATTTCTGACCCCCTCAGAATTTCAGCGCGGGTTATATTCGGTAGCCATGACGACGGCTCCCCTGGAACCCGACTACTGGACGACCGATTTCGAGACAGGACAAAGATATCACCACGACTGCTCGCCTTTGTCTGAGACGGACAGAGGTCACAGTGTGCAAAAGTAAGAGCTTGTGTTTAGGAGCTACAGAAGCTGGATGACCAAACCGTTGCTTGCTGGGAACCCAAGGTGAAGATCAGTCTGAGCAACACTCAACAAAACCACCCCGTCTTTTATCATTTTCACCTCGTAAAGGATTTACTTAATCCAGCTTAACTTTCTCACATTTTCACTGCGCGGAACGTTTCACTGTAATCGTGGATCATCAGTGTGCAGCACCAACCTTTTGAGCCGTTTGATCACGGAGGCCCAGTAACAGTGTAAAATTCTTTTTTTTTTTTTTTAACTACCTTTTTACTGAACAGATAAGAGATTAATGTAAAGCAAGTTCAGGCGCCTCGGTGCTGAAACAAGATAAGTAGACAAGCTGGACGAGGGAGAATCTGCAGAGATTCTACTTTTTCACTGTTGACATTTTACTGCTCATGTTTTCTTTTTAAACCTACATCATTTCAAACCAGTTTTTTTTTTTTGGAAAGTAAGGGAAAAAAATGAGTTCTTGACGTAAACATGCAAATAACACAACTTGCACTTTTTTTTTTTTTTTTGCTGTGAATAATGAAACTTGCTGAAAGGTGTTTTGTTGCTGCAGCGCCACCAGATGAAGCTCAATTCATTCTCAGCTCAGTTTCCACTGATATTATTAAATAATCAAGACGCCTGAACTCTGACCTTCGAAGTTGCTTACTTCAGCTGGTTTAAGAGATGAACTACTTTTCCTAACATCCCTGTAAACTTTGGTCAGCGACTCAACACAAGCACCCCCCCCCAGAGTCTGTCTTATTATACAAGAGGCTCTCTATATATTTAAGAGTTATCCGTTTTCAGTTAACTGCTGGAAGCTCACCGCCACGACACCTGATCTGACCACAGCACCACCACCTGCGCTCTGTGCACCATGTGTGCACAGGCTTTAACGGCCCGAGGGCTAAAACTGAACACGTACCAATCGGTACATTTGCACATGTGTTCAAACAGTTACACAAAGTGGTATTTTATTTCTAGTACCAATTAATTTCTTGGTTTACCAGCATAGCTGCAGACAGGAGAGGGTTGGTGGGAGGAGGGTGGGGGGGGGTACGTTTCTTTTACAGCTCAAAAAACAAAAATGACAGAACTTTGCAGAACTACTCCAGCTGCTGGAGGAAACTCCGTCTTCTCTCTAAGCCTGGTCACATGACTGGAGCCAGATGAGCGGCGGCGAGCGTCTGAGAAGAATCAGTGAAGAAGAGGAAGTGATGCTGGGAGCAGAACAGCAGCGCTTGCTGCAGCACAGTGGCACGCATGTGATTGCGGGGAGCCACTACGTTGCGGCAGGGGGCCGTTTATGAGACCATTTTGTGCAGAAGGTCGGCGTCTAGACGCCCACCCACCCATCATCGCCATCGCCACGACTGGCCCGCCCGCCCACAGACACACATCGCCACACTCCTACGCACAAACCCACCATTTTACAGCTCCAATCAGATGTCAGGCTCGATGTTCGGGGGGGGAGCAAACAGCTGAAGGAATCTAACTTCCTGGTCTGCCCGCCTCCCTCCCGTCTCTGCTCGGCCAAATAGCAGACATCTCAGCTTTCACCACTCCGCCGACTCTTCTTCTCTTACGTCTCACACTGTCTCTTCGGGAGGAGTGTTCTCACTCTCATTTATCACTGCTGGCAAGCACCTGCTTTGAGTTTGACACCTGCCTGCCAACACCAACGTGCTGTCAACAGGTCAGCCTAACAGTGTGCAGACCCCCCCCCCAAACACAACACAACACAACAAACACACACAAACAGCAACACTCCCTCAGACAGTGAACATCCGTCCACACACCCACAGCCATATGCAGCAGAGGGATTTGTGAATGAGCCACTGCTCTTACCTTGGCACTGGAATCCCTGCTTCCCAAAGCCCCTGTGGTGGACAAGAGGACAGGGGTGAGAACGTTATGGGGGGAACAAGTGGTGACTTTTATGACGCAAGCTTGAGGAGACATGCGATCACACATGGACACTCTGATCAACACACACTGCTGCTGCTGCAGCACCAGCAGTGGGGCCCTGCGTCTCCAGCAGCATTCCTCCACCAGACCTCCACATCCTGAGATGGGTGTCGGAGGAGGAGGAGAAGGGGGGGCGTGTTAGCGCATCGACCCCCCCTCCTCTCCTCCTCCTCCTCCGACAGGCCGCCGGTGCTGTCGCATTGTGGAGGACCGGAGGGCTGATGGCGCACCGCGGTGGTTCTCATGACAATGACAATGAATGAAACGCTGCGGTGTCAGTGTGGAGGCAGGCCGCAGCAGCAAGTGAATCACCTGTGTGTGTGTGTGTGTGTGTGTGTGTGTGTGTGTGTGTGTGTGTGTGTGTGTGTGTGTGTGTGTGTGTGTGTGTGTGTGTGTGTGTGTGTGTGTGTGTGTGTGTGTGCGCGTGCGTGTGTGCGTGTGTGTCCCTCCACTCACCAGATGAAGTCCGTGCAGTGGCTGCAGAAGGTGGGCTGCTTGAAGAAGCGCGCGATGAACTTGTGGTCCTTCACCTCGTGCACGTTCTTCTGTCGGAGGGCTCCCTGGCGGGCAATGCCGCGCCCGCTCTCCGGTACCTCTCCGTCGCTGCTGGGGTCAGCCATCTTAACGAGGAAGCGGTCCGAGAGGAGCGAGGGGGTGAGGAGAGCGACGGCAGAGACGGAGAGACGACGGAGGCGGCGAGGGAGAACGAGTGGCGGCGCAGGTGCCTCCTCCTCCTCTTCCTCCTCCTGCTCCTGCTCCTGCTCCTCCTGCTCCTGCTCCTCCTGCTCTCCGCCCCGCTGGCCGCCTCGGTGCCGCTCGTGCCGCCGGTGTCGGTGTGCGTCCGGCTCTCGCGCTGAAGCTGCTGCCGCTGCTTCTTCCGGCGGGTCCCCGTGCAGCCGCGCGCCTGCTTCCCTGTTCTCACCCAATGTGTTGCTGTTGACACCCCTCTCTCTCTCTCTCTCTCTCTCTCTCTCTCTCGCTCTCTCTCTCTCTCTCTCTCTCTCTCTCTCTCTCTCTCTCTCTCTCATTAACCCCACTTGAACCTAGACTCTTGCATACTTCCAGTGAAGAGACACTTGACTGCGTTCAGGGGGGTCGAATCGAATTGAATCGAATCGAATAGCTTTTATGTCGCATAGAATTAAATTACAGGTGTCGCTCTTTAAAAGTGTAAAACGAAAAAGTCGACAAATTGTACACGTGACATAAAAAAATGAAAACACTAACGGTAAATGGACTTTACTGATACACAGCAGCATTCCCAGCGCACTTTACATTGTCCATCACATCCACACACCAGTGGAGGCTGAGGTCACTCCATTGGGAGTCATTTGGGCTTCAGTGTCATGCCCAAGGACACTTTGGCACACGGATAGGTGGAAATGGGAAACCAACCTGCAACCGACCTCACACCAACCAAGCCATGCTGCCCCACCAATAGCCCAGGTCAACAGTTGAGTAATGATCTGATGGTCCAAAGATAAAAAACAGTTTGACAGTGTGGATGTGTGGGTCTTCTTCAACCTGCAGGACCTTCCAGGAGGAAGCAGTTGAAGCAGTGAGCTTGGTGGAAGCTGGGTCTGTGGTCTTTCAGCTGATCCAGGTCTGAAGACGGGCAGAGATTGAACCACCTGTCTAAGGAAGTGCAGGCAAATTAGTGCAAAAGGGATGTTTCTCAACATGAAAGTGCAGAAACCCGGAGTTTTTTTTTAATCATGTGTTGCATGACTTACTTTTATAAAGGTCATCAGCTCAGAAAAGCCATTGCCTGTGAACATCGCTTCGTCAGCAAAGGTTAATAATATTCTACCACACAAAATAAAGGCCGTGCTGTATATGAATACACACAATATAGATGCTGCTGCCCTGACTGTGTCTGGGTTCTTTTGAAAGGGATTAATTCACAAATTAAAACTTGTTCCTGCTGAAGAAGCGTTCAACCATCCAGGTTTTGTTTTTTTAAATCATTGCATTGTTCCCCAAAGCTGGATCTGCGAGTTCATTATATTGCACATCACATCAGTGACTTTACACGTCCATGGAAGCAGGAAACAAAACAAAACATTTTGGATCAATATTCAGGCTACCAAGTTTTAACTCACTTTACAGTAGATATACCTGCAGGTATGATGGAAGACTGTCATTCAGCCTGGGACGATTAGATGTTTTGGATCCATCCATCCATCCATCCATCCATCCATCCATCCATCCATCCATCCATAATTGTGTTTATTGATGTTTTTCTCAAAATGCCGGCGTCACTTTCCAGATTATTTAAACAGAAATTTATAAAATGATGGTATCTGCAATACTTTGTGCCACGAGAATTTACTGAAAGCGAACTGCAACAGTCCCCTGAAGGATGTACATTCATTATTTATTGTGTTTTTCCTTATTTTCAATAATTTGTCACCGATCTCTGCATCGTTCACAGGAGAACGCATAGAGGAGGTCCTCAGGAGCCTTTCTAAACAACCCCAGCACACAAATATGTTAGATTCCTCAATACGTAAAGTTCACTCCTGAAGTTATTCTTATTAAATCCTAAAACTAACCCTTAAATATATGTGAAACATTTATTGTTCAGTCTGAATTCATGTGTTGCTTTAAACTATCTGATCTCCTGACTAACTCCTAATTGATATTGTCTCATTACGCAGTAAGCAGGTTAGATGAAGTTGTGTCTCACTACAAGAACATGATTACATGCAGCTTTAAAGATGTAAAGTTAGAGCAAAGCTAAAGCAGAAGTACTGGTTACCATCTAAAAAAGGGTCAGTAGTTGGGGTGTATGTTAGCAAACTTTCCAGTGTTTCTGTATTACAAACATTAAACAGTCACATCCAGCTCTTTTTACAGCTTTACATTGGTTATTATCTGCATGGCTGCATGGCTGCATGTCAGAGTTGAGGCTGGGATGTTTAACTTAAGCCAGACAGAGATTCAGTTCATCTGTGTTGCAGTATCTGTTGGTATATTTCTGGCTGAGAGGCCCCCGTTAGTCACGTTTAGATTAAACACTGGGCCTTTAGTATCTCTGAACGAGCCATATAAATGTGTAGGAAGTCATGTGTGAATGACTGAAACCACTGCTTCCTTTTGAAATTTGAACCTGCGAAGTTAAGAGGTTTCACACGTGCATGAAACTGCAGGTCGCCGCAGCAGCAGCGACGGCACTTTCTCCCCGCTGATTCAATCCAAACAGCTAATTTTGTATCACACAAGATGATTATGTAAGAAAATCATGTGCATGTTCCAATCGATGAACCAAACACTTCATCAATGGCAGCCTTGTCTGTGCTTTCATTTATCTAACCAGCTTACACCACAATGTAAAAAAAAATAAATAAAAATATGCGCGGTAAATACCTGGCAGCAACTACCAAGTAAAATATTTTATAGTAAATTCATGGGAACAGTTCTATGGCAGGTTACTGTAAAGGTCTTTTTCCTGTGAACAGAAAATAGATTGAAACGTGACGCTTAACCTCGTAGTCCAGGTCAGTTGTGAGTTTAATTAGTTTGAAATTTTTTTAATTCATAACATTCAAGTGCCTTTGTTACAGTTGTGCTTTTGCTTCTCTCACAGCTCACAGCTGAAACATCAACGCAAATAAACCTCAATTAAAAAATTATCTAAAACCATGATATATTTCACACATTAATCACTAAAATACTCAAAATATTTTTCACAGTAAGTTTATGGTGAAAGGTTCACAGTAGACGTTGGCCATGAGAATGTTTTTGCTATGACATAGTCAGAAATTGTTTTTCAAGTAATCTCATGAAACTTGCAGTAAGTTACTACTGACTTGATGCCAGCAGAGTGTAAAATCCTTTCTTCACAAATGTTTTTTTTCCAAATCATCTTTTTTTACCATTACTTTTAACAGTATTGTGATGTTTAGTGCATTTTTTTATTGCCGTCCATAAAGTCCATATACTCATAATCTTCGACTGCTGCATCAGATGTAAAGTTGTTCCTGAAGCAGCTGGGTGTTGTGGAAAAGGCCCTTCCGTCCCTCAAATGACACTCATAAGCAGTGGCGGGTTTTGCTATGGGTGAAGTGGGCGACTGCCCAGGGAGCAAACTCAACAGGGGGCACGAGCACCGGCTCAGATATGGTCTTGTGACTCCGCCCCCCTGTCTGCACAGACATAGTCAGCTCTTGCAGTCAAAACCAGGCCAACACTGAAGCTCGGACACAAACTTAAGTCTTTTATTACTGAAACACTTCCTAGCTGAGGCTTTGAGTGATGCGTTCAGGTACATCATGTAAGCCACCGCTCTCCAACACGTGAGCGAGCTGCGGTGGCTCATACAGGAGCAAGGTTCCATGATAAACGTAATTAAAATATGACTGATACAGTCATTATCCAGCTGGAACATGCATGCACAGCGGGGGGGGGGGGGGGAGGGGGGGGGGGTTAAAGTGGTCTCTGGCGTTGTCATGTTTCATCCATCAGTCTTTGATACTTTTGCCAAGTCAGAGTCTTGAGACGCTGGAGCCAATCTGAGCTCTACAGTAAGATAGAGGTCAAGGTGCATCCGGGACACAGAGAGACAATCATATGGCTATAATTCAAAGTTGCCCATTGACAGCAAGAGCAGGTTTTTCATGCGTGAAATCGAAGTATCTAAAGAAACTCCACACACACACACACACACACACACACACACACACACACACACTGAGCATTGAGAACATGTCGACACAAAGAAAGCCAGGCCTGCAGTCAAACCCACAATATTTACCGATGTGAAAAGTAAGAGCGCTAACCACAAGGAAGAACAAACGCCGCAGTTGATTTCCAGGGAAGACGCACATACAGGGATTCTGTGCAAACCGGTTGTAGTGTTCTTATTCCGCATTACGCCATTACGTACACATGTTCTCTGTTGACCGCTTTATTCCAGGTCCGCATGTTAACCCCTTTACCTCCGTCCAGTCACTCCCCTGACCTGCACCCCAAAACCTGCAAGTGACGTCCGCTACACCCTTCCTTTTCTTAGATGTTCACTTACATTACTAACATTGCAATGCTAAAACTAAATAATAACTCTCACGCACTTCAATTCTCAATAGAATAAACACCTTCAGATTATCAATAGCAAACTCAACAAATAACTCACCACTTTCTAAAACAATGCTTCTCTATGTCAGTTATACAAAAATAAATATTAGACTTTAAATAACCTGTAAACAATTCCAGTCCTTGCTGCAACACAACCCATGTACAAACAGTTGTATACAGATCAAATGACGCTTCAACCCAAAGAAAACCCAACAGTTCCTTATTTGAAAGCGTTTTCTTATCCTGTTCACACATTTACCAAATTTACAGCCTCTCGATGTCTCGAGGTAGACGACTCTGCCATCAAGACACTTGCCAGAGATGTTTCTGCTCTTTTACGGCCACGTCTCACTGGCCTGTCATCAGATAAGCAGACTCCTGCTTGGCTCTCTGAGGTCGAATGTCCTTCTGTGCCACTTCTTCAGGTGGTGCTTGTGATCCACCCCGCTGCATTTCTGCTTCTTGGTGTGATTTCAGCAGGTTGAGTGTTCATTGGTTCTGTGTTCACTCTCTCTCCATCCTTCCTTAGTGGCACTTGTGCAGACTGAACCCGCAGCTTCACAAAGGATGCATGACGCACTATCCTCTTACCATCCGGTTCTAGAATGAGGAAAGGTCCTTTCTCCTCCACAACTGTGTCAGGGTCCCTTTCAAACAGTGTTGACTGTTGGTTTTCCTTTTTTCTGTTGGAGTAGAAACTTTGTCACCTGGTTGCACAGGGTTATCCTTGGCTCGTCTGGATCTGTCTGCATCCACACGTCCCGTCTCCTTTCTTGTCGCATCAATGAGGCGTACAGCATCAACCCGACTTAGAAAAATTGCTGTTGGTCATTACCTGACAATTCAGGGAGCTGAAGCAGTCGTTGCCTTCTGCATGAGTCGCACACGTGGCTTTACAAAGCGTCCCGCTTTTGTCTTTCAACTTGAAGTGACCCGGCGATACAAAACCCCATTTTCTTGCATTTAAGTTTCAAATTCTCTTGAAACGAATGGAGCCCCGTCGTCTGTCACGACACATTCTGGAATGCCATGAGTAGCAAATGATTGTTTTCATGCTAATGACTAGGTTAGCTGGGGTTGGACTCCGGAGAATGTCAACAGTCACCCACCTTGGATAGCAATCAGTCATTACCAGTAGATGATCTCCTGACAGGAATGGTCCACACATGTCCATCGTGGGTGTCTGCCACGGTTTAGCAGGGAGCTCCGTCCTCTCAATAGGAACCTCCCGTGAGCTCGAGCTATTGAGTTGACAAACATGACCGGATTTCACCAACTCCTCTGCTTCTTCATCAATTCCTGGCCACCACACTTTTGTTCTCAGTCTTTGTTTTGTCTTTACTATTCCTTGATGTCCGTCATGCGCCAACATCAGTGTCTGGTGTCGTGCACCATTAGGAGTTCCTCTGCGGGAACCTCTCAACACAATGGTTCCTATTGTGGAAAGCTCCGTTTTGACAATCTGGTGAGCCACATCATATGTTTTCCAATCCCCAGTCCTGATGCTCCTCTGTAACGCTACCAGTGTAGGATCTTCTGCTCCTCTAGTTGTGGTGGACTGAAAGCTTTTGGCACATTGAGCTACCAGGTAGACGTGTTCCTCTGTGTCCTCAAGGCCCAGCGGTGGACTCACTGTGGGGCATGACAGTGAATCAGCTGCATTCTGCGGCCCTGGCTTGTACACAACCTTAAACTTGTATGGCTGCAACTTCAGTGCCCATCTTTCCATCCTCGCCGGTGGTTTGGACCCTGACGAATATATTGTTTCAAGAGGCTTGTGATCCGTGACCATGACAAATAGGAATATGTCGGATTTCTCACATGCCCATACAATTGCAAGAGCTTCTCTTTCTGTCTGAGAGTAAACGTCGCTCAGCTGGCATAGTACACCAGTTTATGCACAGCTCCAATAGCTCCAATAATGGAAAGAACCTATATAAACATATATGTTTTAATATAGGTTTTGAATATATGTGACATATATAAAATTGGCCGTTTTCCGATATTGTATGTACCATATATGCTGCATGTATGTACATATATGCTGCATATATGTACATATATGTGCATATATGTACATACATGCAGCATATATGGTCATATATGTGCATATATGCAGCATTTATGTGCATATATGTAGCATATATTGTCATATATGTGCATATATGCAGCATTTATGTGCATATATGCAACATATATGCAGCATTTATGTGCATATATGCACCATATATATTGTCATATATGTAGCATATATGTGCATATATGCTGCATATATATTGTCATATATGCACATATATGCAGCATATATGTGCATATATGCTGCATATAGGTTTCATATATGTGCATATATCCTCATATAGGTTCTTTCCATGTGGGCAAGCCCAACTGAGCTCGCATCCACTATCACATGTGTCTCTGCATCCTGAAGGAAATATGCCATCACATGTGAACTGGCTCGCTGCCTCTTCAGTTCTACAAATACTGTCTCCTGTTCTGAACCCCATGTCCATTTGCAGGATTGTCGAGTGAGTCTCTTCAGTGGCTCTGATTTAGCAGCCAGAGCAGGAATAAATCTGCCACAGTCGTTCACAAGACCAAGAAAACTTCTCACCTCACCAGCATTTGTTGGAAGATGTGTGTTCTCCACCGCCTCGACCTTTGACTGAGCTGCTCCGATGCCATTTTTACAACAGAACATGACCCATGAACGCCAGTTCTGTCATTCTGAATTGGCATTTCTTCCCATTTAGTGTCAGCTGCTTCTCCTCCAGTCGTTGAAGAGCTTGGTGCAGCCTTGTGCAGCTGGATGGCTTCTCCTGAAACTATGATGTCATCAGAGATGTTATGCCATGTAGAACCAGTCCTATGATGTGGTGGTTAAACTCAGGGGCAGACGGAATTCCAAACATCAGTCTCTTATAACGCCACAGTGCCGTGTGTGTGAGACGAATGTAATGAGCTGTCGCGAGTCAGCCTCCATCTCGACCTGGTTTCATCTCGTCCCCATTTCAAGTCCAGCTTTGAAAATACTGAGTCTCCTGTCATGTCCTCCAGTATCTCATCCATTGTGGGGATGGGGTGCCTCTCAGGAACCATAGTGTCCTTTGCTCTTCTCATGTCCACACACAGTCTTGGTCCCTTCTTGCCTTGGACGACAACGAACAGTGACGCCCATGGAGTTGGTCCACTTACTCTGTCTATTATATCCATTTCCTCAAGTTCTCTGATTTTCTCTTTAAACTTGTTTTCTCACCTTGCATGGCACTCTGTGAACCCACTGGCTTTGCAGTATCATCAACATGTAACTTTAGCTGAAAGCGTGCCTAATTGGATTGAATGGCATCCACCTGTTCTTTACAGTCTTTGTGCAACAGCCCTAATTTAACAGCCGTTTCCCTGCCGAACAGGCAGATCTGTGCTTTTCCTCTCACTTGGATCTGTGACAGTGTCTGACCTCTCACTCTTCAGCACAGCTGTGAAAACCCCTTTCACTTTAAGTGGTTTCCTAGATCCAAATGAAAAGACCCTTTTGTCTGCTGGTTTTAACATAGAGGTATCCCTTGACTTGATCTTTTTAAACGTAGGCCCGTTCACAATATTACAGGAAGCACCAGAATCTATCAACATTTCCACTGGCTGCTCACTAACATGTACAGTCAGTGGTCCTTCCTTGTTGCCACTCACAACAGAGGAGACGTAATCAGCATCATTGTCACTGTCTTCTGTAACTGTGGTTGACACTCTGTTCACTTTATGCACATTTGTCGTCTTGCACATCTTGGCAAAATGTCCCGGTTTTCACACATTTGTTACCCTTTTTGTCCTTTGTTATGCTACATTCTCTGCTCATGTGTCCTGCACGTCCACACCTGGAACATGTTACTCTTTGTTCATCACTAAAAGGAACGATCTTGAGGTCTGGGTCTTGTCAGTTTTGTTTTTTCCTCTGCCTACTTTCATTTCCACTGCATTAATTGCTCATTTCTCCATCTTTGCAGCTTGTTGATCGGCAGTCTCCATTGCTCTGGCCATTTCTTGGAGTCCTGCCAACTTCAAATCCTTTTCAACAACGCATTTGAATTGCATTTGTCAATAACCTGATCTTTATTATCTCCAAACTCACAGGTGGACGCCAACTTCCTTAATCTGCTTACAAATCTGTCCATTGACTCTCCTTGTTCTTGCTCTGCTTGTCTAAACACGTGTTTCTCGTAGGGAATGTTTTTTTTCAGCCAAATAGATTTTGAAACACTTTAACCTCTTCTGCCAGCGCACACTGACGTTAGCTGAGTTGGCTAGCACATCAAAGGGAGCTCCTGCCGTTAAACCAGAGAGCGCCGTCATCATCTTCTTTTCTTCCCCCTCTTTTCCTCGGACTTAGCTGCACGTTCCATCTTGAATCCTCATCGCCAATTTCATGTTCATTACACCAACCACGCCGTACACATGTTCTCAGTTGACTGCGTTATTCCAGGTCAGCATGTTAACCTTTTAACCTCCGTCAATCACCTCCCTGACCTGTACCAAAACAGGAAGTGACGACGCTACACCATGTCGAGATTGTTGTTTTGAATCCGCTAAAAATTCCCATTACACTCCTCGTTCACCTTGAAAGGCACCTCCTTGTCAACACAAGGGTGACGGTGCAGGTAGAAGCTCAGGGAACTGGAATCCCTTGTTGGAAGACGTTCAAAAAAACAAAACAAAACAACTGTCTACAATCTGAACTCTGCCAATTTTCAAAAATAAGTGCAAAATACCCTTTTTCTGGTTAAAAACAAAAACAAACTTAAAATCCAGTACATTTTTGGGGGAATCAGATTTTTGGTTTGGCTTTGGTCATTTTTCAGTTTTAACAACAGCTTTATGTCTCCATCGTATATCCAACTGACATTAGCCCATTTTGGCCCGATGCTTTTTCCTTGGTTTTCTGTGTTGGCGCTTGTTAAATTATATTTATTGTTCCATCTTTTATGCAGGCTTCATCCTGAGTGGGGTGACAGGAGGCGGACTATTATCCATACCAACGTCAGGTGAATGGCAGGAGGTCACGGGGGTAAGTCGGAGAAACACACTCATTTTACAAACACAGCCAATTCAAGGTGAACAGATACCAGAAAACAATTTGTTTGAAATATGTGAAAAAACCTAAACATGCACTGGGAAAACATGTCAACTCCACATAAAAAGTGAAAGCAGGTTTGAGCCAGGAATGATTTTACTGTGTCAACCACTGTGCATCCATGTTCTACCACTAGTAAGTTATTATATCACTTTGATTTGAACTTAAATCATTTCATGTGAAGACGTCATGAGTAAAAGCATTGAATTTAGACTTTTTGTAACCGTAAAGATATATTAGTTTGTTTATATGCTTTCCAAAGGAAAATAGTAATTTCAGATGCATCCAGGCTTCATCTCTTATTCACAACAGCTTGTGCTTCTCCCAGCCATTCCCATTTAATATGATGCATGTTGAATGATATGGATGGATTTTGATTACTAATCATATTATTACTATATAATGTCTGGAAAAAAAAACCTTTCCCCAGATATTTTCAATTGTTTTGACCAACCTGAAATCACTAATTTGGCTCTCAAAGTACGACACAAAAAAAACCCCAACTAAATTATTCAGCAAAAAAAAACAACTTTTGAGTGGTTATAAAGCTCCATAGAGCTCTAATTGATTGTGAGACTTTGCATGTTGATCACTTGTGTATCTTGTGGCACTTCACCATTGTAGCTGCTTCAGCCGGCTCAGCTTCTTCAGGCAGTATTTAATCCGGTGGGTCACAACATACAAGATAAATCTGAGGGATTGTGAGATGATTAACGTCATAACAAACAACAAAGTGGGTCAGGCCTTTTCTACGTATGCTAATCCATAGCGCATACCATTGCCTTCATCTATATATTCTTTTTTTTTTTGTATTTACTCAACATTTTGAAATCGCAGATACTGACAGTCAAGAAATAGGATTTCAATTAATGGGACAGAGGTAGAACAGAACAGAAACAATATCGAGTTCAATACTTTAATCTGAAATAAAATGTTTTATCTTTAGATTCAGTCATAAAAGCAAGGGGAGTTTATTTGTAAATGCACACACACACACACACACACACACACACACACACACACACACACACACACACCACTGTAGACTGCATAATATAATAAATACTTATATTATTCAATGAGCACAACTTGAACTTCCTTCCCATGACGCACCTACATTTAATTAACATTTATCGGTAGGAAAAGTGCTCAGTGTGGGTGGCTAGAGTACTTACAGTGTGGTGTTTTAAGTACTGTAAGCATGAATACAGCCAATAAAGCACCATTACGTTCGAACACTAAATTCTGCATTCTAATGTATTCATTACTCAGTCATTTAATTTATTTGCGTCCCACATTTCCAGTGGATGCTTTAACACAAAAATAAGGCAGTTGCGGTGAACAATACAAGTTTTTAGATTTTTCATCATTTATCAGTGCAAAATATTGAGCTTTTCTTTATTAGTTTCATAATATAAAAAAAATGTCCTACACAATCACAATGGATTTTTACAGTCTTTTTTCATTTAATTTAGTTCAATTATTTTTATTTTATTTTATTTTATTTTATTTTATTTTATTTTATTTTATTTTATTTTATTTTATTTTATTTTATTTTATTATATTTAATTTAATTTAATTTAATTTAATTTAATTTAATTTAATTTAATTTAATTTAATTTAATTTAATTTTATTTTATTTTATTTAATTTAATTTTATTTAATTTTATTTTATTCTTAACCAGACACAACTCACATTAAATTGTAGTCTGGCGCCCTCGCGTGTTCATATTTAAGAACTGCGGGTACCACCATGTGCAGTTTGTGTAACCGACCTGAAGTCCCGCCCACTAGGCTGCAGCTCATTGGTCAATTCCATGTATAGAACGAGCTGATTGGTCCGGATGCGCTGCTGGTCAGACTTTCCGGAACACGCCTCATACTTGTGTAATTGTCCTCTCTCCAGCCTGCAGTAAGTGTCAGAGTGTGAATGTTTATTGAAATGAGGACTTACAGAGCACTCACAGTGTAATATATATCTATATATCTCTTTTATTCAACCTGTCTGCAGTAATGCCGACGTCCCCTGTGAAAACTCGGATCCCGCTGACCAGCTTCGGCCACCTGATCACTGAGGTGAAGGTAAGAAAGGAATCCAGTCATTTCATTGATCAGTGTGTTGATTTAGCTTTTGCTCTGGAGGAGGATTCCTCGAAATGTAATAGTAATAATATAATATAATACCACACCTTTTTTATGTTTACAGATACCAAGTCTTTATCATGTCCAGCTATATTGTGTATGATTGCAACCTTGTGAACTTTCTGCATTGTGATGTATTTTCTAACCACGTGAGGGCAGCTTGTGTCAAAGTTCTTCATTCAAACTGATGCTTCTCAGTGTGGTTGCATTTTAAAAACACCCAATACCCTGCACACCATGTTGTATTATATAGTGGTTGAATGCAGGATGTGCTACTGGCACAGACGTAATATAAAATACATTATTAAACCTATATATTACATATAAAATATAAAACAACTGAACATCAAAAAGCAATAATAAAATGTAAATAACGAGGTTCAGCATGTCCAGAAAGGCCAAAGAGGATAACTATGCTGTCAAGGGAGACTTGAAGGGAGGAAGTGTGAATGGGGCTGTAATAATAACAACCAATAGTCCTTCATGAATGAAGAATGAGGAGTTTAGCTATGGAGCAGCTCAGGCAGGCATGGAGGGGCGGGACCGTTCAAACACTTCTGTGCAAACTAAAGATTTCATAAATCAGCCTTCATTTTGATAAAAAGCCAGGGAAGAGGCAAAGACAGTTGTGATATATGACCATTGTTTTATCCATTCCCCCGTGTCTGCGGGCCACAAAACTCAAGTCCTCCGGAGTGTTATTGAACTGAAAGTCACTATAAAGCTTTGTGAAACCGAGGCAGAATAATGTAGATGTTGGTGGTGACCCTCCTTGTTAGATCACTATTTTCACTGATGATTTATGTAAGGAGCTCACAAGTTCACGCATCGTGAAATTAAAAAAGAAAAAAATTGTTTTCTTTTCTTTTTCTTAAATAGTCTTGTCTCTCGTATTTTTGCCCGTCATGCATGTGATTAGTTCTAGTATTTCTTTTTGCGTGTTGGATATGAAGAAAAGCGTTGACCAGTTTACAATAAATTGCATGAAAGGGCACAGAATGAAATTGAGGTTGTGTCTTGTACTCTCACACTCCCAGTTTGCGGCGACTCATTTGAAGCTTTGCCAAAAGTAAAAATGTGTGATTTTTTACTACATGTGATTTCTCAGTTTAAAAAAAAAACAGCAACTTTTTCCACGTTATTTTGGGAGATTGTGTTTGGAATTGTTCGGGACTAAAATGACTTAATCCATTTTTGAATAAGGCTGCAGGACACATCACAATGTTGAGAGAAAGAGGTAGTGTGAGCTGTGTGGCGGTTCCAGGGCCGGTTGAGGAGCTGGTTTCATCAGCTCAAGTGGGACCTGGACTTACAGTCTTTCCTTATGGCCTCTCAACTAAATCTGCCGTAACGACAGCAGTGCAGCGACTGCTTCCAAATCATTTCTTTTTTAAAAAGCCGTCCTCCAATTCATCACGCTCCAGCCGCTGCCGTGGTTTCCACTAACTGAATTTGTCTTCGTGTTTAAGAGGAAAAAGGGGGTTTAGTGTCTCCGCTCTGCTCAGCAGAAGAATCGGTGTTGCAGAGCAGAGCCGCCTCGTCGCTGTCGCTCTGGCTTTGCTTTTCCAAAGGCGCCATCCACGCAGGACTAATATTAGGAGCCGTCTGTCTCCTGATGAGGACTTGCCCGTCGCCCCTCGTGTTCTGCAAACCAAAAAGCTTTTGAAGTGAGTGAAGCGCTGCCAGCAGAAGACGACCTCCCAGTTGAGGCGCCATTGAGATGAAATGGGGCTGAATATGGCCTTTTTTTTTACTGGTATGAATACGACACCCGAGGTTTTGGGTGTTATGGCGATAGCATTGTAATTTATAGTGACCTCCAGTGGCCATCATGGTTATGACATGAGCAGTGTCGGAAAATAAAAAGGGAGTCCAAGAGGTGGCAGGATGGAAATTAACTCAAATAACATTCTCTTCAGAGCAGTCGTGTCCCGGCAGGTTGTTGGGATGATGACTGATCTGTTGTGCCTCTCGCCAGCGATTCCCACCGTCCAGAGTAAAACTCTGTAAAACGCCCTGTTGAACCAACGAGGAGGTGTGATTGAGTCCCCCTTTCCCCTGTGTGTGATACTCATACTGTTAAATACCATCAGCTCACTTTATTATGTTCACATTCAGGACTTGGAGTGCTGTGTCACCTTTCTTTCATCTCTTTGTGTTGCTTTACACAATCAAACTACAAAGCCAGGTAGTCTCACACACACTCGCTCCCATTTTAGAATCACAGGTTGGTCCTCTATATGCATTGTGATTTGTTTGGTTTGGTTTTTTTTTGTTGAGCAAATGTCAATTGTTCGCATTTTATAATCTTGAAACGTCCCACCAGCCTTCGCGTGCTGAGCCTCAGTTACTCTTAATCCTCCGCCTCAGTCAACTTGTCCTGTCTTGTGTTCAGCACAATCCAAAGGTTATGTACGTTTGTCTCGTCATGATTTAAAACATTTCCCACTTGAGCTATTTATGCAGAATTAGTAGGGTTGAGGTATTTTGTTCATTATAATTATATATGCAATGAGAGATAATTCTTGACCCAGAAGGAACTTTCTCTTTGGTCTCCTGGAAAGCCCGGAGAGGGAGCGGGCGCAGTGCTGACACCGAGTCCCGGCTGATTAATGACACTGTCATTTAATGAAAACGGTTCCCCGCCTGTGATTCACTGGAGCGAAAGGCAGTTCGTCTTCCTCCCGTCTCATTGTCATCATGATGATCGAAAGGCCACCAGCTCCAACAGGCAAGAGTATTCAGCTTCAAGACTGAGCTTTGTAAAGTAATTGTTGGTTTTCCAGTTTTAGAGTTGGTTGGGAGTTGTAACTGAATAATGAGATTAGACTGAGGCTTCTCTCAGTTAGCAGACTCGCCATGCTGTTGACGTTTGAGTCCAACTGAGTCTTGGTCTGCCACCAAGAAGTCGCCGACAAGAGTGAGTGAGGTTGTTTACGTGTCTCTGTGTTTTCCCTGTTGTGGCTCGGCGACCCGTCCAGTGTGTGTCCTGTCCTCGCCATACTTGGCTGGGATTGGCTCCAGCGCCACGCAACCCTGAACTGGATTCAGCCCCACAGAACAGTGTTTTTCAACCTTTTTGAGCCAAGGCACACTTTTTTGTTTGGAAGAATCTGGAGGCACACCACCACCCGAAAATGTTAAAATGTGAAACTCTGTAGCCTCTATTAACAATATAAAGTCATTCTCATCAAAGTTTTATCAACAGGAATCAAATAAATACAGAAAAAAAGTATTTCCCAATGTCTTTTTTTAATTGTGACTCCCTCAGTGTGAAACCTGGACCTGATGGATGAAGAGCTGAGATCCTGGTTCACATTCTTCCTTTTCAAAAACTTCTCCATCACTGTCACTGACACAGTACTTTGATACAAGATGGTAGCAGGAGGTGGAGATTAACCACACTGACGTCTGTCACTTTCCATTTCACCGGCAAAGTTATGTGCTGCCATCTAGTGGAGAAGAGTATTTATACATGATTACTCTGCAACACACTGCTCTCACAGCTGACGACGACTGTGAGAGCAAATGTTTTTATAGAAAAAAATGTGAAATTGGATAATTTCCCACGGCTCCCCTGACTAGATCTCGCGGAAACACCAGTGTGCTGCGGCACAGTGGTTGAAAAACACTGGTCTAGAAGACGGATGGACGATGATGCAATTTTATTGTGTAGCTTAAGAAAACATACTGTCTTTTTTCTTCTTTGATTTACTGTCTGCTCCGTCACAACGCTGCAGCGACGTGTGAAACTCTCTGGCATGATAACAGAAAAAACCTACTTTGTTGTTTTTGTTTGTATTTCCCCCCCCCCCCCCCCCCCCTGCGAAGCAGAATGCCTTTCACTGCGACGCTTTCACACTCATATTGACGAGCGCGTGCAGCTGCGCAGGCCTCTCACGCTATCTGATGGGGTCATTGTGCAGGCTGACGGAGCTTCATGGGTTCATTGTGTTTTGCTTCATCATTTAATACTTTATTGCGTTTCTCAGTTCTTCTGCCTTTTGATTTCCGTTGGATTGATTGCAATGAAACGTTCCCACTGTTGAAATCACTCCAGACCGCAGTGTTTCCTCTTACTGTGTGTGTGTGTGTGTGTGTTTCAGAAGCAGCTGTTTGGTATTGAGGCCCCGGCTTCAGCAGAACTGACTGGTTGGAGGAGACACTTTAACAGCTACACTCTGCAGGGTCGACGAAATGTAGGAATTGCAGGCAACACTCATGCACTCGCAGCTCGATGACGTTCCTTTGCCTCCTCACAGTGAAATAGGACACGTCCTTCTCCTGCAGTGTGTTTTAGCGACCTATGGGATCCTGGCCGTGGCTGCAGCAGCCTACCTCATGCGCCGGCAGAACAAGAAGGACAGTCAGACGTCTGCCTCCACCGCCTGAAAGTGGGACCGGACACACTGCACTTTACCTCCGCAGTGTGAAGGGAGCGGCGTGATGTCTCATCTGCCAGCCGAAAAGCTTAATTTGGTAATAAATGTTTTTTGTCTGCGGGCGTGTCGGATCATTATTCAGTGATATTATGAGAAGGGCAGGCTGGTTACCATGGCAGCAGCGTGTGCAGTAACGTAGTTTCACCACATGATGTCCATCTGATGCGGAAAAACCTACTTCAACACTCTTCAGTACTTTTTTGACTTTTTACTTTGCTTCATGAACAGTAAACCATCTTCTCTCAAGCATTTTTTAAGACCAGTCGCTCATATTTTTACTTTTTAATATTCAGTTTGACCTAAGAAGATTCTGTTGCTGCTTTTACTAAAACGTTTGCGACATGTACTTATTTAAATAATGCCGGTCTGGTTAAAGCTTCTCCTTTGGAAAAAAAAAAAAAAAAGGTATCACTGTTGGTAAAAGGGCACGAATACAAAAAGTCTCTCTTATTCTAGAGCCTGTTGCCCAAGACTGTGGCCCTTTTTTTTTTTTTTTTAATGAATACAGATGTGGTTTTTTGGGGTGGGTGGGATGGGTGTGGTTACTCTTCACAGCATAATCAGGATGGATGGATAGAGAGAGAGAGAGAGGCGTGTGATTTAATGAGTCAAAGTTTGGTTTAAACAGTTCAGGTTGAACTTCCTTCCATCTTCTGCACTACTTGACGAGTGTCTGGAGCCGATCCCAGTGTCCTGTGGGCGGCAGGTCCAGATCCAACTTGAGAAGCAATCATTCTTCTGTTGCTTTTCTCTTTTAAGAAGATGTTGTGCGGTGAAAGACTATTACCATGAATAGACATTGTTATAAACGCAGCACATTAAGATGACATTCTGACAGATTGTAAAAAAGATCAAATGTAAAACTATATATTGGTTTATTTAATTCTTTGTTTTGCACCGTTGCAAAATACAAACAATGACTCACTCTGAAAATGAGCTGTCAAAGAAAACTGGTGCATACTTCTCTCTACTTGCTAATAGAAAAGAGAAGTAATTACTATCAGTGACCTGAAATGCAGTGATGCACGCATCAGTGCAGACGTGGCCATTTCATGTTGTATGGGTCGCGTCCACATGCATCTGTTTGTGCGCTAAAGGAGTCATTGCAAAATTATAGATCAAATATAAATCGACGTGCATGGTACTTTGTCTTTATTTCGTCTTACGGATGCACAGAAATAGTTCATGCTTGTGTTCTGACCTGAAGCATTTTTTTCCCCGCTTTGACATAACAACATGCAAAGAAATAGAACTCGGTGAATGCAGAGTGAGTACAATAGGTTGTATGGAGGTGAGTGTGGCTCAAAAATCATTTAAATGCTTTTTCACTCTCAGATCAAACGGAATTTTTTTGACTCATAAATAAAAATTAATGATCAATCATCCAAACTGCATTTTCATTTTCGCCTTCAAGGCTGCTTATTCTGTGATTTAATTAAAATGAAAAAAGATTTTTCATTTTAAAGACATTTAAGTACTGGACATTTAAAGACATTTAAGCTTTAATTTTCAAATGATGCCCCAGCAAATCGTGACCAGAATTCATTTTGAAATGTCAAATTTGAAAATTTAAATGCATGAGCATAACTGCTTTTTCATTTCAAGGTTGAGGCTGCATAGTTTGACTCTTAAATAAAATGATCTATCATCCAAACTGCATTTTCGTCTTCTTATTCAGGTCGCACATTTTGTAACACAACTCAAAAGAAAACCTAAAGACGGGATTGCTATTTCGTTTTCTGACGTCACAGATACCGACGTGAATGAGGATTAGTGATGATCGAATTTAAACGAATCGTTCAAAACCCGCGAGTCACTTTACCGAATGGTGACTCACGAGTTTTCACTTCATTAACTCGTTCAATGAGTCATTGTTGCTACAGCCTCCAGCTGCAGAGAGGAAAATATAAATGTCACTGTTCTGCAGCTCGTCTAACTCCATTACTCATTTCAGTCACCCTGTGAGAAAAGCAGCTGTAATGCTAAAAGAGCTGCTAAAAGCAGCGAGTCGCCGAGCCGCTAACGCTAGCTGCTAACGCTAGCTGCTAAGCACAGCAGCTTCCGGCTCCTTATAGTCACATGAGGCTTTCAGCAGCTCGAGTCAGCTTGTCGGAGAAGTTCAGCACGAATCACTGAGTCACCTCGTTTCCGTCGTTCAGCTCGCAGCCCGAGTCACTTTGAAACTCGAAAGACTCGTTCACTGAATCGGTCAGCAGCACTTCCACTGTGTCGTTCACCTCATGAGCGGTGAGGCTCCGCCCCTCCCTCACCTGAAAATCTGCAGCGGCGCTCCACTCAGAAGGTTTCTGAGTGACGGCGGAGAAAAAAAGACACGCATTGTTTGTTTCACAAAGCTTGTAGAGATAAATGCATGTATAATACATGGATAAATACACAATAAACACTGTTAAAATATGACTGTAGCGTGTATTGTGTTACATTTAATATTGCCCCCTGTAATTAGTTCTGCCCTATGAACGTCACATTATTTATTGATTCTAGTAAAAAAAGAAAATCAGAAAATACAACACACATAATCTAGAATAAGGAGACCAGGATCACTAAAAACTAATGTGTACTTGTTGTTTATTTTCTTCACAAGTGTTTCAGCATTTTACGATGAATACATGATTCTCCCCCGTGGTTCATGTCACAGTTCAGCCTCCAGGTCCACTAGTGGGTGGAAATAGTACACAACTGAATCAAATGACTCAAATGACTCAGACAACCGGTTCACTTGGATGAACGACTCAAAAACCCGTGAGTCTGTTCAAGGAGTCGGGTTTCTCATCACGAGCCTGCAGACATGTGTGTCAGGACATTCTGGTTCTGTGTGTGACTGGCCAATCACAGAGCGTGAACACAGTCAGTTACCAAATGAGGATTTTCCTTCAGCACGAGCTCGGATATTCAACAGTGTCTGGCTGCAGAACCTCCACTGTCAGGCAGGAAGTGCTCATTCAAAATAAATTGCGACAAACCCTGTGGCATTTTAGAGTTTAATCTTTTATAAATTACATTGTTTATTTCAAACATGCACAAAATCAAACAAATAGATCATTATAATCAAAGTATATCTCACCAAAGAAAGAAGTAGAACTTCCCACCTCCTCTCCATAAATACTAGAATGTTTGTTTTTATTGTATAAAGGGGGGTGATATGTATAATATCTCACAGAAGTGAGTACACCCTCACACTAATGTAAATATTTAATTAATCTTTTGATGGGACCCTGAAGAGACGACACATTTCTTCAGTGTCCCGTTGAAAGATGTAAATGTTCACAGAAATGTGAGAAGTGTACTCAATTTATCAAGATACCTTATGATGTATATGGCTGAAGTATGTTTATATAATAAATCAGCTTGAGGCCAGTCAGTTAAAAATGCTTTTGATGTACTTCCACTGCTATTTAAACTGTATACACTATTACTTTAATGTATATTACTGCATTTTCCATTTCGTCTTTCCTTTTGTCTTATTCTGTCCGTGGCCATTATTCATTAATCATCGTGCTGTTGTGGTGCTTGTTCTGCTGGATCACACAGATTTACACCTGGAGGTGTCGCAGTCCGCAGAAGTCTCCTGCTGGGTTCTAGTTTGTGTGTGTGAGCGCAGGTGGAGCAGACGGAGCAGGAAGTCACCTGAAGCCAATGATGGAAGTCAGTATTTAAGGACCGGGATCCCAGGCCCTCATGGCCAGATCGTCACGTTGACCCTGCGGTACCTGGACTCGGCCCCTCCAGCCTCTTGTTAAGAGTTTTTTGGCTAGGTGTTTTGGAAGCAGCTAAGTGTTCTAGCCTCTGTTGGTTCTCACGTTCAGTCCCGGTGCGTCCGTCCTGCTGGGAAGCTCCCGTCTCTGTGACGTCCACCTCCGCTCCTACGACCCCTCGCTGAAGACTGTCGCTCCGCTGGAGAGACTCTCAAATAAATCTTAGTTTCAATTGTCCATCCTGGTCTTGTCGGCGCTTGAATCCTGACGGGGGGAAGGTCAATAAATATACTACCTTCACTCTGAGACGTCCACAGTACAGTTGAAGTGAAATATAAAGTACTCCATGAAGCAACAAGACAAAGGAGAAAACACAAAAAGTCAAAACAATTTTATTGTTCTTTATTTAGTCATTTGTGTGACATTCGAAATATCCTTGATAAAGTCTTTTGTCTACGATTTCTTTACAAAATGTTCACATCTCCAATATTATAGAAAACAAATTTAAATGACTGGAAAAGTGATTCATTTTCTGACTCGTCCAGGATTAATTCTCTACACGAGACTTTGTACTGCAAACCAGCCTCGGCCTGTTCCTGCTCCTCATGTGCAGTACTGAAGGGCCTGTTCCTCCATGTCCAGTACTGAAGGGTCTGTTCCTCCATGTCCAGTACTGAAGACCCTGTTCCTCCATGTCCAGCACTGAAGGGCCTGTTCCTCCATGTCCAGCACTGAAGGGCCTGTTCCTCCATGTCCAGTACTGAAGACCCTGTTCCTCCATGTCCAGCACTGAAGGGCCTGTTCCTCCATGTCCAGCACTGAAGGGTCTGTTCCTCCATGTCCAGTACTGAAGGGTCTGTTCCTCCATGTCCAGTACTGAAGGGCCTGTTCCTCCATGTCCAGTACTGAAGGGCCTGTTCCTCCATGTCCAGTACTGAAGGGTCTGTTCCTCCATGTCCAGTCCTGAAGGGCCTGTTCCTCCATGTCCAGTACTGAAGGGTCTGTTCCTCCATGTCCAGCACTGAAGGGTCTGTTCCTCCATGTCCAGTACTGAAGGGCCTGTTCCTCCATGTCCAGTACTGAAGGGCCTGTTCCTCCATGTCCAGCACTGAAGGGCCTGTTCCTCCATGTGCAGTACTGAAGGGCCTGTTCCTCCATGTCCAGCACTGAAGGGCCTGTTCCTCCATGCCCAGTACTGAAGGGCCTGTTCCTTCATGTCCAGTACTGAAGGGCCTGTTCCTCCATGTCCAGCACTGAAGGGCCTGTTCCTGCTCCTCATGTCCAGTACTGAAGGGCCTGTTCCTTCATGTCCAGTACTGAAGGGCCTGTTCCTTCATGTCCAGCACTGAAGGGCCTGTTCCTCCATGTCCAGTACTGAAGGGCCTGTTCCTCCATGTCCAGCACTGAAGGGCCTGTTCCTCCATGTCCAGTACTGAAGGGCCTGTTCCTCCATGTCCAGTACTGAAGGGCCTGTTCCTCCATGTCCAGCACTGAAGGGCCTGTTCCTCCATGTCCAGTACTGAAGGGCCTGTTCCTCCATGTCCAGCACTGAAGGGCCTGTTCCTCCATGTCCAGCACTGAAGGGCCTGTTCCTCCATGTCCAGTACTGAAGGTCCTGTTCCTCCATGTCCAGCACTGAAGGGCCTGTTCCTCCATGTCCAGTACTGAAGGGCCTGTTCCTCCATGTCCAGCACTGAAGGGCCTGTTCCTCCATGTCCAGCACTGAAGGGCCTGTTCCTTCATGCCCAGTACTGAAGGTAATGGCAAGGCATTGTTTAGCCTCCAGGAAACACACACTGACTAAATGCTTAACATTGCATGACAGTGAGAAATGTTCAGGATAGATATCAAGAAGACACAGTTTAGGGTTAAGAGGCACTTTTGTTTTTTTACTAATGTTTTGACTGCACTGATCCAACACCTTTTCCCAGAAGCATAGAATGAATGGACACTCCCACATACAATGAAACAGCGCCCCCTTGTGGTCACCCCATTTAGTGCATGTGTCAGGATCACCTGGTCAAAGAGATGCTATTGGCTGGAGTGATGAACTGTCTGGTAAGAAAGTGACCCTGTAATCATTTTGAGTGTGTATGAACTGTTTGAGTGTGAACTCAGGAGCTGCTGACCACTCCTCAACTGTTCAATGGACTGTAAATCACTTCTCCAAGCCCGGGAACTATGTTCTGAGGATTCTCTGCACTTGTTTATGAGCAGGTTGTATCGTAAAGACACCTGTCTTTGGACTGGAGGTCATTTAAAACAATATTCTTTAGGGGAGTTAAACATGGAAGTTTTTCCTCCACGATGTGAGCAAGAACACTGAACCGTACCAACATAGTGTCCCTCAAGAAGGGATTCCTCCTTTCTTTGACCAGCTTCTTCTTATGCAGGGTCCAGGAAGAAGTTTAAAGCAGGGGTGTCAAACATGCGGCCCGGGGGCCAGAACCGGCCCGTCAGACGATCTAATCCAGCCGCTATGTGATTTTTTTTTTTTTAATTCTAAAAATGAAAACTGACAGGCTGATCTAAAAACACCAGATTGGCAAAAATGACATTCAAAACCGCCCTTGGTCAGAATTTGACTCCCAACATTAAAGCATCTGTGGAGGTCACATGATGCAACACCTTTCACAATAAAACAATGAGTCCAACTTATGTGAATTGATACTTTAGACACGTAAACTCAAAACAACTTCCAGATTCCAGACAAATTGTTTTAATCCTGAATAAAAATATGATATCCAGATACAGGTGACTGAGGTTTTTTTGTGTGTGTGTTTTGGTTTTTTTGCAAATATAATAATATCTGATTAACTTTAATATGTATATTTCAGAATAGACTGGTAAATTCTTGCAGTTACAAAAGGATCAAAAAAAGGAAAGACTTTGCATTTGTCCGTATCTGCAGTTTAACATGTGATGTTTGACTTGTTGGGCCTCCAGAGGTCAGATCAGGTTGATGTGGCTCCTCAACTGAAATCAGTTTGACCTCCTGCTTTAAGGACTTTTTACTTCAACTTCCGAGCGGTCAGGATGGCCGAGCGGTCTAAGGCGCTGCGTTCAGGTCGCAGTCTCCCCTGGAGGCGTGGGTTCGAATCCCACTTCTGACAGAGACCTTTTGAGCCAGTCTTGTCAAGACGGCCAAAAAACTCTTATGCTGGTTTTCCATGGAGGTGTACCAAAAGGCTGGACTTTGCAGTGTTAAAGGAAGTGTAATTGTAAAAAATGGCCCCTAGTGGCCACTAAGCATCAGACTCTTTGTTGTGACTCTCTCTCTCCCCTTCGGAAGACGCCTCGCTTCACCTGGACTCTCAGCCAATCACAAGTTGGCTCAGGCTGCTATCGGATAGCATTCAGCTCGAGACTATTAGCCTGTAGTGTACGTTATCCGCACGGCCTTGATACGGCATTACAACTGTTCTGTGTTTTGTGTGCGTCTCTACAAGTAAGATGAGTATTTGTTTGTATTTGCTGAAGCTAAATTGGTCGTGTTTCTCGTCTGTTTAGCATTGCTAAATGTTAGCTCGGGCTTTTCCTGCCGAGCTGGGCCTCTTGCAGTGATTTTCCTTTCTGTAAAAGTTGTATGTTGCCATTCGGGCATTTTCCTTCAGTTCGACCTCGTCAACTCCCTGTTAAGAGTCTCTGTGTGTAGTTTGTAACCGTGGCTGTGACATTGACCGTCAACCAGCTAACTGGCTACAATGCACGGACCTCCCGCATGTTCACTTGTCACGTGACCTCCCGGCACAGCCGGTTGTAGTTATTTGTGCTACCAGCAGAGGGAGCTCTTGTATTGTAAATGGTTTATCTTTCCCCATTTTCATGTTTGAAGCTGTTCAGGCCCACAGCCTTGTTCATTATTAGTGCCAGTTTCGGCCATGTTTATAGATTACCGCCACTATTCCAGCTATATCATGAGGATATCACAACACGGCTGGACTATTGCAACACTACACTGGCATCAGTCAGTCCTTGCTGACACGCCTGCAGCTGGTTCAGAACGCTGCAGCACGCCTTTTGACTGGCTCACGAAAACATGATCATGTTTCACCTGTTCTGACTTCTCTGCACTGGCTCCCAGTACGATATAGAATTGATTTTAAAATTCTGTTATTTGTTTTTAAAAGTCTCAATGGCCTTGCCCCTCGATACCTGTCCGACCTGCTCGTGTCGTACTCCCCAGCACGTTCACTCAGGTCAGCTGATCAAGCGTTGCTCTCGGTCCCTCAGACGCATCGTAGACTAAGAGGAGACCGAGCGTTTTCTGTGGTTGGTCCAAAACTGTGGAATGAGCTTCCTCTGTTCATTAGACAGGCTGACTCAATTCATGTTTTTAAATCACATCTTAAAACTCGCATGTTCTCTCTGGCTTTTAACCAGTGTTGAAGTTGACTTTTATTGTTCCAAGTGTATTTTGTGCGGCCACTGTATTGTTGTATTTATAATTGTTTTTGTTATGTTGTTGTACAGCACTTTGGTCAACTGAGTTGTTTTTAATAGTGCTTTATAAATAAATTGGATTGGATTGGATAGTGTATAGCGAGGCCAAATGGAGGTTGTCGCATTACAGACATTCTGCTAACATTCTGTTTTTATTTCTGTTCACTGTTACAGAACCACACACACACACACACACACCATCCTACAGTTGTGTGTCAATAAACCATCATCCACCGAGGGACTCTTGAGAGATTGTGACCGATCATCTGCTGTGGGCTCCACCTGACGATCCAACACATCTTCAATTCAAGGAAGCCAGTCTTCTTCCCTTCCAGTAAGTGACTGGGATTCCATAACAAGCCATGATGGAGGTTCGTTCTTAACAAAATAAAACATCGCTGCTCTCATCTGGGCTGCCCAGAAATACCACAGCAAATGTGGTAGTTGCAGTCCACCTCTATCAGGAGACAAATACAACAAAGAAAGCCTCAGTCTTGGATGTTTGTTTCTCCAAATAAAGTTGGAATAAAGATTTTTTAAGCACTTGAAAGAAGGAGGGGCATGGAGAAAGAGGTGTTGCTTGGAAAAGGTACTCAAACTTAAACAAAATTGTCCTTTTAAATATGTTTATGCGCCCAATGGAGCATATGGGTAGTTTGTTCCACCTGTTTATAAGCTGTACTACGACCTGTGTAAGGGTTTTTAATGAAGTTGAATCATTTTATTCATAATGGCAGTGATTTTAACTCCTCGATAAGTAAGTTCTTCTTTCCATACCACAAAGGGGGTTGAAATCAGAGCGTGAGGCCTTTCTTTTTCCGCCAAAAACATTATTCTGGATGTATTGTTATTTATTTTGTATCCTGAAAATGTACTGAAGGTTTCTAATGAGTCAAGTAATGCAGGTAAAGTTTGCTGTAGATTTGAGCCAAACCAGTTCTAAATGAGGAAATTCTCGCCTGCACACATTCCCCACGTGAACAAAAGCCAAAATGAAGAAGAGACTGAAGTTTGATTCACACGTGTGCTTTATGGCTCAGGTTGTATTTAATGAACACGTTCCAGTCCAGGACCCTGCAGACGGGATGTCAGACTGACGTGACGACTCCAGGCTCAGCTGTCCTTTGGGTTCAGCAATCTGCTGGCTGTGCAGAGACGTCTGCAGGAGGGAACAATATTCTGCTTTTCATTTTCCACACAACACATGTTTCACACATTTACTGTTGAGCTGTAAAAACGTGTGTGTGTGTCCAGGACTCACCTCCACGATGTCCTCCAGAGGCTCCATGTGGACCCGGCCAGTGCCAGCAGTGTTTCAGACCAAGCAGCGGAGGTCTGGGAGGAGGAATGTTCTGCAGCCCTGCAGAAACACGCTTCTGTTCATCCCACAAAGCTTCACCTCAGCTGGAACTGAAGCTCCAGGGTTGAACAGTGAGAGTCCCTCACCTCTCCGCTGAGCTTTGTCTTTGTGCAGCTGAGCCTCCTGCTGCACCTCCTGCTGCACCTGCTTCCTGCACTGCTGCCTCGTGGCCTCCTCCACGCTGGGAAACTGTCCCTGCAGACAGCCTAGAGGCCCGGGCCGGGACCTCCTCAGACGGACCGGGGCTGCAGGTCTTTGGGCTGGAGCTCAGGAAGGAGGACCTCTGCAGGAGCTGCGACCCCAGACGATCCAAGACGGGTACGAAGTGTGAGGACAGGCTGAGTGTCTCCTGATAGCCTGACAAGATGTCCTGAAAGGACACAAACACCAAGCACAGCGTGGAGACATGAGGGTCTGAGGAGGAGACGTGAGGGTCTGAGTAGACATGAGGGTCTGAGAAGACATGAGGGACTGAGGAGACATGAGGGTCTGAGGAGGACAGATTTGTCTTCAACATGTTCAACAAGCACATCAGAAAACACCTGATGTTTCCATCTCTGAACGTTCACCAACAGACGAGTCCGACTGCTGAACATGTCTATTTTATTATTTCAACATCAAACCTGAAGCTTCATATTTATTTCCATGTCAAAAGAGGAGGAGAACTATTGAAATGAATGCATGTGTGGGTAATGACTCCTGAGTGTCCCTGTCCCCCTGGCGGGGTCAACGGGGTGGATGGGAGTGATTCGTCCTAACTCACCTCTCCTCTCTCACTCCACAATGGATCAAAGAGGAGTTTTCCTTTGCGGGACTTTTTTAAAGCCTCCAAAGTTTCCCATCGCCGCGTCTGGGACGACACCGATCTGCGAACGAGGAGCCTCGCCATTTCGTGTGATCTGTAAACGGGAACAAAGTCTTAGCTTTTCATTCTTATTTTTCTTGAATGAATCTATTTGAAACATTGCAAACAAATAACGGAAGGGCACAAACACACAGTCACTAATATACAGTATAAAGAAAGTGTGATCACATTTTTGTTATTGAACTTGTTCATGTTGTTTTGGAAACTATAAAAACCTGTAAATGGGAGCATTTTTAATGTTATCTGTAGTTGTGTTTTGGATGCAGTCCCAAATGCTGCCAGTAGGGGGCTCCTGGGGACAGCAGACTGAGTTTCACCACCTTCAGACTGGCAGAAGGAGGGAAGGAAACGCTACGTATCGTCCGTCTCTCACTCTTTTCCTCATTCTACAGGTTAGTCTACATCCTGAAGTACAAATGATGCTCAGCCAACTCTTATACTTTGTTGTGTCGTGATAAATGTTGAAATCAGAGTAGTTGTGGTGCGAGAATGTGTGTTCTGTTGACTGGAATGTCCGTGCTGCTACATGCTAATTAGCATTAGCCTATCAGATCACGTCAGCACAATATGACTGCTGGGCCTTAATTCTGCTCATTTTACTGTAACTACAACCTTCCTGGAAGGAAACGCAACGTGTCGTCCGTCTCTCACTCTTTTTTCCTGATTGTACAGGACTAATGAATGTTAAACAGACTCCTGTTACAAAAGTCTGCTTTGTGTGTTGCATTTCTGTACAAGAAGTCACGTACCATATGATCACCATTGCTTCCTACACACACACACACACACACACACACCCCTCATACTACCTGTCGTATTCTGAATGCGTTCTCGGAAAGCGTTGGTCGTCTTTTCCAGCTCTCAAAAAGTCGTGTTCGCCAACCGAAGTCTGGAGAAGTAGTGACAAACTTCCAGCATCTCTGGCTGCGTGCTGATTGGACGAACTGTTATTACCATGGCAGCAAGTTTTTAGCAGCATCTCTGGCTGCGTGCTGATTGGACGAACTGTTATTACCATGGCAGCTAGTTTTTAGCAGCATCTCTGGCTGCGTGCTGATTGGATGAGCTGTTATTACCATTAAACCAGTGCATTATCATGGAACTGTCCCGTCCCAGCAGCTTCTTCTGTTTTGGTGTTTATTTCCTCCACTGTTGTCCAGTTGTGCAGCGAAGACAAACAATATTATGTGATTGAGAGCCTTACCTACAGTACAGTGGTCCCTCACTGTAACGGTTCACCTTTCACCACCTTATGAACGTATGAACGCCCACAGTGTTCTGCGTCCTGATTGGCTAAGGCAGAACCTGCACATTGTATTCTGTGTTCTGATTGGCTAAGTGACTGCCGACCCTTGTCAATCAATCTCCGTGCCGTGTCTCATGTACGCGAGTGCGTTGGACTTGCATATACATATTGCATATACATGTATACATATTGCAGATACATCAACGTCTGATCGACAGCAGTGAGACTCTGAAGTGCTGCATGTTTGCAAGTTTTGTTCCTGACAAACTCCACAATGTCTACAAAACGTTCTGCACCGACAAAGGAACCTGCAGTCGCAGCCAAAAGGCAGAGGAATGTTTATGTTTTAAAATCTACCAAGGTTTGAACTTTGGGAGTTTAAACAAGAGAGAAATGTGAGAAAATGTTCATTCCTGTCTGAGAAAAGTGTATAAAGTGTGTGGTGAGGGGTTTTACAGCCTTAAAACATATATAATACTTGTAAGTTTCGCTTATTACGGGTTATTTTTAGAACGTAACCCCGCGATAAACGAGGGAACACTGTAATACAAGTTAAAATGCTCTTCACTTCCAGTCCAACCAATAATTGTTTGACATTTGGAAATGAACTCAGGCTCTCAATCACAGAATGGATGTACGTGGAGATCTGGTCTGCAGGCCGTCAGTTTACCACGTCTGCTGCAGGGTTCTGGCTGCTAATGTCGTCCTGGGGCTCAAAAAGAGTTCAAACACCATCACTAATATAAAAGCATTAACCAATAACTACCAGTTAAATCTCCTCACCATTCTAAGAAGAAGAACCACTCAGTAGCTCAGTGGTCAGCTCTCTGTCCACAGAGTGAGACGGCCCCCGGTCCGAGTCCAGGTTGACCTTGTTGACCTCTCTGTGTGGATGTTGGGCTGGTGACTGTGAAGTCAAATCCTGTGTGTTTTCCATCTGACGGACTGGAGCAAAATAAAAGATGGATGGATCTTGATGTTGGAACCCGGCCTTCGGCCTGCTGGTTCCTCCCGGTCTATTAATCCTGAACTTGGTTGTTTGAAAAAGTGTCAAGACAGCAAGATACGCTTTAGCATTTCTTAAACAAAGATCCTCCAGCTCCATCCAGAGCTGCACCAGTCACCCTTCCTCCACCTGATCACAGTCAGCCTGGACAGCATGGAGGGTGGAGGAGCACAGGAGCAGCTCCTCCAGTGTTGCAGCCATTGAGCCCCGTGATGGCGGCTCCAAACAGCCCACAGCCAGCTCAGCACGGCGAGGCACACACTGTTCGCCAGCCAGCGACAGAAGTATCGGTGGCCTGTGTTCAACATCTCCACATGTGCAGGAATGATGAGCTGCAAACCCATGTGACGGTGTACCAGTGATCAGACTCCCAGATCACATACAAACTCGCTGCAGTCTGTTGGGTCTCTGAAGGGACACACTGTGTCCATGGGTCCTCCTTGGAGAGACATGAAGTCGCTGTCAGAAGAGCAGCAGGCTCAAGATGTTCTGGAGGCCAGAAGAGAAGCTCAGCTGCTCAGAAATACCCTGAGCGGAACATCAGTGGGAACTACAGGACAAAAAGAAAGAGGATCAGAGCTCCCGACAAAGACGATCAGCTAATTGCACATCCCAAGGAGCTGCTCGTTCGGCCAACTGAGCTTCGTCCCTCGGTACTGCCACAACCACCGAGGACGTCTCGGAACCGAATTGTTTTCCGTTCATGGAAACAGTCTCAGTTTTGCTAATTACATAAATAAATAACAACAAAAAACATTTTGCCATGCCTCTTGAAGAAAATAAAATCACATTTACAGTTTCATGATGGACTCAGACATTCTTGACTCAAATGAACTGTGTTGTGCAAGAAACTGAAAAATGGTGTGTGTGTGTGTGTGTGTGTGGGGGGGGGGGGGGGTGGGGGGTCGTTCTGTCAGGAAGATGCAGGTGGAGTGTGGACGGACCACTTTCCACTTGTGGTAAGTCTAAAAATGACAAAGTGTATTGTGTAGGATTTCAACGCAGGAGCAGGAAGACCTCCTCCTGGCTTGGTTCATGTTCAGTTGAGATCGTCGTCGAGAACCAGCTGCTTCTCACTCACTGCTGAGCAAATGTGAAAGAACTCACCTTTTCTTCTCTTCTGGGAAGTTCTCCACCAGGGTGGTGTCTGGACTTTGGTCTACAACAGGAACACATCAACATTAGTGCTTTTCACTTCATGAAACTTCAAGTAATAATTCATTTTTTAGACATCACTTAGCAAATACTTAAGAAATGAGAACCTAAACTCCAGAGTGTGGTTGAATAATATTTTAAGGCTATTTTTAAATGTTTCAAGAAATACAATGCCATTAACATTAAATGATGTTTTACACAGTAAAACCGGCTGAGGCCAGCTTTGACTAATTATAGATTTAAAAATCACGTCAGTGGAATACATTTCTCACTGGGTTTTGGTTCAAGGTTTTGACCATTCAGATTTTACATCTTGTATAATGTTGAGCACCACTCAAGTTCCCTACACTGTATTAGGCTGGACTTAATGTAAGTACCGTAAATCTGACTACTTAGTATTATGTAGAAGCGTTGACAAACCATCAGTTGCACTGGATTTATGAGTGCAGTTAATAGGAATGAACTTTAGCTGAGCTGCCTCTAAAAATAAGTGAGCAAGGAGGAAACAGTGAGGACTGTAGTAAATATTTGTCTTCTACGTGATATAATATAATTATGTTGCTCACTCACTTCACAGCAGCAGGAGGTTTTGCACATGCCAGCATTACATTATGCAATGAAATTTCAAAATGCATGTCCCTTAACTAAAATGAATCAAATAGAATTTGATCACGTCGACGCTCAGTCATCCAATACTTTTCAGAATGTTTCACTGACGTCCCTGTTTGGATGTCACGTCCCCACTGGTGGGACCATGAGGCACGTCTTTGCAGGACGACTGGTCAGAACATCCATCTGGTAAACAAGGAAGAACTGACAGTGAGTGTTTATAAACACAAATGAGCTTTAGATAAACTTCATTGGATGTTTTTTGGCTGGACATTAGTGTAATCAGAGCATTTTCTCATTTTCTGTCTCCTATGTAAACAGGACAGTTAATAATACATAGTTATGTACCACATCACCTTCAACTGCATAGTAAGTTTCCAATTAAAACTTAAAGTTTGGGTCCCAGGCTCACTTGTCAGACTTGTTTAAATATATAAACACAGTGGCATAATAAAAGATTCGCTGACTGATTGTTGTGAATGTTCATATTTTCCAAATTCTTTTCAATTTCCTCCTTTGGGATGAATATAATACATTATTTCCATCTATTAATGAATCTATAATTGCAGCTCCAATATAGACATGTTATAATGGGACCAATCCTAATTCTTAGACGCATACCTTCAACCAGTCCTTTTCCGTTTATTTTTTGCTTCAGCCTTAGAGGTGGTTGATGTGGGATTTTCACCTGTGAAAGATAAAGAAAGTAAAAGTCACGGTGAACTCGGACGTCATGCCCCATGAACGTGGCGACCTGTTCCAGCTCTTGTTCACCAAGATCCAAGAGTTGGCAGAGTGTGGCAACCTGTTGTCGTAGTTTGGTGGATCTCAGGAGTTCAGGGTTTTCTGCTTCGCTTTCCTTTTGCATATTTTGGGAGACAGTCACCTCCTGGTACGTTTGTCAGAGCAGCAGGTGAGCAAAGAGATGAGGGTTTTCAGCAGGTCTGCAACTTCAGCCCTGCTTTTAATCCACAAGTTCAGGGATTCTTTCATTTGCTCTGTGAAGAAAACAGGACCTTCTTTCCTCTTTTCCCCGGATTTCAATGTGAGTTAGAAGCTTGCGAAGCTCCTTTTCCAGTGGAGAGAGGGTTTCAAATAGGTCCTCATTAATGGGACTTTTACTTGCAGTCTTGTAGAACTCAAGGCTCGTCCGTGATGCTTCACCTTCCCTTCGCTTATTGAAGCTGATGACCTGTGCCAGAACTCTCATTTAACAACTTGCCCGCTGGGTCACTTCCTTCCTTGCTTCGTCTTCTACCCTTCTCAAGTGGTCCCTGAGAACAACCACATTTTTGGTGAGGGGGATGTCGTCCTCTTTATTCCATCTTTTCTCCAGGATGGTTTGGTGAGCACTGACACAAACCTCATGTTTTCCACTTTCTTTCCAAAAGCTCCAGAAGTTTCTTGGCCCTACTCTCTCCCAGGTCATCCTCATTCATGATTTCCTGTCCAGTCAGGACGTCCGCAGCCCCTTTGAGACACAATCCTATTTTGACAGCTGAGGATGGTTTTCATGCTCATTTTTGCCTGGACTAAATTCTGTACATTTCTTTGTCACATTGACAACCAACTGACATTTGGATGGTGTACGCAAATCTTCCAGATTCATTAGTGTCTTGTAAAACACTACAAAGTCCCTGAAATGTCACTTCTAAAGAAAACATCTAAATCCTTTAACTATTTACATTCTATACATTATAGAACCTTTTTTAATGGCAGATGGAGGAAAGACGTGACCTTGCTGACATGTTTCTGCGGCCTTCCTCAAAGCATCGTCTGGCATGTGATCAGGTCTTTATCAGGCGATGTCTACCCGTGAAGAACGAGTCAAACACCTCTAGTGGCTGCATGGGTCATCGCAATATCTCCTTACGCCCACCTGGTGGTCGCAACCAGTCATTGCATTCTCCCTCCTCGCGCCACCGCGCCCCTAGTGGTCGTCACGGTCACCGCCCTGAACCAGACGCCTGCCTCCCTCTGGGGTCCATTCGAGGTCATTACACCCACTGACACTGACCCTCCAAGGTCCGTCGCCACCTGGTGGACACTCATGGTTAGTTACCAATTGAGATGAAATTTGGAGGCTGGCCTCATGGGGGGCGCTGCGATCACGGTGAACTAGCTAATTCGCCGCCCAGTTATGCTAGTTAGCTTAGCATGTCAGAATGTGATATAACACCAGATTCCAGGTCAGTGACACCTGGGAGGTATCCTCTGCGATTTTCAGGCAAATCGCAGGTGTTAGCATCGCATGCTAACAAGTTTGTTCAAATCAGCTGTAATTTGGAGGGTGGCCTAATGGGGGTGCTGGGATCAATTATTATATAATATTATATATATATGTATATATATAATGCATTATATCTTCTTTTTTCTTTTTCTTTTTTTACCAATAGCTGGAGGTTTGTCGTTCATGCTGGAATAGACGGCTTTGGTCATTTAATTGTTTATCTGTCTGCTGCAACAAATAATCGAGCGTCGACAGTGTTGTTGGTGCCGTCAACAGATTTGGTTTGCCATCACTTATGCGCTCCGACAAGGGTGGTGGGAACATTGGGGAGGTCGCCCACTTCATGGTGGAACAGAGGAGAGAACCTAAAGTCACACATTACTGGAAGGAGTGTAGCCAACCAACGGCATGTTTTCAATTGTATCACGACAAAACCATTGCAGCACAAGTGTTATTGTTCCCCAAAGGTCATTTCTGTTCTGCAAGAACTCTCATTCACAAATTCTCATTTCAGTCAAATTTCAGTCAATATTGACATGAACATATTGAACAAAGCCTGAATGACAATCTGCCATCTGCTGATGTTTTTTTCATATTTACATAGTTTCTAGTGCATTTGAGGTGAGATTTTAAGCAAAAACATTTTTTCCTTATTGCTTGTAAGCTTAGTCTTCATCATGCCACTTGTTTTCCAGGATAGAGCAGTTATGTAGAGATGAGCACATCCAAATCCTTGACCCATTCCACACTCTGTTTCACACCCTGGAGAGAGAGAGAGACAGAGAGAGAGAGGGGGGCTTTTGTTCAGACACCTTGAAGATGCTGCTCAGGTATGTTGAAACGGTGCATCATGTCAGGAGCCATTATTTCAATTATACTTTTAAAAAGCCTAAAATGACATGGACAGGTTCGATATGCCAAAGTGTCCTTGAGCAAGACACTGAACCCCAAAAATGCTTCCATTGGAGTGACGGCACCTTGCATGGCTGCAGCCTTCACTGGTGTGTGGATGTGTGTGTGCCTTGGCGCTGCTCACGCAGTTGAGAATCACTACACAAGTGAAGGTCAATTACCGATTATTATTTATACTCAGATTTCATAGTATGCAATTGGAAAGGGTTTAAATGAAAACATTGAATATGCCATAGCTTGTGTACAAGTTTCAATAAAGTTCATAAAATATTTAATCTTAAAATTCTAATTGTCTTTATTTGTGTTCGGGTGGAGGCTGACTATGGTGTTGGTTGGGAGGGACCATTAGGCTTCGATGGCCTTGGAGGTCAAGCAGAAGGAGTTGAAGTACCCCAAGTGCCACTGGAGGGACACGTGACTGAGGAGAACATGGCAACGCTCCCTGACCCACATGTTCCCTTCTTGGATGCAGTGGACGTCTCCACCGCCACGCTCCTGCAGGACATACAGCGACATCCAGAAGTGGGTGAGCAGGAGTGACATGCTGTCATATTCCAGAGCGACGGTTCTTGCATCTTTCCAGCCAAAGAATATTCATGCACACAACAATATGCAAGAGCCACTGTTTTTCTGTCTTTTACTTTATAAACTGGCCATATGTGCACTTTCTATGTTCGCCCACTAGGTGGCGCTTGGATAAATATAAGGAAATAAAGCTCCAAGTTGATGAAACCAGGTGTGATTGGAGAGCAGTTTTTTGACTGTAGGTGAAGAACGTTCATTGCAGTTTATTTTGTTATATTGGAGAATTATAACAGTGTGTAAAATAGACAAAAAGCATCGATTGTAGAAAATGGCAAAATAAATGGACGTCTTATCCAATGACAAATAGTGCATTGGACATTTATTCATATGCATGAGCAGAAATGCATTTTTATTTCAAGGTTATAGCTGTATTATTTAATTTTTTTAATTTTCTTACACAAGATTGTCCTTTAATGTGGCAAACCGCTGCTACAAGAAGGAAGCACGCCAAATTGCATTAAAGTCTCTTTATTACCCAAACATCAACATTTGTCAACACATCTTCACAAACAGCATGGCATGAACGCCATTTCACTGCATGACAGCTATGAAAAAAAGGCAAAATACTATTGATTTCTAAACAAGTAAAAAAAAGATAATTCCAAATCCAAATGCTGTGCTTCTAACAGATGCTTCAAGATTCTCTTTGACTGTCTGGTAACTGGGGCACCCCAGAGGCGGTTCCAGTGTTTCAGCGTTGTCATGCAGGTTGAGGCTCCAGCCACGGTCATTTCTGGACCAACGTCTCCATACAGGTGCTGGGGAGGTTTACCTCAACACGACCAAAACGTCAGTAGTTAGTGTGTTTCTGAAGAGGACCCTACAAAGACACAGTCAGAAGCATTTTAAAACCTGCAAACATAGTACACTTTTCACCATGTTTCCATAAATAAGGCGTCAATGTGAATAAAGTAGCTGCAGCTTGAGGAAGTATACATGGTTCAGACCTGTGTTTTTCTCAGATAACATTTGCAATCTGAACACTTTCAATGTCGGTTCTCAAAAAGCCTGTGACCAGGCGTGTCTCCTCCACACTGCTGTGGTCATCCTCATCTTCACGATCCGGCGATGGTCAGATGATCCTTTTCAAGATGGTCAGCGAAACAAAAACAGTCTGTAAACTGAAAGGGTATATTAACAGAGTAGAGCTATTTTGCAAAGAACCATCACTTTCATAAACGTAGAGCTATAAAAGGCGGCTTTTATTGGATATAACAATGGAGGCGTGTAATATCTAAATAGATAGATTAATATAGTGATAGTAAAGTATAGATAGTGATTAAGGCCCTGATGTGTAGCAGGTGTGCTGCATCACCTCTCTGCCCATAAAAGACGAGCCGCCCAGACACCAGGAGTGACAGGCTGCAAGCCTATGTGCAGACTTTTGGTGTTAGTGTGTGAGCTTCAGGTGAATAAAAGAATGGCTGACCGACATCCTGACTCTGCGTCTCTGTGGTGAACCGGCGGTGGCAGGACGACTGCTACATAGGCCAAATGACATTCATGTCATCAGTCAGCAGGTTCAGGTGAGAAGTCAGTTACCGGCGAGTCCAGTTTGTTCTGCAGATGTTGGAAAAAGGACTGCGGCAAGGGCAGGACGCTCTTTCATCATGTGGACAACACCACTGTCTTTCAGCCCCTTTGCTTTATTTGTGTTCGTCTCTGCTCAATGACCTCAGAAAAGAAACAGATGAGATTGCAAAGTAGGATTTAAATACAGTTGCCGGGTGAAAAAAGACACACGAATCAGTTTGCTCATCAATATACAAGTCTTTTTTTCACATGTACTTATTTTAATTATGATTTATTTTCGCCCCATGCTGGAGGATTTTCTCTGCCAACCATCTCCTGTTGTTGTCATTAATGGGAGGAAGATCCCAGCTGAAGGCCAAGCTGTTCACCTCGCATCATTCCTCTGGAGTCAGTTTCCTCTGGAGTCACTTCCCACTGGAGTCACTTCCCTCTGGAGTCACTTCCCTCTGGAGTCACTTCCCACTGGAGTCACTTCCCTCTGGAGTCACTTCCCTCTGGAGTCACTTCCCTCTGGAGTCTGTTCCCTCTGGAGTCACTTCCCACTGGAGTCAGTTTCCTCTGGAGTCACTTCCCTCTGGAGTCACTTCCCACTGGAGTCACTTCCCTCTGGAGTCACTTCCCTCTGGAGTCACTTCCCTCTGGAGTCTGTTCCCTCTGGAGTCACTTCCCACTGGAGTCTGTTCCCTCTGGAGTCACTTCCCACTGGAGTCACTTCCCACTGGAGTCAGTTTCCTCTGGAGTCACTTCCCTCTGGAGTCACTTCCCTCTGGAGTCTGTTCCCTCTGGAGTCACTTCCCACTGGAGTCAGTTTCCTCTGGAGTCACTTCCCTCTGGAGTCAGTTTCCTCTGGAGTCACTTCCCTCTGGAGTCTGTTCCCTCTGGAGTCACTTCCCTCTGGAGTCACTTCCCTCTGGAGTCACTTCCCTCTGGAGTCAGTTTCCTCTGGAGTCACTTCCCTCTGGAGTCAGTTTCCTCTGGAGTCACTTCCCTCTGGAGTCACTTCCCTCTGGAGTCTGTTCCCTCTGGAGTCACTTCCCACTGGAGTCATTTCCCTCTGGAGTCACTTCCCTCTGGAGTCACTTCCCACTGGAGTCACTTCCCTCTGGAGTCTGTTCCTTCTGGAGTCTGTTCCCTCTGGAGTCACTTCCCTCTGGAGTCACTTCCCACTGGAGTCACTTCCCTCTGGAGTCACTTCCCTCTGACTATCAGGCTACAATAGTGAAAATAAAGTGAATTTCAAAAAGGGCCATCATGACAAAGGAGAGTATTGACTTGAAGTAACACTTACTTCAGACACCACATCATCAACATCTGTATGAGGGCAGTCACAAAGCTCCAATACAGTAGACTCCTTGTTACTTCCAACAATGAGCTGTAACATCGATGGGCTCAGTGAAGCAAGGACCTCCATGAACAAACGAATGTCCTATGGTTCATCCAGCGACTGTGAAAAGATCTCCATCTGTCAGGACTCTGGAGGTGGAGGACCTTGTGATCATCTCCCTCCAATTATGCTCTTCGTAGTGTCTTAAGAACAGATCTAAGTGTGTCCAAATACCAGGTATACGAGAGACGACGATTCATAGTGAGAAAATGTATTTATTGGAATTATGAGACTGTAAAGATCTGTACATGAGTGCAGTACATGCCTTGTGTTAATCAGCCAGTTCGTCCAATCCCACCACTGCTGTACAAGGCAAAATGGTTGCATTTTTACCAAAAAAAAAAAAAAAAAAAATTAAAAACTCACCAAAGTTAATGTTAAATCCAAACTGGTTTTTTTTTCCATGACAATTGAAAGAAAATGGCGTTTTACCCCATCCCCAACAGCTGCATCGCCTGAAATACAAGGAGTTGCTCTGCAGACTTAGTGTGAACGTGTAGGACATGCGAGGGCCAAATATATTTCAATGGGCTTCACTTCCAGCTCAACTACTTCCTGAAATGAAAACTGATCATTTATTCCAAAGGAGCTGCTTTCATCTATGTATAACATAGGTGTGCCTCATCATGGTTGTTGTGACTGCTCTATTTGGCTCAATTTGGCACATAATGCCAGACAGGAAAGAAATGAGCTGCTGTCATTGAAATAAGTAGTGGACTTTGGCATAAAACATGTAAAAGATCTAAACATGTGGTGGAATGCAGTCTTGTTGAAATCGCTGTTATTTCAAATCTAATAGTAAAAAGCATTTATTGAACGATACCTACCACCCAGTATCACAGAAAATGGGCTTTCCCAGTCAGTCCCTGGCTTTTTGTAGAAGGTTAGTATCTCCTTCTCACACTCTTCCTCGGTAGATCTGAGATCAAGCCTTGCAACCAACTGTGGCTTGTGTTCCTCGTTCTCAAGCAAACGTTGTCGAAACATGTCAGCTGCCTTGTGAATCTCGGGCTCGGTTGTCCACCCTAATGAAAATAAATTCACTATCAGTCAGAAGGTCTATTTTCTAAGCATCAGCACTTCTATGCATAGAATGTAGTCTCGTTATAAATAATGAGACAGTGGAACCTTCAGAGCTGCTTAATGAGCTCGCAGTGGCGGAGCTTCCTGACTGGGTACTCTCAGATTTATCTTCCTCCTTTAGATCTAAATTCTTTTTCCTTGGAATGGTAACAGGTACATATTAATCCACTGTAAGAAAGCTCAAATATAATACATCATAATGAATGACGCGCATCAACAAATGAGTAAACAATTTCTGTGTTAAGTAATATTTTTGGATCATTATATGCGAGTGAGATTTCATTAATTCACAATATGTAAATAAATGCATGTATATATGTCTCACTTGTCACAACAGTCGACGCGGCCTTGGATGGCAGAGAATGGAAATATCTCTGCGCAGTAAAGACATTCTATCACTGGCCCAGCTGTCTCAGAAGAGGGGCCCCACTGGGAGCATTCCAGCATAATAAAGACACAATAATAACTGTGGTGGATAATTTCTGCTCTTCAGTGACGGCCGGAGGTTTGGAAAGATGAAGTGAGACACAGGGTGAGATGCTAAGAGGGGAATTTATTGAGACGTAAAGCCGGAGCGCTCCCACACCTGACAGACAAAGACACATTCCACAAAACATCCTCACACACACACACACACACACACACACACACACACACACACACACACACACACACACACACACACACACACACACACACACACACAGGCACGCACATTCTGACCATCCTTCCCCTGCACACTCCCCTCTTCCATATATAAAGCTGCATTGTCCTAATCACATTCCTTCAAGGACTGGCTCTGGTGCCCAAAGATAGTTCTGAGACGTCATCGTAAACTGCAATAAAAGCAATCCTGATGAGTTTATTATCAGTAGTATCCCGGGGTGACGAGAACAGGAGACATCTGTGATAAGTCAGACTCCACACATGGAGGTCAGATTTTCTATAACAATAACATAGATATCAAACATTTAAAAAAATTTCTGGCTGGGCATTTCCGTGCTACGTCATTTCGCACAGCCCGCCTCCTCCTCTCGGCCCTCGTTAGTCTTTTATTGTGGGAATAGCAGCAGGTTTCAAGATGAGCTTCTGAGTCAGTCCAGTTTCAAAGTACCGTAGTTCTGGAAGCTTCTTTGGTGAAGAGTCGCTCCAAACAAACACATTCTTTGTGGAAAAGAATAAAAAGTCCAGCCACATTCTCCGCTGTGCTTCTTCTTTCAGCAAGTCAAACAGTGAGGAACCATACTTGTACCTGAAAACACATTTTCTCCAGTGGACATGAAGGTGAAAACACATTTTCTCCAGTGGACATGAAGGTGAAAACACATTTTCTCCAGTGGACATGAAGGTGAAAACACATTTTCTCCAGTGGACATGAAGGTGAAGACACATTTTCTCCAGTGGACATGAAGGTGAAAACACATTTTCTCCAGTGGACATGAAGGTGAAAACACATTTTCTCCAGTGGACATGAAGGTGAAAACACATTTTCTCCAGTGGACATGAAGGTGAAAACACATTTTCTCCAGTGGACATGAAGGTGAAAACACATTTTCTCCAGTGGACATGAAGGTGAAAACACATTTTCTCCAGTGGACATGAAGGTGAAAACACATTTTCTCCAGTGGACATGAAAGTGAAAACAGTTGTGGACACAACAAAACCAGCAGTTCAATGTGGAGCAGCAGAGAAGAGGCTGCAGCTCCTGGGCACATTGGTGGGCGTGTCTTGTTTTGGTTTCTCCCCATGTCAATCTTCCTGGAGGCGGGGCTTCTCCAGCTCTATGACGTCAGCAAGGTGGTGCCACGTCATCAAATTGAATCAAGGTGTTGAGCTCCCCCACCAGGTAGAACAGAGAAAGATCACTGTGAACTCAAGCTGGAGGGAATCAATGAAAAAAAAAAACACTTTGGGGATGTTTATGAACCCCAAATAGCACTTTTATGATGTTTAAAGCTCAGAAAAGTCCATTTAGTATAATATGGGCCCTTTAACTTACCAATTAGCACTGAACCCCCCCAAAACACGTTTCACTGGCAGTACAACGGAGCTTTGTACCATGGTTTTCTGTACATTTCAGACGGTACTGACCTGGAACACACAGGTAAATGTTTAATGAATTGAAGACGCTAACCGCTCATTTCCTTCCCAAAAGTTCTTCTTCTTCTTCTTCTGTATGGTTTTACGGCAGTTTGCGTCCATGTATGTTGCATTACCGCCATCTACTGGTTTTACATCTCTATATCCTTCCCACCACTATGTTTTCCCCATTAACCCCGTTGCCTTTAACAAGCTGCTTAAACATTTCTTGGCCCTTCCACTTTCTCCCCACACCAGTATCTCCTTCACTCCTCTTTCCATTCCTTCTCTCCTCAGTCCCTCCATCATATCCCTTCTTTCTCCCCCATTCTTCCTGCAGGTCAGCAGCACATGCTCCACTGTTTCCGGTACTTGACATAAGCTGCAACTGCCTGTTGGATGTTTCCCCATGATGTATTTATTACTGTTCAGATATGTGTGCCCAATTCTTAATCTGGTGTATGTGGTCTCCTCTTCCTCTACCTCCTCCACTCCTCATACCCCAACTCTATTTTGAATATTGAACAGATGCCTTCCTCTTTCCTCCTTGTCCCATTGTTGTTGCAATTTTTTGTGCTTTTTTGTGTTTTGTTCTTGCCAACATGATGTTTGTACCTATGTTTGTGTTGGTTGTTGCTTTCTTAGTCAGCCTGTCAGCCTTCTCATTTCCGGTTACACCATCATGTGCAGGAACCCACAAAAAAACTATTTCTGCTCCCTGTTTTTTTTTTTTGCCTCTGAATGCTCTGCCATTACCTGATATAACAAGTCTTGTCTGCACTGTGATATCCCCGACCTTCAATACTGCTGCTGAATCCCTGCACACAGACCCTTCCTTACCCTCTCCCTTCTCACCCATCAAGATGACATACAATTCCACTGTAAACACCCTCAGGTGATCTGATGTTCTTTCACTTATGATGTTCTTCAGGCACCACCACTGCTCCTCCAGGAGCTCCTGTTGTTGGCTCCTTTGATATATTTGTACATAGTCCTGATATTTCCCTTCTATATATGCACAGACTTCACCCATCAATTGTAGGCCCTCCCTACTTTCCTTTCTTCTCAGCCTGCTTAAATCTCTCATTCTTCTCTCATTCCTCCACACAGGAGCTAGCGGCCACACTACTGGTGGGCAGAACTGCATTTCCTGCACTCCCATCTCTTTCGCCGTTTCCCCTCCCGTCAATCCAAAACTGAGTTTTTTAGTTGTCCCTCTCTCCCAGCAGTCCTTCATAACTGTCTTAGTTGGATGCTCCTCCCTGTGCCCTTCCAGGTAAATCCAGAAGTTCCCTTTTAACTGTTTCCCCCGTAGACCAAGTGGCATTTCCCCCGCCTCAACATGGAGATGTTCTCACTGCTCCCAGACACCCTCAATGCCTGAGCCTGGACCCCAAAAGTTCTTCTTCTGAGGTGGACGGAAACCCACACCTCGGAGGACCCTGAGCAAACAAAACCTGAGAACATGGGTTCCGCTCTCCCTCTCCCTATTAATCTGAGCATTTTAGCTATAATAACTGTGAAAATAATACAAAATAAAGTACTTAATGATATACTGTATTTATGGGTTTACACATTTTGAGTGTATCACACATTAATAATTTTATTTATGAGTCAAACTATGCAGCCTGCACCTTGAAATGAAAAACCAGTTATGCTCATGCATTTTAATTTTCAATTTTTAACATTTCGAAATGAATTCTGGTCACTATTTGCTGGGGCATCATTTGAAAATTGAAGCTTAAATGTCATTTCCTTTTCCCTTATATATATATATATATATAATTAAGTCACAGAAAAAGCAACCTTGAAGAAGAAAATGAAAATGCAGTTTGGATGATTGATCATTCATTTTTATTTATGACTCAAAAAATGCAGTTTGATGTGAAAATGAAAAAGCATTTCTGTAAATACATTTTAATTTGATTTTCGAGCCACATTCGCTTCCATAGGCTTGACCAGCGATTTCAATGTGTGGGAATGAAGCCGTGAACTCGTGGCCATCACGACTCCGGTGTTACGCACACACAAATACGCAGAGAAGAGTGAGAGAAAAGAAGAGTGGGCGAGGAAAAATGATTCCTTTTTTTTTTCCTCTCACAGATTTCTGTATATGGCTTATGCAATTTTCAACAGTAAAGAAATCACCACGCTGACTCAACATCCACCCACCGATTCCTTCACTTGTTTGGATGAGTGTGCGTACGTGCTTGCGTGTGGAGACGTTGTGAATTTTGGCATTAAAGTAATTACAAAACAATATATTATAAGACATTTTTTTTATTGGAAAAAAAATCAAAACAAAACAGTGCTTTACTGGTTGATTTCGAAGCTCTGTAACGCTCGATTGTCATTCTCTCATTGAATGTAACATTTCTCCTTTCCCCTCGCGGGCTTTCTCGCAGTTTGTGGCCCAATAACTTGACGGAGGTCCGTGCGGAAACTGGGCCGACGCGCCAGCGGGTACAAGGTGCCGCAGGGATCGTCTCGCCCCGGCGCCTGGTTCCCTCTGCCCGCCACGCGACCCGCTCGCATCGCCTGGTACGACCTCAGGGACACCTTGCGGTGCTGCGACGGGCCGGTCTCGGTCGGGAGCCCGCCTCGCTTGGCGAGAGTCTCGAAGACTTGTTCAAGATTCGTACTGTCTTTGGCGGACGTTTCGAAGTAGGCGCAGTCCTCCCCCAGAGCCCCGAGCACCTCCGCCTGCGTTATTTTCCGCTCGGACTCCAGGAGGTCCACCTTGTTGGCGCAGACCAGCAGAGGCACGCGCGGCTGTGCGCAATGCTCCGGAGCGGACCTGCTCAGCTTGGATTTGGCCGCCAGTATTTCAGTCCGCAGGGCGCACACCTCCTCGAAGGAGCTCCGGTCATCGAGACTGAACACCAGGAGGAAAATGTCTCCTGTAGGAAAAAGAGGAAAACAACAACAACATTAGCCCACGGTCATCTGTGATTTATGTAATCACGCTCACGAGAGTAAACACATTAATTACGCATGAAGTTATCACTGCAGACAAGTTATCTACAACAATTATTACGCATACAGAATGCTTTTTTTTTCTTTTTAATTCAGAACTGAGACCTGCAGGACGGAGGCAACACGCACCAGTGAGGATGGACAGTCGCCGCTTGGCCGGGAAGTCTCTCTCCCTGGAAGCGTCCAGGATGTCTATTTGATAAGTCTCTCCGCGGATGCGAAACAGTTTTCTCAAGAAATCCTCCGAGGTGGGACTGTAGTCCTCCACGAATCCATCCCGGAGGTATCTTCTGAGGATGGACGTCTTGCCGACTCGCGGTGCGCCAAGAACCACCATGCGCTTACAGTTCTGCGGCTTCGTGGAGTCGACGGGATCTCGTCTGGGATCTTGATCGACCTGGTGCTGCTGGGTTTGGCCGTGGAGAACCAGAGTCGCCAGCTGATCCAGGGGCGACCTCTTGCACGGGTGGCCGCTGTTGGCGGAGGGCAGTGGCCTCATAACTGCCGCTCCCGAGCGCGTCTTCTTGTCGTGTCTCCACTGAGACGTGGCCACTTTGAGGAAACCCAAACCCGCTTTGATCCCCGACGCGCTGAGGTGCTGCGACGCGCTTTTGTAAGCCAGCAGGACTTTGGAGGAACCGGCGCACTGTGCGTCCACGTTGCCGTGAAACTTGGGA
>NC_137652.1:27732539-27845039 GCF_963422515.1 Blennius ocellaris | reverse complement strand
GGTGAGGGGATAGAGGAGAGGAGAGGGAAGACAGAGATAGACTGGGTGGGGAGATACATACAATACCCTTGTTAGTACTACATACATTTCTTTTTTTTCTTTTTTTTACAGTAATCACACTGATCCAAATATTTCCAACTGTCATGAGATTAAACCAGCCTGAGCAGCTCTATCTGGATAGCAACATTTTCTAGCAAGGGTATAAATTACCAGGTAGGCAAAACAACAAAACAACAACAACAACAAAACAAAAAGCAAAACAACAACAACAATGATGACAAAAGCAAAAACAAAATGACACAAAACAAAGAACAAAAAACCATGATTTTGATTATTGAAAGAACAATAGCAGAAAATATGAAAAGTCAGCAGCAAATCTCATCAATGAGGAGTGTCTGTGTGTGTGTGTGTGTGTGTGTGTGTGTGTGTGTGTGTGTGTGTGTGTGTGTGTGTGTGTGTGTGTGTGGTTTGTCCACTGGATGTGAATGGAACTGTTGTGGGGGGGCCCGTGTCTCAGGTGTGGTTAACTACATTTTGTCACGCAGGGTCTTGAGGGGATCAGCTGGCTTTCGGGGTTCTGCCGCTGGGCAGCGGTAGAACGCCCGGGCCCCCGCCACCCCCCAATTTTAAACCAAATAAAAAACTTTAATTGTGGTTCAGTTTTTGGCTCAGTGGCTGTGAGGTTCACATCTGCATTTTCCTTCAGGGAATACAAACCTCCTGGTTAAAGGTTAATATCTCAGGTAAGCCGTCAGCACAGAGGGGTTAGGTTGCCCGTGGCATCCCCTCAACCTACGGTGCACCGCAATAAACAACAGAAACTCAACACATCACCATGGCAACGGCCAAACAAAGCGGCGGGAAGCATTTCCCACAATCCCCCGCCCTCAGTCCTGCTCTGTCGCGTGCTGCGCAGTCACGTTCCAGCTGGGTAATCTTATTCTAATTACACCTCGGCTTGTGCCACAACTTTCTCTTTTAATGCTGAAACAGTTCAGCGAAGTGTATTTCAGAAAATATTAGAAATAGAGCTCAAGGTTAGAAATGTTGAAACGTTAAAACACCTGATTGACGTCGCAGCGTAACTTTTCTTCATGTTCTTAAGGGTCCTTTACTGTTTATTAACTGTTTATTAACTGTTTATTAACTGTTTATTAATGCCCCAACGACACTTCTGGACTCCTTTAAGAAGACTTGGGGGTTTCAGGTGAGCTCCACCTCTCTGTGTGTGTCTCTGTGTCTCTCCGTGTGTCTCTGTGTGTCTCTGTGTGTCTCTGTGTCTCTCTGTGTGTCTCTGTGTCTCTCTGTGTCTCTGTGTCTCTGTGTCTCAGTGTCTCTGAGTCTCTGTGTGTGTCTCTGTGTCTCAGTGTCTCTCAGTCTCTGTCTTCTCCTCTGTGACTCAACGTTTGTCTCTTTTCTCTTGTTGAGACCAGAAGAACTTCATTTAATGTCTCTGGACTTCAACCTCGGTGGCTGAAACACACAATGTTGGCTTTAATGTTGTTTTATACTTGTTGGATTTTGATATTATCGACTGATTTTCCAGTCTATATAATTTTAATGCTTTATATCCTACTTCCTGTGGCTATAAACTGTTTATATTAATGTGATCGCTTGGCTGAACTGTTAAAGCAGAAACAAACACCATGCATGAAAAAACGTCATATTAACCTCACAGCTGTTAAAATATCAGAGAACTTACCTGCAAAACTGCTGAATATGCTCCAAAATATTAGAAGCTATATTAAGAATGAGCAGAACGACTCAAATAATTACTATGACAGTAGGTTTTATTTTGCTATATACATGCTTTTTAAACAAGTTTTTTATTGATCCATTTAAAAAAAAAGTTTTCCTTTGAATTTGATCCATCAGTGACTTTTCCCCCCATTTATTTATTCAAACTCCACAGAAACTGCCGGTTCAGGTATTCAAACCATCAGCCTTCAGCTGACAAATCAGGATTATTGCTAAACCTCGTCATTAACTTGTGGCTGTCAGCTATTCTTTATCGTACAGCATGGTCAACTTTTAACTTGGTGACAACTAACTGGTCAATAATAAGGATTCTGACACGGGAATAATGAACAAATGTAAACACTTTAATTCATTTTTAACAGTATTTATAAAATTACAAATTACGTGGTGATTTTATCAGGCGTCAGTACTGAAATGCAGTCATGAAAGTGATACCGATTTAATTTGTTATGTAATAAATGCAACATTTAAAAAGTGGCAATTACAAGCAGAGAGCAGCGAGTGGGACGGTACTATACCTTCAGTGGAAGAAACGGAGTCAGTAACAATATCGATGACTTTTTCCTGATTAATTTGGTTTGATTATGTTCCAGTGAGGAATTCAGAGTCAGGAAAACTGAATGGAAACATTAGAGACAAGCCAAGGAGGAGTTATTGCTGTTGTGATTCAAATATACACAGGAACTGCTGGATAAGAGAAACCAAGCTGCACATCTGTGAACGTCAAAGTCGTTGAAGATCATAAAGGATCCATGTTGTTTCTCCAGATATCAAGACGCTGACGCCTGCAGAAGATCAGACCAGGAACTGCAGTACTAAAGACATGGATCTCATCAATAAAGCAAGTTTATTTGATGTATAACAAAGTTCAGTTTGTCAGGAAAGGACTTTTGTTAACTGAGTAAAATGCAAACATGTGGAACACCTTTGCTGATTTAAAAAAAAAGAAAAGAAAAGAGAGAATATAATGATGACATCTCTATATAACAAAGACTCCAAAGGGCCGAGAAGAAGCGGAGCTTCTGGTTTGTGGGGATCCTGCGCTGGAGGAGGGGAGACCTGGAGAGATGGACTCGAACTCTCAGCCTGTCAACTACCCAGGTTAGTGTCAACGATTCACACGCTTGAATAACCAACAAATCAACTACGCTTCCTCCCGCGGCTTCAAAAGGAATATTGCTCCGGCTTTTCTCTCTGATGATCCCAGGACTTCAACAGCTTCAGTTTGACAACCAAGGAATGCTCCTTCCACACAGCATCCTGGGCGGCTTAGACGATTTCAGAGTTTACCTGGAAGCCCGAAGAGAGACCGACGTAAGTGCACAACTTCTTTTTTAACACCCCCGAAACACTGCAAACGAAGCGATACACACGTGCAATGACTTTGACGTTACTGCATTTCGTAACCCAACCTCTCCTCTGTTCTCCCTCGACCGATGAAGTTGGTGAAGCGGATCCCAAAGTCGGCGGGAGATCCACTGTCTGCGGTCGCAGGACGCCGCCGCTCAGAAACCGCGGGGGGCCGGAGCGCTCCGGGTCACAGGAACAGAGAAATCAATGCCCTGCGTCACTGGGACACACACATGGAACGGCGACGGCGACAGCAGAACCAATTATCTGGTGGGCAGGAGTGCATTTCAGAAGAAAAGCAGAAATACTAAGGCCCTGTTTACTTGACAACATTTCACGTGACAACAACCTAATCCGTTAAAGAAAAGGAGTGTGTTTACACTGCAGCAGGGGACACAGGGACAACGATGTAATTAGTCTACCAGGCCATGGGAGGGCGCTGTTGCTTGAGTTTGTAATGAAACCACACAGAGATGTGTGCAGAGAAGAATACACTATAAACATGAAAAAAGTGGAGAGAACCCGACACCGGCATGGGCTGATGATGCATCAACTATTAAACTACTGATATGGACGATAAAACTAGAATACTGACCGAGTCATACCACTGTGGGCCGCCATGTTTGTTTACAAGGGATGGAAGGGGACGGGAGGGGGAGAGTTGCGCATGCGTAGTAACTGTCTAAATAGCCTCCAGCAGTCTCTGCAGGATGGATGAGCGGCCGTGAAAGAAACTTTCCACCTTGGGAGCCGGATTACAAAATTCACGGATACAGTGCATCCGCACACTGGTGTCGTGTAAACGAACCCCCCAACAGGGAAGAAAGTTTTGCAGATACACTATTAATCGTGTAAACAGGGCCTAATTGAACTAATTTACTCAAATGGCAGATTGGAAGCTCGCGCTCTGATGTGGATAAAATATAGATGAAAATGTCTAATGTTTCCTGAAATGTGTCGTATCTGGTGTTCTTTCAACCGTGTGGAATCTCAGTAACAATCGGTTCCCTTCCACATTTGATGAGTAGATTTTTATTTTTATTTTTATTTTTTTTTTTAATTTAAAGCCATGAAATGGATTAAATTGATCCTTCGGGTGTGCAACCATGTCTTATGTTTCTTCCCTTTCATTTCTAGAGCTGCTTGACAGTCCAGTTGAAAATCTACTGATGAACAAAGCGAACCACTTCAGAGAAAAGCAAGAAGAGAAGGAGCTATTGAACCGGGTTCTGCCGCTCGTCCAGTCTGGTTATGTACGCTTTCCTCTCGTGTGCACAAGTTTGATAACTGCATTTCAAAGCAGTTTCTCTGTAGGTATTTTTATTTTATTTTTAGTGTTCCCTTTGTGCTCTCGCTTCTCAAGGGTCCTCGTGTGGGCAGTGAATTCTGGAGCTTCCCACAGCGTTATGGAGATGAAGTGAGTGGTATCACGGCCACTCTGACTCAGGCTGAACTGGGGAGGGGGCGAGCCGCCACACACGTGGGGCAGCCCTACCGCGTACGTCAGGAATCCGGTAGGCTTACGCTGCCTCTTGGTTTATGGCTCATTTCCACGATGTTTCCACTGGTGTTTGGACGTTAAAAAAACGAACTCGTAGAAGTCATACCTCCACCAACGCCACCTTGCAACAATGACAGAACATCTTCATGTATTTAAACTAAATGAAGATGTTCTGTCGGTTCCGATTCTTTTGCGTTACCTGAACGCACCGCTGGAGCGGGTTGGCACGTGATTGGCTGAGAGTGGAGAAGGTGCTAGCAGTGTGCTAGCAGATGGCTAAAGGCTCCATGGCAACAAGATGCTGATCTCCTTTGAGCTCCATGAGGTGCCTCTCATGGGACTTTTTTTTTTTTTTTTTTTTGCAGTTTTGGGGGATTTTTTCATGCAATTGGTGTTAATAGTTTTTGTGAAAAGTTGGTGAAATGCATATGTACATATTGTAAACATATAATACAATAGATGCAAACCAATATATACATGCAGACAAAAACATAACCTTCTTAGCGAAGGTAATTAGGATGAATTAGAAAACAATGTGACGTTATTTTCATGTTGTGTAGAATGACAATAAAAAGCGTGAATAGTGACACACTCATTCATACTTTCCGTTCCTGTATGAGACGAATCCTGTGTCGTCTTGTTCCCACCCTGTAGGACTTGTCCACGGTGAGACTTCACATCCGGTCTCTCAGACTCGGGGCCAGAGTTCGTACCTACGGCACCAGATGGAGGAGCTCGGGGAGCTTTTATCGGACGTCAGGAAGCCAGTAATGCAAATTACTCTTAACATTCATGCCAATATAACCTCGAAAGTCGTCAGACTTTGGCTTTGTCTAAAAAATGCACTCATTTGCACAATTATTCCAACAGTAAGTCAAATCCTTTAAAAACGTATTATAATGGACTGAACTCATTCCGAGTCACACACCAGATGGCCGTAACAATGTAAACACAAAGAGACGAGCACATTCCCCCCAGTGGGACCTTTGAGGTCACCAATTAGCCTCGACCGCATTCTTTTGTTTTGGGTGGACACCTGAGTACCTGTAAAGGAATAAAGAAATAAACCCAGACATGAACAGTTTGAACGCCATGATCAGCTGCATGTTGATATGTAATGTTTGATTCTTACAGTGTATTTTGTGGCGCAGTGAGGCTTTCTGTCGGACAGATTCAACGTAGCGACACTGCCTCGCCTTGTTTTCTGTAATCTTTCGCACATTCACGCCACCACAAGGCTGCTTCACTGTCCTTGCAATGGACGCCTTGGGAGAAAGAAAAGGACTGTATTATTATATTACTGCAGCAACATTGAAACATGATGATTGTCAGCCAGGGTCAGTTGAACATTTATGCAGTTTTCCTCCTGAAATGGAGATCGGAGCCCAAAATTCAAGTTCCACATTTTGTCTTTTGTAAAAATGAATTGTGTCTTTTCACTGCGTGCTTATATTGTGACTAAACACAAACATCCAGAGTGTTATGAAACCGTTCATCCCACTGAAGCTGCTCACACCTACAGGATGCCCAGGTTGCTACAGCTGCACCCCCCTAATGAGTCTGTTTCTTCGCAAGCAGCTCGCCCAGGCACCAACACACACCGACACACTCCAGTGTGTACAAACCTGCAAATTACACGTTGCATGGGATGTACAGCCCGGTGTGCACATGCACCGTGAGATGAAAACACTGAAAAGGTACAGTTATGAAATGCGGAGTGTGCCCAGTCATACACATGCAACATTTAGACCCGCGAGGGCCGACGGAGCCAAAAGAAAGAGGGACAAACCCGCCCTGCATCACAATGACTCCATCAGCACGAAGAGACGGTGAAGAAAACACTTAAACCCAAATGTACTCCTCTGCACAGCCAGTTCTCATTTTGGATTATTTACACCCAGAGGAACAGGTGCTGATTATTATATCTTCAGAATTCATGTTTTTATTATGAATTTTCTACGCACACACACACACACGCTCGCACAAGCACACGCACACACACACACACACACACACACACACCGTCTGCACTTACACACTTGTGTTGGCACAATGAGAGAAAAGGGGTGTGATATAGTTTGTGGCGGCGGTGACTGATGTGATCTCGGGGCCTGAAGCACCTTCTGGCAGACGCAGGGAAGCAGATCGTCCCGTCAGCAGGATGATTTGTTCGTGGCGGAGTGACAAGCGCTGGAAGAGCGAGGGAGACGACGGTGACACTCGGGGCTCGTTATGAGAGAAATTGTTGACAACACTGAGCCAAGACGGGAAGAGATTTCAGATAAGAGGGAGGAAGAGGAGGCCAATAGAATGGGTTTGCATTTACTGGTCGTCTCTCTGCAGCCAAACATTATTCAGTTAGTTTATCATGGACAAGTCGAAGGACGTTGTTTGTGCACCGCTATAAGCTTCTGTGTTGCTTCCATTGAAAACGTACTTTTTCTTTTCTGCGACATCCTTCCCATGTGAAATGAGGAAGAGCCTTGACCACTATGCAATACAAAGACTAACACTGTTGAATACACATTTTGACCTGACCTCGTCTTTTTTTTCATATACGTGTGTGTGTGTGCCAATTTGCCTGCAGGACATCAGCAGACTGGAGGTGCTTGGTTCCAGAAAGCCTTTCACGTTGGGTCAGCGTCCCCGGATGCAGATGGAAGAAAAGCAGGACGAGGACGAGGCAAAAATGTAAGTCGTTTTTTTTTTTCTTTTTTCCTGCATTGCCAGTTCTGTTGATATTAAGAAGCTGTTGTCCAATTTTTCTTTTCTTGGCTGCTCAGGCCTGATCTATGGAAAGCGTGAACATGATGTACGAAATAACACACAGTGCATTTGGCTTCATGAATATAGATTAGACTAATGTACAGTGTGCAACATAATTAACTGTGAAAATGTCTATTCATAACACACGTTCATAATTGGATTTTAGGTCATTAGGTCATTGCTTTGAATTTGCAAAGCAATGACCCACGTTGCATTTTTTTCTTTTCTTTTTTGCAAAATTCACATTTATCTCATTGTTGCAAAGTGTCTGATGTGATTTCATCATACACGTCTTGTCGCCGTATTGTTCCTGTTGAACACACACAAAAAACGATTGCATTATCGTGCAATTTTACACCGTTTAAGATCCTATATCTTATTGAAATGAGGCTGACACTGTCATCCCTGTCATAAAGGTTTTAAGAAACGGTGAATCTAAGCCGTGTTTTAACTGTACAAGCACGTCGCTCGTTAATTCAAGAAATAGCGGTTGTGTCATATAAACCATTCTCCAGTAACATCAAATAGGAATATTTTAAAATGTTTAAAGCAAAGCACCATGAACATATTTCCCGCCACTACCAGAAATGAGTTCTGTAGGTATTTATGGATAAAACAGGGTCTAATTACTGTAGTTACTTTAAATTTAGAAAATTAGATTTTCTTGCCTGTGTGGGTACATTCCTATGCCCCCAAACCAACCGGAGTCAGAATCCAATCACCTGTTAAACAGCGTCATTGTCAGGATTGGTGGTGAACAGGATTCAAACGCCAACTAGTCCGGGATGTAAATTGAAAATAAAGTTTATTTGAGTCGCTCCAACAGTCCGTGGCGAGGGATCGGAGAAGCGGAGGCGGACGTCACGGAGACGGGATGTTCCCAGGAGGCCAGAGCGGCGCACACCGGGACTGTACGGGAGAACAAACGGGGGTCAGAATACTGAGCAGCTTCCACACACGAAGCGAACAAACTCATAACAATGAGCACGAGGGGCAGAGTCTAGGTACCGCAGAGTAAACGTAACGATCTTGCGATGAGAGCCTTGGATCCCGGTCCTTAAATACTGGCTTCCCTCATTCGCTTCAGGTGTGCGTCCTGCTCCGTCCGCTCCGCCTACGCTCACACACACCCACACACACACGCACACACACACACAAAACAACTACACAGTAGGCGACCTGCACGGGTTGTGACAGTCATAGCAGATCAGTGATAAGCTGTTTTAATGCCACGCTTCCTGCAGCTGCGGGTGATTCTTAGTGGACCAAAGCACGACCCCATCACCTTTTATTTAAGGAGGCACAGACCGATCAACTGGAGTGAAACATTGCATTGTCTCCGTCCCTCACTATGTAAACGCAGTTATCTGGGTGTGTCACTGTGAGGAAGCTTGATCCTGCTCTCGCGCTGTCGTCCGCAGAGATTCCCCGACAGGCGACCGTGACGTCCAGGTCGATGCTCTCTGCGTGGCGGCCTTGAGGGTTTGTGGCCAGCTTGCAACATGGACCGGAAACTCTGCTGTGAACCGGGTATGAAGGAGATTTTTATTTAGCTAGTGGCTTATAAGCCTTTACTCAAGTGTGGCTTCTTTTAGTTAGAGAGAGAGGTGAAGAGGGGCATCCTGTCGGGTTTTTTTTTTTTTAATTTCCACACATGAAACGCAGCATTTAATCAATCTATCCATCTTCTATCCTGATTTGACCCAACTTGATGTCTCTGGATGCTGTGTTCAATTCCAGCTTGCTGTTGCGTGAAGGACAGGGCACACACTGAACACACAGTCGCACAAACACTCACATTAACACACACATGCATTAAGTCCCTTTTCTGGCCCGCCGTGAGAAAACTCCAGCTCAGGGAGAACATGCAGCCGATGTTTGCATTGTGAGGCGACAGTGCTTAACCTCCTCTCTGAAACTCTCCCACAGTATTCTTACTTAATGTCATTTTCTTTACTGACTGACTCAATAAAATGTAAATTGAAGGATCCACAACATTAATCACAATGATGGCAAAATGAATACCAACATTTGGGATGCAGCGGGATGCCAAATTCCACATCTACCCTGCAAATGTGAAAATAAACGAATTCAGCGGCATGTGATTCATTCGCCTACAGAGATGCTGTGATCAGGCGTCGGTTAATGAATCATGACTTGTGTGTTTTGTGCCATGATTCGTTTGTTTTCTCCTCTCTCTTCGACGCTCCTTCATCAGGGAGAAGTGGCCATCAGCAGCACGGTGATCTTTGAGACCTTGACCGGCGACGCAGCCACGTCCCGCCTGGAGCTCCACAACGAAGGCAGCGCCGCCATCTACTTCAGCTGGCACAAACTTCCCACGAAGCACAGCTTCCGTGTCCTGCCCGCACACGCAACGAAGCCACACTTCTACTTTGATTCTTGCCCTGGTACACACAGTCACAAACAAAAACATTTGCTCTAACCGGTGCTGAACTGCCCTTTTCATTTCCGCTTGCTCCCCCCTCTCAGGTGTGATCTGTCCGGGTGACACACACCGGGTGGAGTTCGTATTCCGGCCCGAGGAGGCAGGCGTCGAAGCCGAGCGTTGGCAGCTCCACACCCATCCCGTGCTGCTGCAAGGAGCGTCCATCCAGGTCACACTGCGGGGGCTGGCGCTGCCCCGGGATCAGACCGCAGATCAGAGGCTCTTGCTTGAGGTGCGGCTGTAGGACCTTTCACTGAAAGTCGCGTTTGCTTCCGTCTTATACGTCGTGTTTCACGAGCAGAACAAGCTGGAGAAGGCCGTGGCGGCAAAGACGTGTCGGTCCATTGTGGAGGAGGTGATCCTGGGGGTCCGCTCCCCGGAGAGACCCGGCTCCCCCGAGGAGCGCTACCTAACCGAAGAACATAAGTTCCTCGTGGAGAACCCGCAGGTGAACGGCTGCCCCTTCAAGTGACCTCCTTCAAGTGACCTCCTTCCAGAACAGAATGTTCCTGTGGTGACGGAGGTTATCGATCTATCGACAGACTCAAACAAAGCACCGGCCCCATTTCCTTTGTTCCTCCCGCACGAGGATGTTCCAGTTTCACAGAGCGCTGATGTGTCACACATTTCAGGCAGAAAAGTCTTTTGTTCTCATTTATTTCAGTCCGAATCTTAGTCACACCAACTGATTCAGTGTCAGCTATCTGGCACTGGAGGCGAGAGTCTGAGCAGACCATGATGGCTTTCCCTATATTTCACTTGAATAAGAATTATTGGCAATAATAAACAATAATGAAACGACAAATGATGATATCCCAAAGCTGTCCATGTTGCCAGCAGAGGCGTTGCTTCAACATATAAACCCGGCTTTAAATTAATAAATTTTTAACGTTTGCTTGCTGCTTTGGCCGGATGGGGGCCTTTTTCCCGGCCAGTTTTGGGCCACGGACCTTATGTTTAACACGGCTTAGATCATCATTTGATTCAATTACTGTTTCGCTATAGATATTTTTGAGAAAATTATCCTTTTTGGCTCATCTTTAATGGAATTGTTCAGAGCGTTTAAAAGGAAGTTTGATATCGTCCTTAATAGACACGAAAACAGTCAATGCAAAACGATAAAAGGAAGAGCAGTGAATCTTACTACAACGGACAAAAAAATAGGTTTAAAGGTCATTTAAAGCTCATAAAAGATCAAGACGACAAAAACAAGTAATAAAAACCAGGTGAAACATTTAAAACCCAAATTTTTTATAAAATATTAATATGACAAAGAAAGAAATTCCCAAATTAAAAAACAGATAAGAAATATTAATTATGACCCAAATAAGTAGTAGAGTGGAAAAAGAAAAGAGATATCTCAAAAACAATATAAAAAAAACCATATAAGAATCGAATTATGATGTTTGAAACAATCAAGTAATGTGAACATTTTAGTTTTCCTTTCAGCTGGCATGTCTGTTCCCCCTGATACTGACCATCCATCCATCCATCCATCCATCCATCCATCCATCCATCCATCCATCCATCCATCCATCCATCCAAACTGAATGTATTTTCAGTTGCCGTTTGTTCATGAGCCGGTGGAGAATCTGAAGCGCCTGTGGCAGGAAGTGACTCCAGGACACTCCTGGGACATGTCGATTGATTCGCTCCGACAGGTAAAATGCAAAAAGATTCGATTCACAACGATGCAATGGACAAAAGCCAAATGGATTTATCCCTTTTCACTTAATTCATCACCCCTGAGGCTGTGCTGTCGGTGCCTGATGGAGAACCGGGCGAGGGCCGTCTCACCAGAGAAGAGGGGTTAGCGCGGATGAACTCTCTGCTTCTGCAGCTTTCTGAATCTACTGGACCGAAGCACCACCACCTACCAGCGAGCACTCTGGGGTGAGACATGAACACAATCACTCCGTTTCTTTTTTCCAACAGTCCGGGGCCTTCTGTGGAGCTGGAGTGACACCCACCAGTTGGCATCGGGTGTCTGGAGCCAAGCTAAAGGGCAGTTTGTCATCCAGAACCATCCCTTCCCATGAGTCACGCAGCTCGGCTTTCATAACATCTTGCTCTTGCAGTACATTACACCTGCCCCGCCAGTGAGCAGTAGTGAAGTGTTGGCGCCCCCTGCAGGCAGCAGCTGATGAAGAGGCTGCTGGAAGGGATGGCTGATGAAGCCTCACAGCTCAGAAACCTGCTGGGCCTCCCGCTGAGCGAGACGTGGGCCGATAGAAGCCATCACTCCACCACCTCTGACTCCGGTAGGACTCGCACGCCTTGGCCCGGATGCGAGGTGGTTGGCGGGGTGATGGGTTCTGGTCGCTTTCACCTTGTTTTACACCACAGTTCTGTCTGATGCAAGCAAAGACGAAGAAGGTGAAAGGACGGGGCGTAGGGCAAGAGCCACATGGAGAGACGACAACACACGGAGGTCCAAGTCCCCCGGAGCTGAAAGCTCTTTTCAGGTGAGAAGAATCTAGAACTGAAAGAATGATCTGTGTGTGTGTGTGTGTGTGTGTGTGTGTGTGTGTGTGTGTGTGTGTGTGTGTGTGTGTGTGTGTGTGTGTGTGTGTGTGTGTGTGTGTGTGTGTGTGTGTGCGTGCGTGCGTGCGTGTGTGTGTGTGTGCGTGTGTGCACGTGAGATTGAAGACGGAGCCAAACATGACAGAGAATCACAACACTTTCAGCCACAGAGTGGCAGCAGAGTCTCACCTTGAGATACCAATACCCTGCATGTTAGGTGAGAATCACTTCAGCTGATCCAGACATGACTCACCTTGTCTCAGCAAGCTGTCAGTCCTTCACTCGTCCTGTTGCTGTGCTACTGCTGACTGTGTCTCCACACCGTTTGGTCGACGACTGGCTTCATTTTCAGTTGACACTTCCATCTGCAGAACCGGGTTCCGATGGCCTTTCACAGCTATTGTAAACTGGATTCCTTCAAACACTGAAGGATTTAACCAAGTATCTGTATTATGTGCTTATTCAATGTCCTATGGGATGTAATTGTCCTGAGAAGACGAGCTGCTGGGCCATGGTGGTGCCGCCCCACCTGAAAAATCCTTGCTACGTCACTCCCATTATCCACCATCCACCTTCCATCTGTACGGCCGCATATTTTTGCCGGCTGACTTTCTCGTCTGTGTGGCGGTCGAGCCATGAAAAGGTACAGCCTGTCGCTTCCAGGGTGCCATGGTAACCCAACACTGTGTGAGGTATTGGCTCCTGGACTGCTCCACGCCAACGACACCGACACATTAGCCTCAGCTGCAACAGCACAGGGCGCGCCATGGAATCTGTCTTGGTGGCTCATGAGGCCGTATCGATCAGGGACTCTGTGGCAGGTTTTTATCTCGTGCATGATGAACTCAACACTGACCAATCTGTCTCGTCCCTCATGTCGAACCCCCCCCCCCCCCCCCCCCCCCCCCCCACCCCCATTACTTTTCCGTAGGAGACCAAGAGACCAGGCAAAAGAAGAGACGAGGTGGGGAAAAGCTCGAGGGCGAAGCCTGGAAATGAGTTGCCGGTTGATGCTCGTTCAGAAGACGCCAGTGAACGAGCTCCAGACGAAAACCAAGTGAAACTCATTTACACAAGGCTTCTGCACAAAAAGGCAAGTACAGAAATGTCTTATAAGGCATTGTTGTGTCATTTACGTCAATATTCCAAGTGTGTTTTTTTTTACTGTGAGCACACTCTAGAAATATATGGTGTATTAATTGACTGATGATTTCACTGAGATTGTTTGGTCTAAAGCAGGGGACTAAACATAAGGTCAGTGGGTCAAAATCGGCCCATAAAGGCTCCAATCCGGCCAAACCAGCAAGTAAATTATAGAAATTTGTGACGCTGCCATGGAAGCTAGTAAAAGCAGCATTTGTCTCAAAGCCATGCTGTCAGACTGAGTTTGTAAAAGCAACCAGAATGCAATTACTAATAAAGTTGTTTGGACATTTCACCATATTTTGCCACCGAATGTTTCATTAAAATTGGCTTTATGTTGAGATCGTGGTCATTTTCCATTGTAATTGTGAGAGTATCAACATTTTCGTAATGTATAATCTGCACCACAACAAAAACAACAACAACAAACATTTAAAGTTTCAATTAAAAGTTTATTATGGCACTATTCTCCCGGTCCGACCCACTCAAGATGAAGTTGGCCCCTGAACTGAAATGTGTCTTACACTCCCGGTCTGGAGACTTTACCACTCTTCACCAGACCCACAGAAAACAATAGAATCATGTTGCACAGGTTATTTATTTTCACTGTAAAGCCCCATCATGTTGCCCAAGCACACAGCTCTGTTCATACCTGTAAGCAGTTACAGATACTGATTAACCTCCTAGGCTTCTTTTTGGACTGTGTAACCCACATCACATGCAAAACCCCACAGAAAAAAAATCACATACACATCCTCAAAATGTCAGTATTAGAAATGTGAAACTAAATTAAAATGAATCCTGAAAAACTCACAAAAGCTGTATGATGGGCTGAAGGTTTGATGAGGGAGAGAGAAAGCGCAGACATTAACACCTCATGTTTCTCAATATTGAGACATGTTCATCTTTTTTTTGGCTCTTCATGTGTATTAGTAGTGAGTTAGTCATTTTGATTTTTTTGTTTTTTATTATAGTTTCTTCATTGTAACAGCAGGTTGTGGTCTTCATGCTGTTGCCACATTAAAATTGAACTAACCTGAAGTCTTCATCCACGAAACAAACCTGTTTTTAATTTAACAGAGGAAATCAGCGACCCCATCCTGAATGAGTGTGTGATTCTTTCATCATTCATTTTCCAGGTTTATGCCCTGATGGAGGACTTTGTGGGCTCCCTGTGTGACCTGGCGGACGAGGTTCGTTCGGGAGACGAAGCAGCAGGCGCGCAGCAGCTCCATGAATTAACGCATGCGACGCTGGCACACTTTACGTAAACTGACGTCGAATGGGATTCACGCTGTCGTCAAATCAATAAACTGTATTTCTATGGCACCAGGCGGGTCCGAAGTGATTCGTGTTTCCTTTTCGTTGACCGTTCCTTGGACGGTTGCGCGCCGCGCGCTCGACGCGTTCCTGTCCCCCCCTCCCGCCCCGCCTCGTTACGCTCCGGGTTGTGATCGCCGTGCGTGCCTGGCCTGCCGGCTGCAGAGTGCGTGCGTGTGTGGACGGTGCTGAAGTGTGTGTGTGTGTGAGAGAGAGAGAGAGAGAGAGAGAGGGAGAGGGAGGGAGGGAGGCTGAGTGAGCCGCGCGCCGGGTGCTGTTATCCTTGTCCTATGCGGATTTCAGCGCTGACGGTGCGGCTCGTGCAGGCCGGGATTCGGGCGCTGGAGGCGCCTGCGCTGCGCTCCTCTCCTCTCTCGCTCCTGCTGGATGGACTCGCTTGCGGAGGGATAACTGCGGTCCCGTAACCGCTTAGTCGATCCCAGGAGCGGGGTGGAGAGGGGCGGGGTGGGGGTGGGGGTAGGGGTGGGGGGGTGGGGGGGACATTGACGTTGAAGATTCGGAGAGGAGGAACAGGAAAGGAGGAGAGAGGCGATGCTGCTCCGCGCGCAGGACGAGGGATGAGCAGCGGACATGGTGAGAGGCGTGTTGTTGGAATCTGTAGCTCACTGTCCAGGCTGTCCTCTCGGCTTTCTATGGAAGACAGCTCCTGCTACACATGGCACAGGGAATCCACCGCAGGAGGGGGCGTGTGTGTGTGTGTGTGTGGGGGGGGGGGGGGGGGGGGGGGCATTCCCATAGAGACAGTGTCCTTTAACTGAGAATCTGCTCGTTTGACCTCAGTATTCACCTGCTCCGTGCGGTCATCATCATCATCATCACCATCATCATCATCATCATCATCATCATCACCATCATCATCATCATCATCATCTTCATCATCATCATCACCTGGTTTCAGTTTCCACCTCAAAATACTCACGACCGCGTCCACAACGCGCCTGCGCGGCTTCAAACGTGGACGACGCGGTGACGCACAGCAGCAGCTTCATGCATCAAAACCTCCACTACTGACTGTAGTATTCTGACAAACGCCATGCATGTCGCTTTCTGCTTGAATGATGCACACGCACACGCACACGCACACACTCAGCCGGCTCCATGGAGATCTGAGCGTCACCACTTGTGAACGTCTTCCAAGCAGCCGGTGTTGAGTTAGTAAATGTGGCCCAGGTGTCGTTTGAGTCGCTGCCTGCGTCCATGAGTCGTTTAAAATGAAGTGCATATGGCTGAGTCAGAGGAATGTCTCGGGCTGTAAATCCTCCATGAGGCTGTCGGAGGTCTGCTCGTATTCTTCGAGCACACCGACCGGTGGTACTTCGCTGTCCCCAGTGTCTTGAGTGAAAACCCACAGTATCGTCTGAGAGAGTGGAAGGCGTCAATATTTCCGTTCTACTACGGAACATTGTGCAGATGATATCACATCAATTCAAATAATCTTGAGCTCACCTCGGACCTGTTTGAATTCACATTCTTGATTCAGGGCTCGCCAATCATATTCACTGATGTGTATTATTGGTGTTTTGAACCCGCAGGACATCCGCAAAGTCTCTCGTCCCCTGCCGCCTCAGCTTTTAAACTGTGGAACACAGCGGTGTCATGACCCCCGAATAAACCGAGAGCAGTGACTTCAAAGGTGTGCAGAGACAAGAAACAGCTGCTGACCACCTTCGTGTGTGTGTGTGTGTGTGTGTGTGTGTGTGTGTGTGTGTGTGTGTGTGTGTGTGTGTGTGTGTGTGTGTGTGTGTGTGTGTGTGTGTGTGTGTGTGTGTGTGTGTGTGTGAGCTGAAGATGATTGTGCAGAAAGGTGATACTGGTTGAAGTTGCTGAGCAGTACTTTCTTTGTTGTGTTCTCTCTCTCTCTCTCTCTCTCTCTCTCTCTCTCTCTCTCTGTCTCTCTGTTTCTGCTGATGTTTACTTTCCAGCAGGTTTCCAGTCGCTCTGACTTGCTGGTGAAGTGACATTAAAATCTCAGCTGTCAGTTGACGTCATAATTCATGCGTAACCATTGATAAATCACTGAGTGGAGCTCATGTGCAACACCTCTGCTGACGTTAAGCCGTCCAATCTTTTTCCAAATAAATCTACACATCACTATTGTAAATGTTGAATGAATATATGAAAAAAAAGACCAAACTACACACGTTTCATACATACGTATTTACTTTTGTGAGACAGAAACTGCATTGGACCTTGATGATGTGACCTTTCTCAATCAGGTTGAATAATTAGCCTGCAAAAAAAAAAGGGGGGGGGGGGGGGGTGAAAGCCAAGCAGTTGGTCTGTGTGTGCTGTACTGGTGGATTACATTAAACTGAAGTTTATTACGCAATCCCTGGAAAGAAACGCAAATGTGCATGATGCACAGATGCACAGTGCATCTGTTGTGGCATAACGCGTGTTGGATAATGAGGATTTTCAGATGCAGTTGTAGCTTTAAAATGAAGTGTAAAAAGTATTGTTAAAACGAAAAAAACAAACATTTCAAAGAGTTCTTTTTTTATCTCATAATCAAAATACAGAATGTAGAATTGATAAATATACATATATCAGATTACTTCACTACTATTCAAAACAAGATTCCATCTTCAGTGGTCTTATTTTTCTGAATAATGAGCCGTCTTTTATTATTAAAATGATTGAAGAACATGTCATGTCATTTTGCCGTGACTGAAGTGAACTCTACTGTTAGTTCAACTATCTCTTTCTACATCCATGAATCTTCTGCCAACCTCATCTTTCTTTCCCCCTTCGTTCAGGATGAACGAAGGGGGAAAGAAACCTCAGCGCGTAAAAAGACGCAAGATAAGATTTCGTTTATTCACATAACTGAATATGACAACACAGGTGGCTGAAGTTGGCTTTTCAAAATACAAAACTGATGACGTTTTTGCAGAGTAGAATATGAGTAGGAGTCCGTGCGTGTGTGTGTGTGTGTGTGTGTGTGCGTGTGACACACACACACACACACACACACACACACACACACACACACACACACACACACACACACACACACACACACACACACGGACTGAATGAATGAATCCAGAAAGACGCCTCATCAGACCCCTGAGCACCAGAGCGTTTCTGTGACCCACTCTTAGAGGAAAGGGCCCCGATTTATGAGCTCATTCCTCACATCCACTGTCAGTCGTTGTTCCAGTTTCATATCGATTCTGACGGCTGAGACATGAATCAGTGCAAGTTTCACCAAGAGCAGTGAGTTTTCAGTTGGACAGCGACATAATCCAGATTGGACATGTTTTAGTAAGATCTTGAATCGGTGCAACGGGGCGATGTCGAGGTTCCACCAGAGGTGCCAGACATAAAACTGGCCAGCGAATTGTGAAAAAAAAAGTCTAAGAAGAGCAGTGACACAACACAACAAAGTCTGAAAGCCATGCTCTTGGAGTGATTTTGTAAAAACTCCCAGAATGCAATAGCAATAGAAGTTATTTCACTGTATTTTGCACCAGAAGGTTTCATTAAAAATGGCTTAATGTTGGCAGATTGGAGACATTTTTCATAGTAATTGTTTGGTTTTTTTGTTAAAATATCGACTTTAACACGTATACTCTGCGTCACAACAACAAGAAAAGTTTAAATTTAAGATTATGGCACTATTTCACTGATACTCTGAATGAACTGAACCAGACTGTGTTTGACACGCTGTGTTACATCCTGGCTTGATTTCCAACACAGCAGAACTACATGTAAAGTGCAAACACAACTTTCAGGGTTTCTTTTTCTCTCAGTATGAATAATTATAATAGTTCTAATTCATTCACTGAGGATCACACTGTTTTACAACCGTAGACGTAACACGACACTGACACACCCAAGTTGAGTTATCTTTCATCAGATTGGCAGAATGAAGCACAAGGTCAAGATTTTTATTGTATTATTTTATTTATTATTTGGATGTAACAAAATTGAAAGATAAAATTGGAGTTGGCATTTTTTTTGTTTTAGGTTGTTTTTTTTCAAATTTGTGAAAACATAATTCAGGCATTTTCAAAAACAAATTGATTTGGAATTTTCCATTATTTCTCATTATTTTACTGGTACCAGGTGAAATTGGAGTTTTGACGCTCCTGCTCAAGGACTGTTTGTGATGTTGCCATTAAGTTAAGGGGTTTAAACAACTCTCCAAAGCATTCGTGTATTTGTGTGTTGTGTGCTGTGACATCGGTGCGAGGAAAAGCTCTGACATCAGCACTCACCTTATGAGTCTTTATCTCTTTCTCACAGGGGCGTTCTTTAACTCCTGACTGAGGAGAGGAGCCGTCGTTGGCGTATCTACCTCCTCCATTCACCCCGGCGTCGCCTCCTTCCCTAAATCCGTTGCGCGTCTCTTCTTAACCCGTCCCCCCATCCACAGCTCCCGTCACCATGACAACCTCAGCCCTTCGCCGACAGGTGAAGAATATTGTGCACAACTACTCAGAGGCCGAGATCAAGGTATCGCAACTGCAAGCCCTTCAAGTTTCATGAAATGACAAATGCGTAGAGCAGGTCAGACGACCTGGTCAGGAGCTCCAGCAGCCACACTGTTTCTGCTCATTTTCTGCGCTTGAATCTTTGAGATCGCTTATTTGTTTTGTAGGTTCGCGAGGCCACGTCGAATGACCCCTGGGGGCCGTCGTCGTCGCTCATGTCGGAGATCGCCGACTTGACCTTCAACGTGGTTGCGTTTGCGGAAGTCATGGGTATGGTCTGGAAACGGCTCAACGACAGCGGCAAGAACTGGAGACACGTCTACAAGGTGGCTGAAACAAAGGACGTTTCTAAAAATGTTTATTATTTTTTCTGCTGCTCAGATCTACTTTATGTCAACTGTTACTCCTGGAGTCTGATCACAACCACGACCTCTGTGTGTGTGTGTGTGTGTGTAGAGTTCAGGTGCAGCACAAATAGTAATTTTGGCAGAATTACTCTGGTAATTAGTATTTTTGACTCCAGGCTCTGACTCTGCTGGATTACCTGCTGAAGACGGGATCGGAGAGGGTGGCCCAACAGTGCCGTGAGAACGCATTCACTATCCAGGTAAACTCAAGAGCAAGAGCCCCCCCCCCCCCCCCCCCCCCCCCCACAAACACACACACACATCTTTAAAGATAACAAAGAAATGTAATTCACTGGATGGTTTAAATGATTAACAAGGTCTCATATAAACTCAATGGGGATTTCCTGCATTTTTTTCTTAATCCTATTTCACGTTGAAAGCTTCTCGTCACCGACAAAAACACTGTCAAAGAACTGCCTGTGTGTGGTTCAAGCTACAAACGGAGATGGAGTGCTCTGGTTCATCGATGACATTGAATTTGAAACCTTTGGTTCAGACGCTGCGTGACTTCCAGTACGTGGACCGCGACGGCAGGGATCAGGGGGCAAACGTGAGGGAAAAAGCCCGTCAGCTGGTGTGTCTCATCCGGGATGAAGAGCGCCTGCGGCAGGAAAGGAGCCAAGCCCTGAAGACCAAGGAGCGAATGGCCGGGGGCGGCAGCGGGGGAGGCGGGGCTGTGTACGGAGGCATCCCGCCGTCGTACCACCCGGGCAGACGGACAGCCAGCCCAGCATGGCCGTGCTGTACGGGGAGGAGTTCAGCCGCTCCAGGGGCTCGCCGTCCTCCTTTAACTGTGAGTACCGTGGAGCCTGAAGTCCAAACTCTTCCTTGGAACTGCAAACATTTCACTTCAGAGTGGACCACACTGTGCTGGACAGCGTTGGACAATCCACGCAGAGATTATCTTTAGTGCAGCACAGGCCAGGAAATACTCTAATCAGCCCCAGCGTCGTGTCTCTGGGCTTTTTACAAACACTCTCTTGTCACGCTTGTTATTTCTGAAGCCTTTCGATTCCCTCTGCAGCCTCGTCTTCGTCGCCCCGCGCCGCCTCGGACCTGGAACAGGCTCGACCTCAGACCAGCGGGGAGGAGGAGCTGCAGCTTCAGCTGGCTTTAGCCATGAGCCGAGAGGAGAGCCAGAAGGTAACATCACACACACACACACACACACACACACACACACACACACACACACACACACACACACACACACACACACACACACACACACACACACACACACACACACACACACACACACACACACACACACACACACACACACGTCATAGTGTGTCTCAATGATTCCAGTAATCTAAATGTTACCGAACCATTTTGAGCATTTGCCCATCTTCATCCCTGTTACCATGGCGATGGATGAAGACGCACAGCCACAGATCGCTTCAAGCCTTCAGCCAAAAAGAGCATCTTCAGGTAGAAAACACACCTTGCAGATCAGTGTAAACACACTAATCATCTCCCTGTGGCTTCCTGATCGTTTTGTCCTCATCCTGTGTTGTCCTATATTTACCATCAACTAAGCAATAATGTTGCTGCTCAATTTTTGTTGTTGTTTCAAGTTTTGCAGAAGATTTGGCGAGATTTTTCCTCAGACTTAACTAAATATGTCAACACAAAGAGCCACTAGTCCTGATTTGTTTGTTTTTCCCTCACCAAGCTGAAGTAGTGTTGCTGCTGATGCCCATGTCTGTGTGTGTGCGTGTGTGTGTGTGTGTGTGTGTGTGTGTGTGTGTGTGTGTGTGTGCGTGTGTGTGTGTGTGTGTGTGTGTGTGTGTGTGTGTGTGTGTGTGTGTGTGTGTGTGTGTGTGTGTGTGTGTGTGTGTGTGTGTGTGTGTGTGTTTGCGTGTGTGCGCGCTCACTCCCATGGCGGTAACGCTGATGACGATGCCGCCCCTGCAGGAGAAGCGCTGTCGCCAAGGAGACGACTCGCTGTTACAGAAGGCCCTGGATGACAGCCGGAGGGAGAGCCACCCAGGGACATGCGAGGTGAGCTGGACCACGCCTGGAGCTCCGGGTGTGGGCACAGGCATTGGACACGAGGGCAGATTTGCACCGAAAGCCGGGTCGGTGCACTTGTGGGTGGCTGCCGGCGGGCTTTCAGAGAGGGAAGCTGAGCGTGTGGTGTTGGCCCGCGAGGGAAAATGAGGGGAAAACACACGGATCAGCACAAAGAGGGAGGTGTGTGAGAGGAACAGCAGGAGGACGAGGCGCCTGCTGAATGATAATGACTCTGTCCTGCCTAACCTTGAGCTCGGCGTGACATTTCCCTGAAAACATGCGCCCTGTCGTGTTGCACATCAGCTCTCTCACTCACGAGTCTGTCAACAAGCCTATCAGCATCAGCTGCCGCCTCACGGAAAGGTCCCCCGTTGTAATTTTGTCATATTATACGCATATCGCTCCCATCGCCGAGAGCCGGGAGCATTCCAAACATTGCTTTGAAAATTATATTACAGCTTCTGAATAGCCATCAAACACATGCCATATGTCTATATCTGATGACAATTGGCCTGATTCTTAAATTTAGTGCAATTTAGAAATGAATGGTGCAAAATCCCCTCCTCTTATATGTTTTAAAAGCATAGTCTCTATATAAGCCTGATTATAAAAACATAATGTTCTTTTTACATTTATCACCCTCTACCTTTGTATGACAAAAGTCATGCTTGTGGAGCGGACCTTCACCAGGTTGGACCCACTATGGCCCTCGTTCTTTGGGGCGTCGATTGAACACAATTACATATGACGGCCGTAAAAATTAATCTGAATTTAGCAAAGTAATTTAACACGATAGGATCTTTGCGACCTGCTGCAAAAGATCAGAAGATAGAAGATATAAAAGAATGGAAACAATAGAAAAAAACAACACTCAAGTGATTATAAGGATCATCATATCAAGTACAAAATATCCCCCACAACATCAGCAGGAGCAGCTTGAGCTTCTCACAGGACTGATCTGTGTTTTTCTTCTTATTCATGGCAACGGGAGGTTTTCCCAGGTCTGCTCTGGATCCCAGGTCGAGCTGTCAGACCCCACATTGGAAATCTGTGTCAAAAAACAGACAAGGTTTTCTTGTCATTGCAACAAAATAGCGATTTTATTTTATTGTATTAAAATTTTCGTCATCAAAGATCCATTCACTCCATTGCAGTCTTGATTAGCTCAAATGTAAGACTTGTTTTATTTGCTTGAATGTTTTAGATCCCCCATTTTTCATGAAAATCAAATCAAATCCTATCATTTTTACATTATTCGAATAAGATGTTGTTTTTTAAGGGGAAAAAAGGGAAAAGTTTGGCACCAATTACACTTTGAATCTGCAGAAGCAGATATAATCGTGCTTATTTCTTCCTCATTTCTTTAGTCCGCCATGTTGGACCTGGTCGACATTTTCGGGGCCCAGCCTGAGCCTCCAGCTGCTCCTGGTGACCCCTGGAAGTCAGCTCAGCCCCGCCGTGACGTCAGCTCAGACCCGTGGGACTCTGTAGGTCGGTGGCTCGTCACAGACTCAAGTGAAGAGCCTTCTGGTTGGTCCAAAGTGCTCACGGACCAGTGTCATGTCATCTCACAGCGGTCCGCTCCAGCACACCTGCCCCCGGTAGCCCCTGGACGGCCCCGCCCCCTTCCTCCGACACGTCTAATCCCTGGGCTCCCCGTGACGACGCTCGCTCCGACCCCTGGGAGGCGGCGCCCGCGTCGTCCAGTCCCGTCAACGACGCCTGGGACAGTCCCACGGACGGAGGTGCAGAAACACTCGGCCGTTCCACGTTCGCGCAGTTCGTCACGATTGTCGTGTGGATTTACTTTCATGTTTTCCGTCAGACGTCGACGGGACGGATCCGTTCTCTGCGCCCGATGAAGAGAAGCGCCAACAGGAGGTCCCGCGGGTGTCGTCCCCTCAACCCGCGAGTCCCACAGGTACTCTGATAGAAGACCGCCAGGTGTACGCTTTACTGCTCAGTGGACTTTGAGAAGAAATAAAGAAAAATTAAGTCGACAGATTGGACTCATTCAAATGCAACATACATATTTGTGGATTCTTATTTGCACTGAATTTGTTTTGAATTAAGCATTTGGCTCCAACAAACACTATGTTGAGTCATTTTTCTTGAATTTCAGAGAGTATTATTCTTTCTGTTGCAGATTCAGAGTCACCTGGAGTCCAGCCGGACTCTGACCTGTTCCCTGCGCTGGACCCTCAATCGGACCCATTTGGAACTGATCAGAACATGAAGCCCCAAGTGAATGGACGAGAGTCGTCCAGCCCGGAGATGTTTGACCTGTCCCGGCTGGCGCCGCCGCTCAGCGCCCCTCTGACGCGGGTGTGTCGGACTCCAGAGGCTTTCCTCGGACCGACGGGGGCGTCGCTGGTCAACCTGGACACCCTGATCCCGTCGAACCCTCCCAGCAAGACGCACAATAACCCCTTCCTTTCAGGTAACCGGCGCCGGTACACTTCGCGTCCGTGTCGCCCTGCCATTTCAAAGTCTTTCCAACCGGAACGTTCTGTCTTCACAGGTCTGAGTGCCCCTTCGCCCACAAACCCCTTCCAATGTGACCAACCTCGTCTCACCCTCAACCAAATGCGGCCATCCTCCACCTCCCCGCTGCCCCCCCACATGCTGTCCTACAGTCCGTCGCTGCCCCTCCCCCTGCTCCACCAGGCGCCCGTCCTGCCCTCCTCGTTCACCCAGCCTCCCGCCGGACTCCTGGACCTTCCCTCCAACCTCCCGCAGCCCCTGCTTCCCCTCTCGCCACGGCCAGCACAACGTACTCAGTCACAGACACAGACACAGACACAGACACAGACACACAGCCACAACCCCTTCCTCTGAGACCCCTGCAGCCTCCACGCTCCGACTCTGCAGGAGGACGACCACACAGTGGACTTCAGCCGGAGTGATCTATGCTAACGACAGTTGAGCCGAGCTTTAATGAGCCTGGATCCTGGTCTGATGTCATTGTGCACATTTGAAGTCGACAGAAGTTGGACAGGATGTGTCTTGAGTCGGTCTGACGACACACCAGCTGCTATAAAACCTGAACTCTTGAAGAAAAGCTCACTCGCGCGCGCACACGTGCACACACACGCAAACGCACACGCACACGCACACACACACACACACACACACACACACACACACACACACACACACACACACACACACACATACTCATACACTCACAGGCACATCGACACGAACACGAACGCAGCACCAAACTAACAGGGTGTGTCTCGAGAGCCCCCCCCCCCCAGAGACGGAACGTTTTCCTTCAGAGGGCTGCAAGGAAACCAAATACTTTGATTGTCCACTAAAATGTACCAGGATCCTTACCGCTGCTGCTTCACCGACAAAAGCATGAATGCATCCCTTCCCCCGAGACTGCAAACTATTCTATCCTGCTGAGCACTTGAGACAAGTTCCTCAAATAAATCTTCTTTTCTCTGACCAGTCCATCGGTATCCGGAGCGTTTTGTTGCTGGAGGACGGGACTTGTAAGCTTCAAATGAACGTAGCGCGTTGCTCAAGAACTACACGACTCCTTCCCAAATATATACGTGATGATATTTATTTGGAATTGCCTTGTTATCTTTCGAAACTTATCAGAGCTCAGTTGTTTGCCTTTCAAGGCCACAAGCCCCAGCAGTATCCAGGTAGATTTAAAAACTGAGCCAACTGGCCTCAGCGAGACTTTACCGACTCCGTCCGGACCGGAACTGATCACTGATTGTAAACCACCCAGGACTCCCGTGTGCGTCTCCACACACGATTTAACTTTAATAAAACGGAAGGCATTTAAACTGCAACTTTAACTGACAGGGCAATCAACAATTCCTCATATGAGGATAAAAGGAAAATCTGAAAACAGGTCAATGATGGCAGATTATGACCCGACGTAGGCGAAGGACCGGGAGGATCTGAGATGAATGAAGGTGACGAGATATCTGGTCGTCACTGCACTGAACCTGGACTTGAATGTGAAATGCCTGCCAATAGACACACACAGGCTCAGTACATCTGTATTTAATAGAATGATACTGCTATATTATGAAGTATTATACCAATAAATGGATGGTGTTTGCATCGGTTGTCTCGATTGATGAATCGCTCGCCGTTCTCTTTCGATCGTTCCCGCTTCATCTCACGAGGGGCCGGAGATCATCTCGACCCTCGTGAGGCCGACACTCGGCGGATATTAGGATATTCTTCTGACGCCAAACACACGTTTTCATCCCTCCATCTTCTATCTCGCTTCATTCAAGGAGATCAGGCGCAGAGTCAGTTCTAAAACAGGAGATTAGTGGAGATCAAAGATGTAAATCAGCTGGTTAAAACACGTTTTTACACACAATCACTTTCTACTGGCAAAACTATAGTCAACATTTAACTTCCTTTTTTTTTTTGCCCTGTGGGGGAAGTATTTGTAGATTTCATGCAAACTACTATTTATTCCTTTATTTATTCTTGGATTGTGGAGATAATTGTTCACTTTAACTTATTTTCTCAGTTTTAATAAAAAACATCATTAGTTTACTTCTTCCTCCACAAAATGTTTAACATTTAAACCACCATTTGTTCTCAATACATTTTGAACATCCTCCTGTAGTTAATGGATAAAATGCCAAAGGGGTTTCTTGATGATTACATTGTCGGCCAGGGATTTCCCTGGGAGTCGAAGGACGTCTCAGGTTTGTGGATCACCAGTTTGAAAAATTGTCTTCTCTTTGCTCTGTTCTTTTCTCACTCAACTCTATCGATGTTTCCACCTCTTGAGGTTCTGCAATGCTTTTCTCAAGAAAACGGTTTATTCTTTCAGTGCCGCCAGCATGAGGGACAGTGTTGTACTGCGTTTTATACCCACTGGGTGGCAGTGTAAACACAGTGTGAAGGGTATTTCATCGCTCCAGATTAAAGCTCGGGGTCCTGGAGCACTGGGATCAGCCCCAGCACCTGAGGGCCGTTTGGAGTCAAATACAAGCTTCCGGTGGGAGGAGATCAGAGAAAACGACACACACACAAGGAGGACACACAAACTCTGCACATGACAGTACTAGCCACGACACCACTGAGCCGAGATCACGGTGTTCTTGTGTGTTTAAGTATTTTACTGAATCCAATTGTACATGAATTAACCCGGAGTATCGTCTGCTCTTCTAAGTGTTTAGTCAGAAAGCTTTCCTCATGCGACTATTTACACAAATGAAACTGGAATAATAGGACCAGTGAAAATCCCTGAGGTGATCGGTTTTCATGGAGAAAAGATTTGCTCTCGTCGCGAAATTAAAGAAGTACTGATATTTCTATGTTTAGTCGCAGCTGCCGGAGAGGAGGAAAACAGGCTTTTCCCTGTCAGCGTGTCAGAAATAACACGTGATTCTCATCCGTGTATTCCGTCACAACATAAACTCAAGCGGCCGCAGACGCTGAAAAGGTCAAATATCTAAATATCTGCTATTCCCAGAGTGAATCTGGGAAATCCAATCAAGGCTGCACACCGAGGCCCACTTCCACACTTATCTCCTTTCTCATGCCTGGCGTCTTCGTCCAAACAAAATCAAGTGCAGTGTGATCGCAGATCCAAACAGCTGCAAGCGTCCCGATGCCGTAAATCACCGGGCCTGAGCGTCTGATGTGCAACGCTGCCATGTGGTGTTGATTTGATGAAGGAAGGGAGGGAAACAGGCGGCAGTGAGTGACTGCGAGAACGGCTGTGAGAGCCAGAGAACTTTCTATTGCTCGGTGGCTCATGCAAATTATGAGAAAGAAAAGAACAAATAATGTTCATTATTTGATGTAGAGCCAAAAACAACGTACAAACATTTAAAAATCACTTGCAAAAAAAAACACTAAAAAAAACTGACTTTAGATTCGGGACAGACTTGGAAAGATGCTGGGGCTTGGAGTGTGCTCACTTTTTCATTTAGATTCTTGAGATGATATCATGATTTTAAAAAAAGACATTGTTGCTGTAAAATGACCACTGTAACACATCAGAGATACATAAACGCCATTATTAGCAAATGTATTTATTTAGAATAAAAAAAATATAAGGGCCTGAAAGAAAGAAAGAAGTTGTGTGTATTCTATTGCACTGAATTGTACTTTATTTTCTTCATCTTCGAACATTGCAGTAAATAATGCAATGAAATTTCCTCTGGGATTAATAAAGTTCTTCTCTTCTCTTCTCTGGGGCGTATTACTCTGACGTCATTGTTCCCTGTGATTGACGCTGATTTTGAACCAATCGGACGCACGTCCGTGTTTTGGAGCGAACCAATTAGCGTGCGGGACTGTTTGTTTACGGAAGTAGTTGCTGCAACGCACACTGCGAGTCTGAGCCATACAGTTTTTTAGTTTTTTTTAAATTCATACAATGATTGTATAAAATCTGCACAACGCTCTTATATGTTGGTGTCCTTTGTCGGATGTCGAAGTGAAACGAACCACAAAACGAATGTTTACGGACGTGTTTATCCGCGTGGTTCACTCGTGTCGCCGCATCGTGGTTCGCAGTCTTCCTCGAAACTAAAACGTGCCACGCGGTCTGCAGACCGCTGCTGATTCACGGGGGTGAAAATGGAAGTTAAACCTCCCAAGCGGCTCCGCGTTGCGGAAGAACAACACGCGTCTCCAGCCGGTGAGAAGGAGGAGGCGGCGTGGAGCGCAGTGGACGTGGTGGGTGAAAGTGACGCTCATCTTAAAGTCGACTTATTATCCGAGTTTATAGTTTTGCTGATTGTAAAAGCAAGTTGTTGTTTATTTTCTCTCCTGTGTGCCCTGCGTTCAGAGTATTGTCATGCCAGTGTACAATGCTTCATGTTGGCTGGATGAGTGTCTGCAGGCCATCGTCCGTCAGGACTTCACTGGATCCATGGAGCTGTCGGTGTTTGATGACGCAAGCACAGTGGGTTTGTTTGTTTACGTTTCAACACGTCACACTGCCTTTTTGTTCTAACATACGAGACGTGATTTACCTTTTCGTGTCGAAAATCTCAGTTCTGGTCTGTAAAGGTTTGAATGATCTGTGGGTGTAAATTCATCTTTTTAAAAAAACCATTATTATTTACGTCGACCTTCCATTGGGGGGTTACTAATATTATTATATTTATGTAATAAAGATTTTACTGTGGTTATTCTGTTTTTTTTATGCATTTCTTAATTACGTTTTTCTGAATTAGCTCGTGTCTGTATACGTACATTTTACCTTGCCTTCAGATGTCCCATTCTTATTGTTTAGGACGACTCCAGGAACGTTGTGGAGAGTTGGAGAGAGAAACTCGAAGCGAGAGGCATCACATTGCTGATATCTGGGCACAGTTCTGTACACCCTAAAGGAGGTTAGTAGACACAGATAACAGCTTAAACTGTCCGTTTTATTTTGCGGATCATTGATCATTGGGCTGGGGTGAAAAGCCCATCAGAAAGGTGAGATAGTTCCTGGAAAAACTAAAATCCATCACTTTCGGGAGGATTCAACCGCATCTAATCGCTTCGGCCTGTTGTGGAGACGGCTCCTCTTTCCTGGTTCAGACAGCTGTTATGATCTATTTGGAAAGTTTACTTTAAGGATCTAAGCAAATGGCTGCTTGCCATGGGTTCAGCTCAGTATATATTGACTTAGCATGATTTTTGTATCACGCCTAAACACTGCCATGTTCATATGTGTGAGGGCGCAGTCTTGGTGTAATATCATCACGTCTCTTGTAACGGCCGTGAAAGAAAAGGCACCACTGTGTCTGCTGGAATAGATATCATATCACCAATATGTGCCACTATTTTCAATGGTAACACAGTATGGGACACCAGTGGGAGAGTCACATTCTTTACTGGCATGTTGAATAAAGGGAAAGAAAAATCTGTAATTTTTCACTCTATCTCATAGAGTCTACATTTAATTTCCGTGAATCTTGGGGAAATGCTTTATATTTAGTTATCGAGAGCCTGGAATTGCAAAACTGGACATTGTTTGGGAGCCTGACAGTTTGAAAATAAAATCCCTAAATCTATTTAACTTAAACCCATTGACCTAACTGACATGAGGCCATCACTCAATATTGTTATTTCAAACATCAGATGGTAGTAAAATTAGTAGAAATGTTAATAGTGCCAACATTATAACAACATCGAGTCACTTTTACAGAGGAAAACCAGTATTACTCCACAACACATAGCAGACAACAGAGAAGGGGGAAAAACAGTTTGAGAAAGAAAATAGGCAAAAATCTTTCCCTCTGGACACTGATGTGGACTTGCAATAGATATGTATTTTCTAAGATATGATGCGTTTTGTTTACAAAGGGGTTGTTTGGTTTGAAAGCAGCAATAATTACCCAGCTGTTCTCCTGCAACATCACTAAAGTCCATTTAGGTTCTTTAGCCCAAAACTACAAAAACAAGTGGGAGCATTTTATGCTCTGTTGTGATTACGTCACCCATTTTACGGTGGTGGTCAGAAAAATAGTTATTTTGTAATTTTCCGTCAAGCAGAACATAAAACATAAGAGACTGTCTAGAACTCTTTGTCAAGATTTTGTCAACAATAAGATCCTGTTGGTTCCTGTGGAAATTATGTGATTTGCCAGATTTCATTTTGATGAAACAACAGAGAGAACAACTCTTCTCCAGAAGACATAAAAAAAAATGTTTGTGAATTATTTAGCAGGAAGAGTCAGCAAACCTTCGACACAGGAACAGAACATCAGTTTTTTGTGTCTTTCAGTGGGATTTGCAAAGAATAAGGCGATAACTCAGAGTCACGGGGAGTACTTGTGCTTTCAGGATGCGGTAGGTGTGTGTGTGTGTGTGTGTGTGTGTGTGTGTGTGTGTGTGTGTGTGTGTGTGTGTGTGTGTGTGTGTGTGTGTGTGTGTGTGTGTGTGTGTGTGTGTGTGTGTGTGTGTGTGTGTGTGTCTTCGACAACACTTACAGTAGTGAGTCCAAACGAGGGTTGGGGTGAAATGCGGAACATTTTGGAAACCCTCCATGGGAAGTTAAGCTGGGGAATTTTGGAGATTTTCAAAATTAAATAAGCATGTATAAATGAAGTGAATTGTCACTGAGCTGACGATGCACGTGGCCGCTGGCATAAAATGACTTTAGAACAGACGTACTTTCAATAACACGTTTAAAAAGTCACTAAATGACACAATCAAGCCCAGGTTGCTGTGTTGAGGCCTGCATGACAGATGGATCACATATTTTTAACACAACAGACTAAATTTTAACTCATAATTCATATTACCTACAAATAGATTGGCCGTAATTAATTTCAGGGGATCAGAGGAAGTAAAAGGCCTGTAAAGTAACTTAAATGTATATTTCAAAAACTCACCATTAATAAGGATTCCTCCTACAGTAAAGCAAGCTGCTCACTAATCGCTTTTTTCGAGGTGACTGAAAGATACAGAAACCTTTATTCTTTCACATCAGTCACACAGGTGGAAGTAAACTGCGTTGTAACCACAGGTGTCCTGTTTTGTTCCCGTTAATTCCCATAAATTCCCGTTAATTCCCATGGAAGGTTTCCAACTTTGAAAATTCCTGGAATTTTGCAACCCCAGTCCAGACAAACTGGATCTTATTATTTATCTGTTCACTTCTTGCAGATATGTTTTTATATCTGTTATTCGTCTATAATTTTTCATTTAGGGTTACAGGAAACAAACAATCAAACTTTAAAGCTTTTTTTTGCCAAATTCTGACAATGTTTAAAAATCATCCCTCGATTATTCTGCTTAAATCTTTTAACTGTTCTTTCCTTTCATTTAGAAATATTCTAAAGTCCATGCATATGTTAGTTTTGTCATACTTTTGTGTCTGAAATGGTGTTTTTCTTCACTGTAGGATGACATTATGATGCCACAAAGGGTTCGCCTGCAGTATGACGCGTCTCTCCTCCACCAAAACTCTGTGAGTTCTCACTTTGCACTGACTCCCCCCCCCCCCCCCCCCCCCCCCCGCACACACACACACACACCCCAGTCTCTTCTTTAGCTCTCGCTCGAAATAAAATATTAGCATTTTGCTTTGTTCCATGTGAGACCTGTCACGCAGTTGGTGGGCAGAACAGTGCGAGTATCCGGTGTTGATGCTTTCTTTGGCCCGCCATGTCAGAGGTCAAAGGTCGTGTGTGTGTCTGAGGGGAAACGAGGGCGACAGCGTGGAGACAGCGGTCTTGCTGCCCTGCACAAACAACCCGCCTCGTTCTGTCTTTCTCCTTCTCCATTCCTGATAAATGGAAGAACTTTGACGATAAAGCGATTCTGTTTTGTTTCTGTTTTCTCACATCATCAAACATATTTTTTTGTTTGTTTGTTTGTTTGTTTTAACATGAACTCGACTTTATTCCTGGGGAAAGTCTGAATGAATGAACTTGATTACAATCTCAACAAACTGTCTGAACTATTTTGTCATGATTTCTTTGTGAAGTTATGAGCGATTGTACGAGAAACGACGACGTTCTGTTGACCTGCCCAACATGTGCTTGTGTTTCAATGCCCCGTGGCTCTGCTGCTATACCGATTTAAAAAAAAACAAACAAAAAAAAAACATGTTTATTTTCTCAGACGAGTCCAAAAGAAAATATGTGGTATGCTGAGAGGATGTGTGTGTTTTTCATGATTAGCTGATCGGCTGCAGAGTCCGGAGGGTTCCGGAAGGCTCCACGGAGCGTTACACTCGCTGGATCAACACACTCTCTCAGGAGCAGCTCGCCACGCAGGTAAATCCACACAGATTGGCCGTTCTGCGTGTTTTGATGTGGATGGGTTTGTTTTAGTTTTTCGCCTCTGGTTGAAACAGGATACGTACCTGATGTCCACAGTTTCCACGGAAACGGTGGACATCCCTCCTGACCTCCCCGTCCGTCGCCATCACTGGCGCAGGAAACGGGTCGTGTGTAGTTAAAGCAGCTGCGAGTGGAAAAGGTAATAATACAGAGAAAATAAAACCACTCTGGAGTCTTTAGGTCAGTGTTTTTCAACCACTGTGCCGCGGCACACTGGTGTTTCCGCGAGATCTAGTCAGGTGAGCCGTGGGAAATTATCCAATTTCACATTTTTTCTATAAAAACATTTACTCTCACAGCCGCTGTCAGCAGTCAGAGCAGTGTGCAGAGTAATCATGTATAAATACTGTGGCGAGCGCCGCGGAAGAATTGCTCTGACTCGAGATTCACCAGAGGCTTTTATTTTGACATGAACACGCGCAACCGGAACTTCATAACAGGATGAGACTCCACACAACACATTTCTATCTCATGGTTGCTCACCAACGTCCAACAAACCAAACTAGACGAAATAATGAACGATCTGAACCGAGGAACAAAAACACAACACAAGCACAAACCAACACACAACAACCCCAACAATCACCCTCAATAACCTCCGGCAACACATAACCTGAACTCCCATCATGCCCTGCAGCGACCAACTCCGTGATCGCTACAATACTCTTCACCACTAGATGGCAGCACAGAACTTTGCCGGTGAAATGTAAAGTGACAGACGTCAGTGTGGTTCATCTCCACCTCCTGCTACCATCTTGTATCAAAGTACTGTGTCAGTGACAGTGATGGAGAAGTTTTTGAAAAGGAAGAATGTGAACCAGGATCTCAGCTCTTCATCCATCAGGTCCAGGTTTCACACTGAGGGAGTCACTATTAAAAAAAGACATTGGGAAATACTTTTTTTCTGTATTTATTTGATTCCTGTTGATAAAACTTTGATGAGAATGACTTTATATTGTTAATAGAGGCTACGAAGTTTCACATTTCAACATTTTCTGGTGGTGGTGTGCCTCCAGAGTTTTCCAAACAAAAAAGTGTGCCTTGGCTCAAAAAGGTTGAAAAACACTGCTTTAGAGGACTATTTCTTTTCCAAGTTGTCCTGCAGCAAACATTGAGATTTTTCGCACCACTGGCTGAGCTTTACCATGAATAAGTATCTGTAAATATAACAATATAACACAAATATTGGGGTTTAGACCCCAAAGAGTCCTGACTGCCACTAAGGTGATCGTGAGATGAGCCGTGTGCACCAGTGAGCCGGCCTCCAGCTACTCTTGATAGATATTGCCCTCCGTAGACATGAACGCCTCACAACAGCTGCAGTTTGGCCCTGATCTAATTGACTTTAAACTTTAATAGTTTTCTCCTTCTTCTGTCACATCAACTTCCAGGATGACATGTGTCGTTGCTGCACAACGGACTGGATCAATAGATATAATGTTTAGGCTGAAGGCGGGTTTTATTTCAACTCAGTTGCTCAACACCGAGGCTGGAGTTTCTGTGGCAGATGGTTAAAATATATCAAAGTTTACAACACAGCCAACACACCGCTTTCCCCAATACAGATGTTACTGTGCCAAAATGTGACGTCTCGTACACGGACGTGTTCCAGGACACTTTAAATGAGCGAGTTTGTTAACGGTCCGTACAGAATTGGGCGTCATTATAAAATCACAAGCTGATAAATGAGCCGACGCTGTGGAAAGGAGCTCCTTGGAGGTACAGTATGTCTGTTTGTGCAGAGATGGACGGCTGCTGGCAAAAACATTCCAGTCACCAAGGATACAAGACGACCTGGACTCCGTCTGTCTCACACACTACACACACACACACACACACACACACACACACACACACACACACACACACACACACACACACAGCGAGAGTCTGCACAGCTCCTCAGCAGACATTCCTGAATATTTATATGATATTAAGTTTCATGGAGCCTGGGAATGAGAGCATGTGTTGATTCTGCAGGCTAAAGATTCACTCGTTGTGCTTCCAGGTCTTTTTTGGGTTTTTTTTGTTAACTTAAATCATCTAGCATTTCTTTCTGTATAACTTGGTCAATGTAGAGATTTACAAATGCTTCTGCTTGTTTCACTTTGAGTGTTCGTCTGTAGGACATTAGACACGGTCGTCCAAACCCTCCTCTGTCCTCCCGACTGCTCACGTCCACTCACTGGCTCCGTTCTTCTCCGTGTGTCTTCTTTCCCAGAACTCATTCTGCTTCCACTTATTCATGCTTACATCTGCAAAATGCTGCAGTGTCACTACCACACACACACACACACACACACACACACACACACACACACACACACACACACACACACACACACACACACACACACACACACACACACACACACACACACACACACACACAATAAGATTCTGTCCAGCTGTTTTACTGGCTGAATCCAGATGTTTTGCACAATTTTTTCCCATCTGTAATGCATTTCAGTCAATAGTATTACCCAAGATAACACACACACACACACACACACACACACACACACACACACACACACACACACACACACACACACACACACACACACACACACACACACACACACACACACACACACACACACACACACACACACACACACTGAGTGATGTAGTTTGGAAGAAGTAGCAGATCAACCTGGAATGACCCTCTGTAAAAGTGCAAAAACATCACTGTTACCACACACACACGCACACACACACACACACACACACACACACACACACACACACACACACACACACACACACACACACACACACACACACACACACACACACACACACACACACACAGAGGAGAGGAAGTCAGAACAGGGGCTGGGCTCTTGTGGAACAAATGAGATGCATCTGTAAAAAGAGAATAAAAACTCGGGGGGCCGTGATGCGATTAGACTGTAATACAGAATTTGTATTTAGAGAAGCGGAGAGACCAAAACAACATCATTATTCAAACATCATAAGCGGCAGGGTGGAAATGTGTATCCTTCCCCTGCACACTTCAGGAAGCACACACTCCGGTTCGGGAGCGCATGCCTCTGCACTCGAGAGCCTCCTTTATTTATCTCAGGATTAGATGTAATCACTTCCTCGCTTGGTGTGTTTATCTCTTCAAGTCAAACGAAAACTCCATGTTATGAACTCTGGCTGTTCCAAAAAGCGCCTTGTTTTGAAGTCACTGACTTCAAAACAGTCGTTTCCCCTCGATGTGTAATAGGAAGCGCTTGTTGAAGTGTGTCCACATGCAGGGCATCGTCTTCTGAGGCGGTCGTGGTGAATCCCGCCTCCTGGTCGGTGTGCCTCCTTTCCTGCTTCATCATTTTCACCACAAGAGGATGAAGCTCATCTCCTCTTACTGAATGAAGCTGCTTCATCGTCACAGACCACATTAGTGGCTAAATATAAAGCGTTTTAAAAAACTAAATATAGTAAAGTTGCCAACTTTCAGTGTTAAAATTACAAAGCAGTTTCTTAGAACAGGCTTCATTAATATAGAGCAGTGGTGTCAAACATCCAGCCTGCGGGTCAGAACCGGCCCGCCAGAGTCCAAACAGCCTGTATGGCAGTGGTTCTCAATTATTTTCTGTCATGCACCCCCTAGAGGACAAAAATATTTTCAGCCCCCCCCCCCCCCCCCCCCGAATTGTACTACCATTGAGAACCTGATAATATTTATTTATTTATCTGTATAAACCACTGTATGAGTTGCTGGCACCAGCATTCTGCATACAATCGCCTGATTATCAAAATAAATTAATAAAATGAGCTGGAGGCCCTTTTTTTATCGTTCAAGCATGAATAAAGACACTAATACTGAAAGTTGTGCCTGCCTCACGCCCCCCCTGACACCCCACCACGCCCCCCCAGGGGGGCTCGCCCCACCATTTGAGAAGCACTGCTGTATGGTGACATTTTCCAACTGTGAGAAATGATGAGATTAGCTGCAATACGTATATTTGACCACCAGGGGCACCCTTTAGGCTGTACCACGTGGTGGGCCAGTTATTTGGCTGAATGCTTTGTGCTTTCGTAGGTGTGAATAGTTTAATAAACCATTTGATGTTGGAATTTGTGTTTCGGGGTTTCAGGTTTATACTTCTCACGGGCCCACAGTCGTCATGCCAACGTGGTTTTGCTCCAGAAAATGGTTCCAGGAGGTCGGACCCTTTGACGAGGGAGGCAAGGTGAAGGCTCACACTCGGGAGTGTTCCACAAACTGAGTCCTAATGAGGGATGGGAATCGAAAAACGATTTCAAATCTTTCAGCAGAACCGAGTGCCACCCCTGAACCCTAATGTGTCCCAACTGAGAAGATCTTGTCCAAATTGGTATTTTCATAAATTGTGACAATAAATGTTGAGATTAAAAGACAATAGAAGTTATTCTGTCATCGAACACATTAGTTTGATGACAGTTTGTCACACCAGCAACAATTCTGACGATATTCAATTGTGATTGTGTGTATTGAAATGGATGTTTCTTTGTTTGTTTGTTTTTTACATCGTACACTTACCATTGATGTTTACCTGCAGGGAGTCCCGGAGGATCTGCTCTTCTTCTACCAGAGTCTTCGTCGTGGAGGAGGTGTGACCAGGGTGGACGAGTGCCTGCTGGTTTATCGATACCATGAGAAGGCGGCCACTCACTCCGTCACAGAGTCAGTTCTACTGTTTAACTTCTCACACACACACACACACACACACACACACACACACACACACACACACACACACACACACACACACACACACACACACTACTCGGTCAAGGTTCCAAGCGATGACTCCCACAGATTTATTCTGAACTCAGTTTATCTCTGACACACTGCTCACTTTTTCCACCTGGCATCAATGGACTTAATGTCAACTGGATCCATTCAATTAATCGTGAAAAAAATAAATCATAGGCTTTGTTTTTTTCGTCATCTTTTGCATTCGCGGCTTAATGCGTGTCTCCTCTGCGTGTTACAACCGGGTGTGTATGTATGAAATATACAAATACACACACTCCAGTATCATTTCACTGTCACCCGGCTGGAGGCGAACCTCAGTGTATTTCAGTGTTTGTCTGTTTTTTGCGATACGAGTTGGTCTGGGTCAAAATCCCCATAAGTATAGAGAGTGTGAACACACACACACACACACACACACACGATGATCCTCCACCTACTGACAGCTGCCTACAGGATTCCCGCCGCCGTTTCTCACACACGGACACATGTCGTGGTAATCTTGAGATCATGTTTTCTGTTTTTGGAATTCCACTCACTTTCCCAGCGTCTGAATGAGGATTTTCAACCCGTTTTCTTCCTCTGGGAGGAATGTGGAGTATTTACTGGGCGAAGGATCTGATCTCATAGTGAGAAGAGTTTTGACATTGTTGGTTGGTGAAGATGACATTCCTGCTGTTGAATGTACTGGTGTGTGTGTGTGTGTGTGTGTGTGTGTGTGTGTGTGTGTGTGTGTGTGTGTGTGTGTGTGTGTGTGTGTGTGTGTGTGTGTGTGTGTGTGTGTGTGTGTGTGTGTGTGTGTGTGTGTGTGTGTGTGTGTGTGTGTGTGTGTGTGTGTGTGTGTGTGTGTAAATGAGCACACCAAAGGTCTTTCCTGCTTTAAACTCCCACCTTTCATCCCCTCTTTCCTGTTATCCCTCCCACTTTTCCTTTTTCCTTCCTTCCTTCCTTCCTTCCTCGCTCGCGTCGCTCCACCGCTCGTATATCTGCCAGTGTTGACGCACTCCTTCACCGATCTCCCTCCTCTCCGTCTTCATCTGTCATCTCTGTATTTCTGGAGCTCTATTTTGAGACTTTTTTCTTCTTCTCTCCCGCACTTCTTGTCGTCCACGCGACGACTTCCCGTCTTTCGTCAAACAAAAAGCATCGTCTCGCTTCTGTCTCACGCAAATAAATGTGATCGCGGTCGGCCTGTGGGTCGGGCGTCTTTTTGAAGCCCGGTGCCAAAGAAAGAGTGAGGTGAGAGGTTTTCTGTTTGTTTAGAAATGTGAGTGGAAGGTATGCGCGTTGTAAATCTCCGCCATGTTTGGCTCAGAGTCAAAGCCTGCCTTAGAGAAAGCATGGAGACCCCCCGGGCTCGGCGCTGCGGCTGCGTCCCGGTGTGTTTGCGGTGCGAGGCCCACGGCTCGTCTCGGTACGAAGCCGAGATGAGAGCGCGGTGCTTCCTGGCAATGTCCCGACGCGAGTTCAGAGGAGGAGCAGGTGATTCTGGGCGAGGCTCCATGAGCGAGGCCTGTTTCAGGCTGCTCATAAACGCAGTGAATGCTTTGTGGCGACTGACGCAAATAATTAATTTCACTTGATAGCAGGGCCGAGGGGTGTCACCGCATTGCTTTTGATTAATAATTACAAATAATCCCATTTTTGGCTTATTGAAGAAAACAAACGTGCATGTGGGAAGAGGTGAAGAACATTAATAGTTCTAACAGACTAACACAATGGATGAATTGCAAATAAATCTCTCCAAATGAAAGTTTTCAGTTGAATTCTTTGTATTTTTTAAAACCAATTAGTCCTTGGCTTCTGCTACTTTTTTATTTGTTGCCATTTTATTGTGTTTTTGACAGTTTGTAGATTTGCACTTCGGTTCAAATGTTTTCAGAGAAATTGTATAATCCAGCTTTTCAACACTTCCGCGTGTTCTCATTGGTCCAAAAACGTCGTATTAAAAGTTTTTTTTGCCCCAAATCCAGCTTTTTCTTTGATTTTCCTCCATAAGAATATTGGATCCTAGGAGCTGCATTCAGAATCTGCTGTGTCTGTGTGAGCTGGACTGGCTCCGCCCACACATGCCCATCTATGGGAAGAGGAGGAAGTACTTCCTCTCGTGGTGCCATGTGCCAGAGCAGAGCTGCCTAATTGTGGGAGGAGTCAAAGGGGAGGAGCCTACCTTCATTGTGATTGGCTAAACCCCCGATGACACTATATAGGGTTCGATTTCTGATTGGCTGGTTGGAGCAACACACCTTTTATAAATTCTCAACCATCACCAGGTAAGGGAGGCATATTACTGTTAGAAAACCATTAGAAAGTGAATCTTGCATAGTAGGAGCCCTATAAAGTTGAGTATTTTGAAGTTCAGCCAGATTATTGATGCAGGTGTTTTTTTCAGCCTCACTTAATGGTTCATAGTGGAGAAACCTATCAAGAGGGTTTATAATTTATATAAAAGGCAGCAAGAATCGATTCTTAAACTAGAGATGACTCTCCACAAACAACTAAATATTTGGTTTGCAGGTCAGCTAACGCTCCAGTTGCATATGCGTCAGCCGTTGCGATCACGTCTGTCTGTGTCCAGGGAGACGATCTGGCGGCTGCGAGTGGACTTCCTGCAGGAGCGGCTTCTCGGTCGCTGGGACAACGTCACGATATGGAACGCCGGGAAACAGGGTCGGAAGCTGTACCGCAGCCTCAGCCCGGCCAATCGGAAGAAGGTGCGTTATCTGGAGACGTGGCATAAGCCTGTTTGTACCTCTTTTGTCGATGACGCACTGTGATGTTTCAAACACTCGGAGCGTTCTTGCTGCGTTCGTCAGGTCAAAGCTTTCTGTGACGTAGACGAGAACAAGATCCACAAAGGCTTCTACACATACGAGGAATCCAAGGTGAGATTCCTCAGGAAACAACAGGTGTTAGTCTCAAAAGTGTGATTTACTTCATTCCAATGAATTCCAATAATCAAATAATGACTTTTCATTGTTTTGTTTGTTTGTTTTTTTTCCCTCCAGGAAAGACCGAAGCCTAAGATCCCCATTCTGCACTACGCCGACGCCACTGCGCCCTTCATCGTCTGTGTGAAGCTGGTGAGCTTGTGTCTTCACCGTCCGTCCGTCCCTCCGGTCTGTAATGGCGGCTAACAACATAATGATCCAGGGCGTGTGCCCCGGGCTGGTCAGGACCGGAAACGGGCAGCGCAGCCTCGTCTCCGATCACACGATCATGTCCACTTACCCGCGTATCTGTTGGCCCTTTCAGTGAGGTTTTCTGTCTGCGTGGCGCTGGCGGCGCTCACACAGACTGTGACGGCGGCGAATTCGGTGAGATTAGTGAGTAATGACACACTCGCTCTGCTCCAATCTCTCGCTATCGCACAGCCAGATCCACATCCAGCAACTCCACCTCGGGGCTCCGCTAAACTGCTCAATTATGGGAAATGGAGATGTAATTAGGGACCTGGACTCAATCATGAGCGTTCTAACACACACACACACACACACACACACACACACACACACACACACACACACACACACACACACACACACACACACACACACACACCTGGACTCAATCACACATTTTTTGTCCAAATTATATTAAATTATAAGGAGCAGATATATTTATTTGAACTTTTCTCGTTGGCTTTGATTGACTGATTTTCTGGAGGTGAGTCTGAGCATCGTCAGTCTTTGTCGAACCTCTGGCTTCACTTGTATCTGAAACGACACCCAGCAGAAAGAAGTCCGAGGACAGAAAATTACCATTAATTCCAAAGCCGAATGTCTCAAATCGATGGAAATGTGTCTTTTATTCCCAAATAAATTCAACCAATGGCCTTGACTTTTAGTTTTGAGTTTGTTTTTGTTTTAGTTGGAGTTTGACTTTCTTTCACTCTGAACTGTTGCCCAGATTCAAAATACAGAAAAAAAGACGACCTGTTAAAATGTGTTTGAATGTGACCTGTATAATGCAAAGTAAACATGAAAAAAACAAAACTCTTGTTACTTTTTGAGTGCTCTGTTTATACAACAGCGTCACTCAGAGTCACTGAAAATGCAGCGTTTCAAGAAACGTCTCAAACTCCAAGGAAACAACGGGAAGCACAACTTTCTGAAAACGCCCTGAGGGTTCCATGTAGATGGGAAAAAACGAGGCTACTGCTCAGGCACATCACGGCCATAGTAACTAGTATTTCTGCACATGCTCAGTAGAGACAATCAGAACAAAGTGTCATGACTCCATATTCTCCTGGAACGTGGTGCTTTTATTTTGACAGTCACTGTAATAACAATCCCACTTGGTCGTCTGTCCACTAGAATGTCCGTCTTCTCCCGCTGTTTATGTTTAGAGCGGATTGTTCTCAGCGGCGTGTGTGTGTGTGTGTGTGTGTGTGTGTGTGTGTGTGTGTGTGTGTGTGTGTGTGTGTGTGTGTGTGTGTGTGTGTGTGTGTGTGTGTGTGTGTGTGTGTGTGTGTGTGTGTGTGTGTGTGGTTTCATTACAAAAACAGTGCCAACTAGTGGCCCGACATTTTTCAGTCTTTCTACCATTTCTGTGTAAACGGACATCGTATTTCAAGTGGAAACGTAAAATTTTTCTGAAACAAAAGTGCAAAATCGATGCGTTTTCATTTCAAACGTTGGCGTGTAAATGGGGCCAAAGTATTATAGAACTATAAAAGAGATGATGAGATGCGTCTTTATCCAAATGATCAGTAGCGTCCATTAGAAACCATGAAAGCTGAAGGTCATCTGCCTGGTTTTGAGCCTTGCTCACGTTCCTCCCAACAGCTGGAAGTCGCTTGAAAACTTAAAGCTAATGTTTGTAAGTTTTCTGATCATTCTCGTCTTTCTGTGACGTTTTGTTGTTTGTGTTTGCAGGACATGACGGGAGGCGGTCTGGAGGAAAATCTCAACTCTTTGCAGCTGAAAGAAGGCATCGATTACTACCATTTCAACTGACAGTAGTTTCAGGGACACACAACACTACTTGTTGTGCAAAATGCAATACATCTTGGATTGTGGAAAGAAAAAAATGTTTTTTGATTGTAAGTTATAATTTTAGACGTTTTTCTTTATATTTATAGTCCATTACAGTATTTGACGAAACAGTTTATGGTCAATGGAAATTGGTTACTGTTGTAAATGGACGGCTTTTATAAATAAAATATAAAAAAATAAAAAAAACATTGTGATAATTGTGATTGTTTGGTTCAATCAAATATAAGTTTTGGTGTTTCACCAACACTGCCGGTCTAACAGAAGACAAGGACGTCCGCAAAGAGCAGATATAAAGGATAACAAACGTTTTCACAGATTGACTGAAACTTGTCGTTCAGATACAGATACAGGCTTTATATGTTCACCTGTTTTGAACTTAAAGAGAAAACTACCGTGTTTCTATATTTCACATACGGCGTCCATCCAGTCGTGGAGGTTTAATCCACTTCCTTGCATTCAGCAGAATTCACACTAGCATCTTCTCATCACTCCATCAATCGGAGGTTGTATCACCTAAATACGTGTTGTTACGTCTCAATGAGACGTTAACTCTAAATATGTTGTTGTATTTGTGGATTTGCAGCCAATGAGGAAGGAGGAGTGGACAGTTCCAGGAAACGTGACGCTGGTTGGAACTCTTCCTCCCCGATGTCTTTTTCTTTTTTTATGAAGATGAAATGAAAAAACAATTAATAAGTTCACATTTAAACCTGCATGTGATCGGTTCACACAATGACGCCACATGCTTTCACTCAGTTTCACAACACAACAGAAGTTTGGACAGACGTTTTGTTTGTTGTTGTTTTTTTTCAACAAGTCAAAAACAGTGAATCAGTGGGGCGTTGCTTTGTGCTGCAGTCCGGCTATGTAGAAGTGTAGAAGTGTCTGTCTTGTACGTCGTCGCTGCCGGACGAGGAAATGATTCAGACCGAAGAGAAACGTTTCAGCGGCACAACAGAAACATTCTTTTCCTTTCAATAAACCCGCCTGAGCACCTCTGCTGCTTCCTCTTCTCACCGCCGTTACTCCTTCAATCTTATTTCATTCTGACAAACTGCTGATGTGACAGAAGTCAAGTGTTTCACAGCAACACTGTTCCATGGTCGTGATGGACGCGGCCTGTTGGAGCGACGCATGTTTCAGCTCCTCACTTTCTTGTCGGACAAACCGGCAGATTCTATCGAGAAACTTCAGTTGAGTTCGTCTTTTCAGAAAACTGCTTGGTCCTGCTCTTCACAGAGGCTTAGAAATGGTTCTGATTTCCTAACAGTTATTATTTGGTGCAGCCACACACACACACACACACACACACACACACACACACACACACACATCTACGAACACTGATTTTGAACACATTTGTTTTTTTCTATCACGAAATCTAGAGAACAATGACTCCTTTATAGGAGCTCACGGCTCTGATCCGTAAACAGATTTCAAAAAGAAGTTGATCTGACCTCGCGGACGGAGCAGCTCCTCCACCCGAAGGTAAACAGGCCGTCGGCCACACAATGTCGCCCGTTGTTTCCCCGGGTCGGTGAAGCGGTCGCTCTTACTGTAAACCTGGCCGCAGTTTGGAGAAAAGGAGCTCGATGGTAAACGGCTCCTCGGGCACAGAGTTTTGTTTTTGATGTCTTTGTTTGTCAGCGGCGGGGTGAGATTGTTAGAATCGGTGTATCGTGTGAGGAGTGACGGCCGGGCATCGGCGTCGGATGAACAGCAGGAGCCTTGTGAGGCCTGAGGGAAGAAAATAAAAAAATAAATAAAAGTAAAAACAAATTCCATGTTTCTGCCACCCACGCCGTAGCGGTGTGGAGTCTGAGAAATATATCACTTCCACTTAGCACGGAGTCTCCATATGCACTGAACACACACACACACACACACACACACACACACACACACACACACACACACACACACACACACACACACACACACACACACATAAAAAACACACACACACACACACCCAGCCATGAAGAAAAACATCTAAACAAGTATACAGAAATACAGTGGCACACACACTTCTTTCCAGTAATATATGTTAAGAAACCTAATATAATAAAATGAAATAAAAACAAGAGCAGTGGTCCTTCATTATTGGTTTTATGGAATAAATGTAAGACGTTTGAAGGCCTGCTGCTGCCGATTCCAGTCATTTGGAAGCAGAAAACTGAAACGAGGAGCGACCAGAAGCAGTACGAGTTGTGGGACTTTTCAGAAAAGACTGTCGATACACAGCAGCAGTGTTTCCCCAATGACGGTTTTGTATCTGAAATGAAGCCGGTGAGTTTGAAGCGAGAGCCGGTTCCCTCGGAATCCAGGCTGCAGTGGTGAGAGCTGAATGCGGCATTCTGCACCGTGGCTGCACGATTAGGAAATGTGAACTTGTGTTTTTGTTTTTTATCTTTATTGCAGTTTTACTTTATCTTTTGAGGTTTGTACGGGCTGCTGCTCGGCCGTGTTGAGACATCTGAAGCTTCCAGCCGCTGATTGACGGCACATGGAATGATGTGGCTGCAGGTGGTTTTTTTTGGATGAATGGGTGTGCTTTTAGTTTGAAACATCAATTTTTAAGAGTGTGACAAACCAGGGCGAGTTGTTTAGGTAAGACCACGCTCCATCTGAGACGCGTCCGGTCGTCTGTCTGACCCCCCCCCCCCCCCCCCCCCCACACCACCCCCCCACGCCCCCCCCTCGTGATGAAGCACTTGATGGACGATCGGGCGGCGCTCTAATGGAGAATCTATGAACGAGACCTGGAGAGTAAACAGAGCTACGCTCAGTGTTTACACTCAACTGATAACACACACACACACACACACACACACACACACACACAGTGTGTGTGTGTGTGTGTGTGTGTGTGTGTGTGTGTGTGTGTGTGTGTGTGTGTGTGTGTGCAGCTGCAGAATCTCTAACTGGACAGCTGATAAATGAGAGAGATAAGAGTCTGAGGTCACGAAGGTCAGACACTCAGGACTTTTTCATTCACCTGGAAAGTTACCACATTCCTGTGTGTCGATGTTCCTTCAGTGTGTGTGTGTGTGTGTGTGTGTGTGTGTGTGTGTTTAGGGTTGAAAGAAAACGTATCTTTGTGGATATTGTGTTTCTTTTGAGTTCTTCATGTGTTTCTTCAAACCATTAAGGCGATTGATCTTCTGGAGTGTGACCATGTGTACTCTGCTGTGTTGAACTGGGGGAGTTATTTCCCCTCCCCAGTTCAACACCGCAGGATGAAACACAAGTCGTCTACACGTGAATGTATTTGACACTAATGGAAATTATGGAAACATTGCTTTTAGATGAGCAGATTCTTCTCTATCGGGGCACGAATTAAAAATCCCCTCTTCATCTCCTCCGTATCGGCTCAATGAACCTTTTAACTAAAAGATACTTTACTAAACCTTTTATATATATATTTAAAATGCATTCCAGATAATCTCACGCTACAAGAGGACAGATGCTAGATATATACGTTTATAAAATGAACATTTCTTGATCAGCCTGAGGCCAATAACAGTGTTAATTAGACGAGAAGAAGCTTCAGTCAAGAGAAGATATTAAATCTCACAAACAACAAATCAAAGTTTCGCCACCTGTTGTTTTCTAAAGGAGCATTTTATTTTGGTTGAACTCTGGATTTCAGTTTCAAAGGCTACAAAAATCCAACCCCCCCCCCCCCCCCCCCCCCCCCCAGTGGACAATGAAATAAAAGATATTGTAATAAATTAATAGCATTTGTTGAAGCATGCTCTGCATCTTGTCTTATAACATTTATTACCAATATTTTGACAAAAGTATAAGATTGTGATAAAGTTTTGATTTTGATTTTTTTTTTTTAAGTTTCAGCGAAATTGATATTAGTTTAGTTTCACACGATGTCGTTGCCTTTTCATGACAAAAGTTAGTTTGCAAACATTAAAAGAAGATCTCATAGCTGGACGCTGGTTTGTGAAAACTCTGACTTTTGTGTGTTTCCCTCCCCACTGGCAACTGCCACGCTGCCATTAAGCAAAGCAATCAGCATGACTACAAGCCTGGGGGGTGGGTCCCCCGTCCCCCCACCCCCAACCCCGGCCCCGCCTCTGTAGGTAAATTAAGATTTCTCCAGATGGGAGAGGAAGCGAAGGTCACTGAGGTTGAAATGGGAGATTGAGGAATGTGCGGGCGGCGGGACGAGGAAGTGGTGTGAGGACAGACGAGGTGGACAGCCAGGTGACTGCAGGCGGCCTGGAGGGGGGTGGGGGGGGGGGGGGGGGGGGGTGTCAGCGGCTCTGCTGCTCCGTGAATACTTTGCATAGTGGAGGAGCATCTGAGGTCAAACGGCACATCAGCAGCAGATGACGGAATTAGATTCAGTGTCCCAGTGAAACTGCGTCCAATTTTAAACCAGAGGAATTTTTTTCGTTTCTCTAATAGTGAGAAGTCTAACTTTCTCTGGGTAGTTTGCCAGACAACAAGAAATAATGGCTTATAATTATTTAGAGAAACTGTTAGGTTATCAACATCAAATCTGGTTTTTCTGAATGTTTCCATGAGGAGAAGAGAAACACAATGATTTTGTTCTGAATATAATGAAGAAAACAATCAATCAACACTAAGTGACAGCCAGTTTTGTGACTGTTGTAAGGAAAGCAGTACTGGAGCATGACTTTTGCATTTGAAGCTGATGATGAAATCGGGCGTTTTGTTTGCTTGTTTGTTTGTTGTTGTTGTTGTTGTTGTTTTTTGCTTTGTGGGTCTGCAGGTTTCCTCCTGCACTTTTCCCAGCCTTGGTATCTTTAAAACTCCTTCACAGATCCTCAAGATCCTCAAGAGATCCAAAGAGTTCCTTCATAGAAGCTTTGTTTCTGCTCATGAGGGCCGATTGCATGGTCAGTATTTCAGTGTTTATGTTGCTGCTGCTTCTCGTGTGTGTGTGTGTGTGTGGGGGGGGGGGGGGGGGGTCACACGTTGCCGCCCACAGTATTTCTTGCAGCGTGTGACATTGCTCAGGCAGGAATGTGACGAGTCGGTAACATTGTTGCCGTTCCCGCTGTTTTCTCACGGGAAAACCGACCGACACCCAAACAGGCATCTGAAGCACACGTTCCACTTTCTGTTCCATCGGAACCTTCCGTGTTCCACACCAGCTTGTGGAGTTCACTCTCCCATTTATATGTGCTTCAAGAAATAAACTTCCACGAGACGAGCTCTGCTGTCAGGTAACGCATCAGAGAATAAACGAGAAGAATTTAAAAACAGAAGGAACTTTAGCAGAGGTTTGAGGGACGTGTGGAGTGCTGCTGGAACCTGCATGCTGAGCTGATTCTCAGTGATCATTCAAACCGTGCGTCTATGAAATCAGCATGAACACACATGAGCCAATAACTCAGTCGGACACTGTGAAGAAACCTGCAGGACGAAGAAGAGCTGATGAGTTCCAGAAAGTAGAAACAGGTTGTTAGTGTGAAGGAATGAATCGTTTTACTGCACACGCTGAAGGAAACCTTGTTTTTGTTTGCATCTTTTATTATGTATTTCTGATTTGTCAACTGGGAGTGACGTAACGCAGTAACTGAACATTAGATTGCAGCAATGGGCACAATAATGCTGCAGTAAAAGCACTGCCTCTTGGGCAGAAATGTCCTCAGTCTGTGGGAAATTAAATCAGACGCTCCTGATTTGCAAAGAGAAATAAATAAAAGTCATTTCAAGGTTTAACAAAACTTGTCAGTGAAAACTGAAAGTTTGGTGGCGTTTTGGGTGTTTGTTTACACAAAAACCAAACACGACTCCAAAATGCAACATTTCACAGTTTAAGCACAAAAGAAACCAGCACCCACTAGTGGCCATACATGAAAATTACATCGTTTTTAAAACACTGCAGTGTAAACGGGAACATTTTCTGCAAAAATCACTTGAAGCCGGTGTAAATGGAGCCTTAATAAGACGAGTCACGAACTGAATGACGGATGAAACATTTTCCCAAAAATATGAACCTCATTAAATTGTTTTGAGATGCCTTCTGCTTTAACAGAGGAAAATATGCAGATTTATTTTACTGTGTGAATATATATTAAAAACAAACTGTCATGGACTGTTTAGTGTTCATATGTGATTGTTAGTCAGAAAAGGTTTGAAAAGATTATTTGATGAAAATATGACTTTTGTTCCAAAATGAGCAAATTAAACGAAACTTCTTTTTTTTTTTTTTTACCACCCCCGGTGGGCGGGGCTAACGTGATCGCTCGCGTGTCACTCGAGTGGAGTCAGCTGCTGGCACGCGCCCCCTCCGGAGAGGAGCGCACGCAGAGAAAGTCTTTTTTTAAAGGCAGTGTCGCCCCGCTGCGCGCGCACTAAACTTTCCCCGTCGGGTCTGTGGTCTCTCCACCCGATATGTAGCCCGCGCGCGCTCTAACGGAGCTCTTTGTGGAGTGGTTTGTTTGTTGTTGTTTTTTTTTTTTCTTCCTTTCACGTGGATCTTTGCAGGTTTCGAGGAGCTGCGCGGCGCACCGTTGCCAGTGCGGTGCGGTGCGGGAATCCGGTGAGTGCAGGGCGGACGAGCCGCCATGCTCCTGCCGTGGCTGGCGCACTGGCTCACCGCGGTGCTCGCGTGTCGGGCGGTGGCGCAGTACTCCAGCGACCAGTGCAGCTGGAGAGGAAGGTGAGGGTGGATGGATGGAGTTCTTTAACGTTCCACTGCTGCAGGAATGTTTCATTTCGACTTGAAAGATTTCTGGGACACGTTTTTTTGGAAACGCCAAATATGCGCGTCAGGGACATCAGGACATGTTTGTATTATGTTATTAGACAGTTACACACATATTCCCTTGGTTACTTCACTCACTACTCGTGGAAAAGGTTTTTTTTTTTATCTTTAGGTTCTTGTACCAACCCGTGCGTAATTCATCCAAAGCGGATTTACGCACACTCGCTATTCCCGGACAGAATAATAATTTCTCTAAAGAGATCAATAATCAAATGTGTTGGGTTTGTTTCAAGATCTGTTTTAATTGCGCTTCAATCTGCTCCATTAAGATTGGTTTTAAAGTAATGCGTGCTGGCAGGAACGCCTCTGCTCCTGCTCCTATCTTAAGTAAATACAGCCACATGGCGCCTTTCATCGCTCCTTAAGTCCTTAAGTCATAAAAATAAAAGTCCGTACTTTGCACTCGGTGCTGTAAAGTTTACTCTCCTCAGACCTCTAACGACTTAATCAGTTCCTGCTGGCGACGGAGCTGGTGCACATCCGAGACGAGACCGAGATTTGTTGGGAGACAGCTGCCACCCAATGACGATCATTAAATCTCTCCGGTGTGTTTGTTTAACTTTGACATATTTCTGCAGTTTCAATCAGGCCTGTACAACATATCACAAATTAAATGTCATCAGATATCATGACTTTTTATTTATAATCTATGCACTTTCAATTGATTCTGTGCAGATTCGAAGGGACTGATTTTTATTTATTTATTTTAATTTTAAATTGTGTTTAATTGTGATTAATTTACATGAAATGTTGTTGATCAACAGTAAAGGACCTGTTGGGTTTTCCAGCCTCTGTTTTAATGGAGTGTTTCACTATGCTGGTCTTTCTGAGGGTTTTGGTGTGAGTCGTCCCACAGTGTGTTCACATTGTCCTGTTTGATCCGGATCAGATTCTCTTCAGGGGAAAAAAAACCTCGAACGAACTCTGAGCCAGAGTCAACAATTGATCTCTGGTCCCCTTGAAAACATGGGTCTCGGTTTGTCTACAAACGACCTCTCTGGGGGGGGGGGCGAGTGCATGAACTGAGTCCCAGACCGCCCCAATGTGAACGGGCCCTAAAAGTCCAAATGTCTTCTTGACCGCAGCGGTTTGAGCCACGAGGCTCATCGCAGAGACGTGGAGCAGGTCTACCTCCGCTGCTCCGAGGGCTCCCTGGAGTGGCTCTACCCCACCGGGGCCGTCATCGTCAACCTGCGGCCAAACGGCGAGCCGTCGCCGGGCCTCCACGTCTGCATCAAGCCCCGCGTCGACTCCCAGGTGAAGAACCGACGAACGAGGGCCCCCCCCCCTTCGTGAATCTCGGGGTTGACGGGTGGATTGCAGGTTGTCTTCATGGGGTCTCCGTGTTCAGGGCTCCCACGTGTACCTGGAGAACTCCGGGGACCTGAGGCTGCTGCTGGCAGAGCGCGACCATCGCGGTGAGGTGCGCTGCTTCCGCCTCGGGGAGGGGGCGCTGTTTGTGGAGGCCGTGCCGCAAACCGACATCAGCCGGAGGATCACGGCTTTCCAGTACGAGCTGGTGGCCAGCCAGGACCCGTACCTGTACCCGTACCTGTACCCGTACCAGCACCCTGCTCCAGGTAAAACACCACCTATTTCTATATTTGATGGTCTTGTCGTGGAGTTTTCTCACACTTTCAACTCGTCAACTTGAATACATCAGCTTTCTGAGGATTTTTTACTGAGATTTCTCACGGAGCTGGACGGTGGTGCAGTGGTTAGTGCTCCTCACCTCACAGAGAGAAGTTCATGGGTTCATATACCAACCTGGTCTTTCTCTGTAGAGTGCGCATGTTCGATTTATTTATTTCTTTTTTCTCGTATAAGTGTGGCAATAAAATGCAGTGACTGTCCACAAACACACACTATCAAAATAGGAAATGAATATAATATACAAAACACAAACCCAAACAAATGGTTAAAATATGATGAACAGAAGCACAGACGGACAAAATTGACACGCCCAGAATGCATCTCTTCTGCAGCCTTGAGCGTTTTTACAAACTGAAGACGTGTTTGATGCAAATGCTACTCAAGCTTTTCGCTGCTTCAGGCCTCATTTACAGGAGAACAATTCACTGGTTAAGCAAGTATTATTTGTGCTGAAAATAGTACAATATAAACATTTAAAATGTCCTCGAGCTTTGTCATCTCGGTACCTGAAATATGTAAAGAATGTGTCTGCTGAGCCAGTGAATGGGAAAGTAAATGGACACTTTACACAAGTGCTGTTAAATTGAAAAGACTGACGACACGAGCGCTGTGGACTCCCCAATGTGCAGGGAGACTATTGGCTGCAACTGAAGTGTGCAAGTGCAAGTATGATTTGTCCAGGATGCACAATAACAATCGGTACGGATGATTATCGGCCCGATATATTGTTTTGTTTTTTTACAAATAATTAGATTCACCTATAAATAGCCAACGCTGCCTTGATTGTGCTCATTTTCACTCCGTTTGTTTGCTGCCTGCATCCAACCTACATTTTTGCCTGCTTTGTTGAACTCTTAAAAAAGTTATCGGTACCGGCTTCCGTTGTGAGAAGCAGGAAAGTTATCGGTATCAGTATCAGAAAACACCTTGATGATTTGTTGTGGAGAAGTTGTGTTTTGCTGGAAGCGGGAGGCAAGTGTGTTTGGAAAATTTCCGAACGGTGTCGTTTTCAGATAAACCCGTTTTCTTTGTCTTGCGTTGCCTCTTCTATAAACTAATAACGACGCTTACTTTTATTTGAAGAAGAATTGCATGAATAATGTGAAAGTGGAGCCATTGAGGGTTGAACACCTCTGCTCTGTATTAACCCCAACCGAAGACGACCTGACAAAAAGGTTTTGTTAGTTTCACTCTGGTTTCTTCACCCCCCCCCCCCCCCCCCCCCCCCCCCCCCCCAAACACACACACACACACACACACACACACACACAGTCTCCTGCTCCCACACTTCCAAAGTGTCAACCAGACAGATGAAAACAAGCAGGCCAATCAAAAGGTCTTGTTAAGGTCAAACACAGAGGTCAGCCAATCGTCTCTCAGCTGTCAATCAAGAGCAGAGCAGACCCCCCCCCACACACACTCACCCAGCCCTCCCATATGAGTGTGGAGGAAGGCTGGACTGTCTTTCTACTGAGAGAGACAAAGAGAGAGAGAAGTTTCCTGTCTGTCTGGGCGTTTTATAGCTGTTTTTATAGCTGACAGGGTCATGGTGATGGGGGAGGGAAGGGTAATTCTCTGATTATCTGGTGTTCCTCACCTGTTTGTCTCGTTCACATGCTCTCCTTGTTTCTTTTGATGTCTCATAAAGACCCAGAAAGAGAAGCAGAGGCAAAGCGAGGTGTGTTTTTGAGCGTTAAGCTGCTGTTCTTTTCTTTTTGCAGCCGCCTGTAAACCCTGTTCAGATGAAGAAGTGCTCATGGCCGTCTGCACCAGTGACTTTGGTAAACAAATGTACACGCGTTACAGACAAACACATGCAGATCAGTGCATTGGCTTTCTTACTGTGTGATCAGATTGTTGTTCTATCGACATATCGAAAATAAATGAAAACAGATCTAATACATCCAGAGTGCTTAATATAAAGGTTTCAAACCATCTGGAGGACAAGGTTGGCACCTAAAATAGTTAGAAAATTGAGATTTTTTTCATATAGAAACTGTTCAGACTGTTCATGACTCGAACAGCAGCGAAGTTCAGCCACTTCCAGAAACCAGAGACGATTCATGAAACTATTAAAGTGATTGTGGGCTCACCTTTCCGTGATTCTGGCCTTTTAACAAAATGAAGAATTATGGATTTTAATTTAAAGAACTATTTGTCTCTGAAGTCAGCTTATTAAATCAACATGCATGTCGAGGACTAGATTGGAATTCCAAATCCCATATCTAATGTAAACATGTATCTCTAATTCAACATGTAGGTATGAAGAAGTAAAACTTATTTAATCCTATAAACTTCCCCAATGTTCAATAATCCCATCATAATTGTCCTGATCATTACTTACAATAATTGCTTTGACTACCTTGTTAATAATTAACATGCTCGACGCACAAACGGCTTGGATGCATGACTTCCTGTTTCCTCGTCTGTGCAGCCGGCAGAGGCTTCTTTGGCGGCGTGGCGGCGGGTCCCGACCGGCGCTCGCCGGTCACGTTGAGCCGACTGTTTCGTCAGAAGAGCGGGATCTTCGCGGGGAGCGGCGCCCGGGGCCGGCGCTGGAGCGGACGCGTCTTCGTCCCGGCGCGGTGCGGCGTGCGGCGGGGAGCCGGCGAGTACCTGCTGACGGGCTCCGTCCATTTCGGTGAAGCCTGGCTCGGCTGCGCTCGTCGCTACGGCGACTTCCACAGACTGTACGTCGGAGCAGAGGGGGCGGGAGAAAACCCCTGTCGAATAGAAACTGGTGGAGAGTTTCCTGCTCAGCCTGCGGTGGATTAAAGCTCCTCACGGCGTTTGGAGGGACTCATTTGGCGACGGATTCCTCTGGGCTGAGCAGGATTCCAGACCCGGAGCCTTCGTTAACGGATACGACCGGACTGGAGCGTCTCTTTCTGACCGAACTGAGTCGTCGTGTTTATAAATGTGCACCTGAATTACAGCGAATGATCAACAAGCCAAAGCTTCTATTTTTTTTTTGTTTTTGTTTTTTTACCCCTGTGGTGATATTGCTCATTTTTTTTTAAAAATGACTTTGTTTTTTTTGCTTTGTAAAAAGCTTTCTGTAAAGTTTAGGAGTCTTCTGACAGAAGTGTTTAGTATACAGCTCTGTGAGTCTTCATATACTGAGTGTGTGTGTGTTTTACCTACAACTCCAAAACACATTTTAATAAAATCTTGTCTTTCCGTAGATGAATGTTGTTCTGAATGTAATGATGTGAAGTAAGATGGGTGCAAATAATGTAGGATCTTTGACCTTCTGGCTCAGTGACTCTGATCCCAGGGCGGCAACACATTCTCCATACATGTTCAGTTTATAGTCAACTGTTCAAATGGCCGTTCCCGGTGGTTGGTTGTTCGAGTCCTGACCGTGAGGATCCAGATCCGATCCCGGTTGTGGCAGAAAAAAACATCAAGGTGTGAGAATAGCCCAGTGGAAGATGCAATGAGTTACTGCAGTGAAGCCAAAAAGACGATTGTTTATCAAAATTAGAATGTCCAGGAGGAGAAATGACCTCCAGTGGGTTGTTTTTTAAAAATAATTTTCCAAGTAGAGAACATTAGTCAGCGTTTCCTCTTGTGTCATTTTCACACAGGAAGCATGTGATTCAAATACAACGGCAGAAGAAATGTGGGTAAATGGTGGTTAAAGGTTCACGCGTGGAGAGTCGACAATGAACGTGTGAATTTTCTTAAGTGTGCGTGTTCATTTTATGCTCTTTCCACAGGAAGAACAAGAATGACTGGAATGTCCCCACTCCACACACACACACATTGACATATCAAATGTATGAAACTCACTTTCACTGTCACCTCCACTCTTTGTTCAAACAATCGGGTTCCACATTCAGGCTGGTTAACATAACCTTTATATTTTTATATTTTGCCCCAAAACTAAACAGTTTCTGCCTAAAATGACTCCAAGCTCAACATAAAGACATTTTAAAGTAACCCTCCTGGGTGTTTTGACAACCTTCCCCTGACCGCATGGCTTTGAGGCTAGTTTGATAGCAACCGGGTCGCTAATCTTCATGACCGGGTCGCTGACCTGTCGGCCGGGTCTCAGTACTGTGTTGGGTCGCTACTATGTAGAAATCTGGTTTTAAAAAAGTCAACGTTTTCTTTGGAAATTGACCAGTTTGCTGGCGGGTTTGTCGGGCCTCATTCGAGTCGCACAAAGACAAAGAAGCACAGAAGGATGGAAGGACTTGACCGGGGTGGAGCTGCAGAACCATCAGGCCGTGCGTGTGTGTGTGTGTGTATGTGTGTGTGTGTGTGTTTGTCTTGAGGCGCAGCGCGAGGAGACCGTGACACACGTGCCCAGCGCGCTGCCGACGTGCAAACGGGCCCACGCCGCAGAAGTCCAACCCGTCTCCGCGACACCCGACGCCGCCTTGGCAAGACCCCAGCTCTCCTTGGCATCGCCGCTAATTCAGGACACACTTATCCCTCTGCACCGGGGGTCTTCATGCTAACCTTTTGGGTGTGAGGGTGTGCGAGATGTGGAAACAGTTTGCGCCGCAGGATGCCGGAGGGACAGCTGGGCGGTCAGCTGGAGCTGAGGGAATTGGGGGGGGGAGGTTCCGCGTGCATGCTTCCACCCACATACTGGACCACCACTGGCTTTTTATAATGCAGTGAATTAAATTTAGAATCTTTGTGTCATTGTCATTCGCAATACTGTGGCTGTGAGAACGTGGTGTCACAGTGAGTGTCTGGAAGGAGTTTGCAGGTCCTCCCTGCCTGGTGTTCGGGTTTCCTCTGCTGGTGTCTCCAAGACACACGTGTGGACGGGCCAGTGTGTGTCTGTGTGTCTGTGTCTGTCCAGGTTCCAGGCTGGGATTGGCTGCAGCCCTCCGTGGCTCCAAGCTGGATATGCATGGTGGATAAATGAGGTTTGGGAATGCATCAGCTGTATGGAGGATTAAACCGCGGATCCATGGATCGTCTCACTGTCAGTCACAAAATCAGCATTCATGAATTCACAACAACCCAAATGATCTCTATCTTCATAGCTTCATTACCTTAATCAAGTTATTGGCGATCTGGTGATGCTTGTTTTTTTCCCTTTTGTTTTATTTGTTGAAAGTCTGGTCTGATTTTTAAGGGATGTGCTCTGATATCAAGCAAAACCTCAATGAACATTTTCACAATCTTCCAAATGTTCATTACAATAATATACATAATATATTTCGTTATAATCAAGAATTTCAAGGAATTCGAAAGATACAAGTTATCGTCTTTGGAGCGTTTATGAGGCTGTCAGAGAGTTTCATACAGGATAATAGTGAAATTAGTCTTGGACTGAGTCGTACAGTCATTTCAGATGATGTTGGGTTTGAGCGCCCCCCTGTGGCACTAAACTTTCCCCCCAAGGTGAGATTATTCAGTTTATTCAATTCTTTATGAGACACACTATGAAAACATTGAGTGTTGTCCAGACCCATCTCTTTAAATATTGATTTACAAACAGGGTTGGAATCGCATGAACAAAATGTTATTTATCCAAAATGCTGCAGCGGGAAAACAGAGCAATAATATCTTCTCATCATTGGCTTCCTGTTAAATCTAGAAAAATTTTTAAAAATAAAAGATTCTTCTTTCAACGTATAAAGCGCTTAACAATCAGGTTCCCTCAAGAGTTGGGACAGACAATAACCTGCAACCGAGCAAATAAAACTAAATTGAATTGAAGTGGACATGGATTGAGAATAATTCACATCAGGCAAATCAAATGTACTTAAAATGCATTTTTTGTGTAGACTATGTACTTATGGAGGTCGGGATAAAAGTTCTATCCTGCCAATCATGAATCAATATAAGTAAAATTTTGTGATATCGACTTGTTTTATTTATCAACGTTCACTTGAGCAACATAAAACCCAGAAATAAAACAGTTTACACGTTTGGGAGAAGATTGATAAGATCATGTTCATCACGAGTTTCATGCAGTTTTTGATGACAACAGCTCTCTTTGACATTATAATCCGGTTGCAGTGAACAAATATAGAAATCAAAAATGCAGAAGTGAAAGTTCTCAACATTGTCATGACATGGTGGCACAATGTGGGCGTAGCAATTTCTGGAGAAAAAAAAAAAACCCCTCCTTGATGGTTTCTGTTTCCTTTAAACGCAACAAAGATGTGGAGGCTTCGAACTCTGCTGCTCCTCTGCAGTAAGTCCTCTACAGGGAAATAACTATATATATGTATATACTTATAGATATATTTTGTCATTCTGCAGATGTGCAAATCAGAACAAATTAAAATGCAATGGTTTTATCTGCTGTTCTTCCCCGCCTGCAGTTGGTGCAGTTGGTGTGAGCAGAGCCACGGGGGTGATGGAGGTGTTTGGATTCCTGGGGACAGACGTTCGTTTCTCTTGTCCCTACAGTCCCGGTTACGAGTCCTATGACAAGTACCTGTGCAAGAACGAATGTGGCAACAGCGACGTCCTCATCACCACGCCACAAGCCAGAAGTGGCCGATTCTCCATCTCTGACGAGAGAAACGTGTTGAGGTTCATCGTGACCATCTCTAATCTGGGCTCTTCGGATGCTGGGAAGTACTGGTGCGGCGTGAGCAGGTCGGGGGCAGATCTGTACCACGAGGTCAAGCTGAAGGTCACACCAGGTACGTCAAGAGGAATGTTATGTTGACTATAACTCTATAAGTGTATTTCATTGTGGTGGCTTTTTCTATTTCTTCTACAATTCGCTGCATTGTAAAAATCAGACAAGAGAAGCAGCAGCAACAAAACCACAAACAACAGAAACAAATAAAAGTACTTCATTAAAATTGCTCCAAACCCTTTTCTTAAAAAAAAAAAAAAAAAAAAAGAAATATTTACTTTTTGGGCGTGTATTAGTGTATCAGGGCTTTATATTTGGTCTGTCAGCTCACAGTCACACGTCTGTGTGTATTAATGTACCGTACACATACTGTTTCAGTACATAAACATACTTGAGAGACTGCATATGCCTCCATTTTAATTTTATTTTTACCTTTAGTGGGTTTCCCATGCATCCATTTGAATTATATTGAATTTAATTTGGCAGAAAAGGTGGTTTATAATGTGAAGCTACACCTGTGAGAGAGAGAGAGAGAGAGAGAGAGAGAGAGAGAGAGAGAGAGAGAGAGAGAGAAATCAGGAATTACAGATGAGAAAAAAGAAAAAGCCTTAAAGCTCCTAGCTGCGAGCTGAACATAAACGTTGAATCCAGTAGAGTAGAGTAGAGAGCTTTATTCCTCCGCAGGGGGAAACACAAACTTACAACAGCTCAAGGTAAAAAGGTGCAGAAATTATAAAATTAAGGAATAAAAATATGTAAACATATGTAAATATCTAAACAAGAGCAAAAAAGAGCACAAAAAATAGATTATGTAAAAAATAGATAAATATATAAAACATTCCAGTAAAAAAAAGAAAGAAATCCTTTAAAAATAGAGTAAATTGCCAGGATTGATATACACACAGTGTAGATAGGTAAAAGAGATGTACTCAGTGCAGGTGTAAACAGTACAGTAGTTTAGTGTTTCTGGTCTATCGGTCACAGACAGTTGCTGCAGCCATGTGGATAAAATCCAAAGTCACGAGGAGGGTTCGGCGTCCATCACTTGTCCCTACGCTGCCAAACACCGAAGCGAAGTGAAGTTGGTGTGCAGAGGGACTCGGCCGTCCACGTGTCTGCAGCGGGCAGTGATCACCTCCGAGGGGACGTCAGGCGGACGCTTCGCCGTCAGTGACGACCGAGTGTCGGGAAGGTTCACGGTCACCATCAGCAGGCTGACCCGGGAGGATTCTGGGCCGTACCTCTGTGGGGTCCAGTCAGCCGGGCTGCAGGGTTTCTCTGCCGTTCACCTGGAGGTCAAAGGTGAGTGGAAAGGTCCATTTATCTCTTAGACTCGTTCACATGTGAAATATACTGTTTGTTTTGTTGTTGTTTTTTACCATTAAGAGAAATATTATCAGACTTTATTAGTTAAAGTTCAACATGAAAATCCAATATGAAAACATTTCATAAAACCCCTCATCAATTACTGCACTTCATTTTCTTTTAGTTGTTTGTTTATTTGAAAAAGGCAATAACAATTGATGACAACTCACATTTTTTTTTTACAAGATATACACATATATTTTACTGCACACAGAATTATACAACAACATGAACAACTGAACCAAGGGTGCTTACAATTTAAAATTTTCTTCAGAAAAAAGGTGCTTCAAAATAAGAGAGAGAGGATGGGAAAGGAAATAAAAAAAGACAGAAAAAAGGAGACGGAAAATGGTTTCATGAAGCTTTGGAGGAGGTCAGACAAAGTCTGGTTGGTTGGGGATATATATTCAATCCATTCATTCCATATTCGGTCAAATTTGTCTTTTTGAATTTTCATATACTGCATCAATTTTCCCATTCTAAATATTTCCAGTATAATTCCATACCGGTCTTCCAGTGTAGGTGGATTCGGGTGAATAGCTTTTTTTACTCGCCGCCAAAAGGGCCTGCGGCAGCTTTGTTCCCCTCCACGGCTTCAAACGAGGACTATGGCCCAAATTAATGCACTTCCTGCAGTAATTCCATGAGATGTAGCCTGTAAGCCACGTTCCAGTGAGACGGCGTCGTGTTTGCGACAGAGTGGTGCTGCGTCAGGTCCAGCAACGCGAGCGGCGCCGAGGGACGAGCCGTCACTTTGCAGTGTCCGTATCCGCCTCGGCATCGGGAAAACCGCAAGTTCCTCTGCAAGGGGCACCACCGGAACAACTGCACCGACACGGCGAGGAATGGAAGCCGGTTCGCGCTGCAGGACGACGTGGCCTCCAGCTCCTTCTCGGTGACGGTGCGGAAGCTGGAGGCCGGGGACTCGGGGACGTACTGGTGTGGCTCAGACTCACGCTGGACGGTGGCGAACTACACCAAGGTGGAGCTGTCGGGTGAGTTGGGGCCCACTGAGAGGCGGAGAGGTGGGGGCAAGTAGGTGTGTGTCACGTGATGCTACTGACGTTTGATTTTGATAACATTGCGTTTGGTTTTGGTTGCAGGGCTTCATTTTGCAGGATGTATGAGCTATTTTTGCAGTTTGTGTGTTTCTAGCAAATGGGAAAATAAGAATAACTGTAGGTTCCATGGCAGATGTGTGCCTGTCCTGTGGCTTCGTTCTTGTTTCAGTTCCGTTTTACTCATTTGGCGTTTTACTGATCTTGAGCCAGTGACCAGTGTTTGGATTTCACCCACTAATCAACGGAAACATCAGTCGCCCTTTTTTTTCAAGGCACACACTCGTCTCAGTTCATCAAAATAAAACTCAACCTCAGTGTTTTTTTTTACATTTTTGTAATGAAAGGTTTGATCTTTCACAAAACAAGGAATCCAATCTGCTTAAATAATCCCACATTCACTTTATATTTGGATATTGTTTATTTCCAGTTTTTTATATTTTAGAAATCCCTTCATTTAACCTCTGGAAGAAATTATCTTGTGGTTTGATGTTTCACGGGAGACGGGGTCCATTCGAGAGGGAGGCTGGGCTGGAAATAAAAGTAGTAGAACCCAGAAATCAAATTTGTTGACCGAAAACAGGAGTGAATACTTCACGGTGTCAAACTCTGGCCAAACCAAGAAAAATTGACAAAACATTTCAGAGAAAACATACATTTTTTTCACACATTTTCTTCAGATTAGCTGAGATTTGAGCTGAGATGTCAGAAAACTCAAAGCCTGGGTGTGAAAAACGTGCAAAAAACAATGGCAATGGCGTATCAAGGTTTCTTTGGACACTTCACTGTCAGAAGGTTTCATTAAATCTGGCTCTATGTGGAGTTTCCATCGTAACTGTTTGGGTTAGACATTTTCATCATGTTCTCAAATGATACAAATAAATACATTAAAATTAAATATATGTATATATATATGTATGTGCGTGTGTATATATGTATATATATATATAGGTGGTGAGATTGATCATTAAAACATAACTTCCTCTTGAGAGGTAAAAAACTCAAGTCGTTCTATCTAAAGGTACAACAGTTGATTAATCTGAACATCAAACTCAACCTCCTGAGCTCTGCTGCTGACAAACCAGGTGAAAACGCAGTGTCTCTTCTCCCGCAGTGTTTCGGCAGCAGGACACGGCCATTCCTCCCATCACTGGCAAACCTCCTCCAGGTAAATTCCCAGGAGCTTAATATGGAACAACGACCCAAATTGTTATAAGATATAATGTAATAAAACCTGTAACATAAGAACTGTCAACAATGTAAAAAGACCATGAGCCCAAAACTTAAAAATAAAATAACTTTTCGTATTACATTATAGGGCAGGTAAAATATTTTCCCCTAGTATTGTAATAATTCTATTATTTCATAAAGTGAGTCAATGATTTATGGTTTGAACGTGAACTTGAACTGCTTCAATTAGAATAATGCTGAAAGAATGAGTTGTAAAAGTTTGGACTATTTATTTATATGTATATTTATTTACAGTTTTATGATCGCTCTTGCCCAACTCATTTATAGTCTTCTGTTCTCTATAATCTATGTCTATGTCTCCAATCATCAACATAAGTTGACATATGAGCATTAAACATATTAAGATCATTTAAATTCTTGTTAAATCTTGTTACATTATTGACGATTGTGACATTTTGGGTTTTATTACATTATATTTTACAACAATTCAGATCATGGTCACATATCAGGCTCTTTTTTAAATGATGTGTTACAAGACTGGTTGTGTTTTTGCGACTAACATCCTGCTGTTGTTTGAGAGGAAGTCTATTTCTGTTCTGGGTTTTTTTTTCTTTTTTTTTGCAGTTGCGATCCTCATTGGGGCTTTCAGTGCGATCACTGTGGTTCTCACACTGCTATTCATTTGGGTCGTAGCTCGCCACAAATGCCACAGAAAACAAGGTATATTGTGCATCACTGATGCAGGCGTTGGACTCTGCAGGCAGACACCAATGTTTCTACATGTTTTCTCTAGAAGCTGAAGTCCTGGTCGTCACGAACGTACGGAAGCCGGTGGACATGGTGGGAAAGACGAGACCAGACGTAAGAACACATCCGTACAAAGTCATACTGGTGAAAACAGGCAGATTTTACACAGCCACACTAGTTGTAATGTGGTCCCTTTGTTTCTTCCTCAGGTTTACTCCAATCAAGGGTTTGTGCAACGGGCAAGGCAGAGCTCGTCTTACGACTATGACGACGTGGCCGAGGACCAACCGGAGTACGGAAACGTCGTCAGAACAGAGGAAATCTACTGCAATCAGGGCGTCCACACAGCAAACATGCACTGAGTATCAGGCACAGCCGCGGTCAAACCCGGGTCCCATTCTAACATGGAGTAGATGCACCGCATATTGTGAGATACACTCTGTACGCGGGTTTTCTCTTGAAGGTTTTTTTTTTTTTTCTGTCCAAACTTGATTCTTCATTTTCATGATTTTTATCAACATATTTATTGCTTTTTTTTCTTCTCTCTCTTCGTCTTTTTCCTACGGAGCCCCTCTGGTGACATTGGTGAAAAAAATATTATTGCTTAATAACGCGTGGCCACGTGTTATTAAGGCGTGAGATATATAAGACGTGACCTTTAGCTCATCATCATTGTTCCTTTAGCACCAGAGGGGCTCCGTAGCATACTGTTTGCGTGTGAGCCTATGCTTTTTGAGCAGCCGGATTAAGTGTCTCTTGCTAAGAATGACTCCATGCCTAACTGCAAGCGCCTGAAGAATATCATTGTAATTCATTCTCAGATTGAAATAAAACGAAATGTAATCAAACTCGTCCATGTTTGCAAGCAGCTAAAGGAACAATGATGATGAGTTAAAGGTCACGTCTTATATATCTCACGCCTTAATAACGCGTGGCCACGCGTTATTAAGCAATAATATTTGTTTCACCAATGTCACCAGAGGGGCTCCGCACGCCTGATAATTGTTTTTTGAAGCTTAGAGTTTTGACTGTACTTTATGTTTATGGATAATTTGTGGTGTTTGTTTTATGCTGAAATAACTTAAAAGGTTTAGAATCGCTCTGCAGCTCTAAACAGAAATTTGAATGCAAAGAACATAAGTGAAGCAAATGTAAACAAATACATCTCTGACATTGTCAAAACTCAGCATCCAATCTATCTTTATATATGAAGCACTTAAAACAATTCCAGGGACACAACGTGCTGTAACAGAAAGAATCAAGGTAAAGGTGAAAGGTTATCATAGTTCAGTCTGGGATTATAAAAGGAACAAATATATTTGGGGATTTTCTTGCATGGAATTTTACATAAAAGCCCCAAAATGTTTTGTGCATACTTGTACACGGTGCATGTGAATTCTTAAAAATGAAGATGGGATTGGGATCAACACGAAACTTTAAAATATACGTATATATTTATATAGTTTGCAAATACTGTCACTGTGTGTAATATATGTTTTTACACTTTTAATAAATTCAGCAATAAAAATGTGTTTAAGAAATTGATTCATTTGACTTACTTATTTCGCATCATGTTTTATTCTCACAAATTAAAAAGGAAACGTCCTTCATCATCCCCTTGAACTTCGCTTGTATTTAAAGCAGGTATGTGACAATTTAATTCTAGAGAATCACTTCATAAATGTCAAATTTACAAAGCAAGTACAATATTTTTACAGTGTCTAATTCTATAAAATATTAAAAAAATGGCTTCCATTTGCAGTGCCTATATTTCTAGTTGCAAGAAGTGGCTCAACTTCATACAATATGTTTGCCATATGAAAACAAGGAAAGATATGATTTTTATGAATGAAAGAAAGGCTCCCCTGTAGTAAATAAATCACAAACATTTTACCAAATCACTTGGTTGGCTGGTTTCAGCCTGTAGGTCCAATGTTTGATACGACTGGTATAAATAATATTCAGTTCAGGTTAATCTTCATGGTTAATATTGTGCTATGATTCAAGTATTTCTTCAACCAGATCGGATTAAAATAATATTTGTGAGTCTCCAGGTGTCTCTCATTACTGGTTAAATAAAGTGTGACGTTATAGATACTTGTTTTAATGCCTGGAGCTGAAATTTAATACCTTTTTAAATAACCAGTCCAGTAATCTGAGCTTCTCCAACCTGTAACTATTGGAAACACCAAACAAACGCAGGAGTCAAAGCGCCCCAAGAGTTTTACTGGAAACTTGGTTTCTACCTGAGTGAGGTTGATTTTGTCTGATTTTAACTGTAAAAAAATCAGAAGATGAGCTCCGATGTCCTGGTGTCGAGGCCTAACTATGACAGCCGGGCCGCGGCTCACGGAGTCCCGGGGAGAAGCGCTCCCGTGGCGCCGGGGGACGCGCAGCCCTCCGCGGGCTCAGCCACGGCGGGGTACCGCTCGGCCAAATACACCCCGGGCGAGTGGTTCTCCAGCTACCACCGCATCCTCCAGCAGGCCGGCTCCGACCGCCTGCAAGCCCGCAGCGTGCAGCGGGAGTCCCGGGCTCTGGAGCAGGACACGGACGCAGCCGCGCGGAGCTGCCAGGCCGCCGGGACGCGCCTGCTGGGGGAGCGGCTGCAGGAGATCCACGGCTGGAGCTCCGAGCTGCGGCGACACATCGAGCGGCTGCAGGCCGACACCGAGGCGCTGCGGGCGCTGAAGGCCAGGCTGGAGAGGGCGCTGGACGCCACCGAGGCCCCGTGCGCCATCGCCACCGACAACCTGAGCTGCAGGGCGCGCAGACCGGCACCAGACCTGGTCAGAGACTCCGTGGAGGAGGAGCTGCTGAAGGTCAGGCCTGCACAGTGACCCAGACCAGGGGGGTGTCTGACACATCATCATGAAAAGAACAAATGAGAAAAGAAAAAAAAAATCTGAATAACTAATATCAATATAAAAATCTGTGATTACAGTCATGATCTATCGAGGGATTGTACAAGTTGGAGTTTGTTTATGTTATTAATGACTTTTAACTATTTTCAAGTTTTTTTTGTATCTACTTTCTGTCTCATTACACCTCATGGGTGTCAAACATGAGAAAACCAGCCAGTATGGAGGCGCCATTTCAGCCAAACCATATTGTAAAATAAGTCAAATTAAAAGTCGTGCGGTACTAATCTGAAGTCTGATTTTCAGGAGTTGGACTTGATCAGGAGCGTCCAGGCTCTTCTGAAGAGAACCACGGCTCAGGTCGCCAGTCAGATCAAGTCAGTGTCGCATGAACCGGAACCGTCTCCTCCATCACTTTGGCAGCTCTCAGTGCAGCGCCACACAACTCAGTGTAAAGTCGTTGTCATGGTGATATCAACATGTGCAAAAAGACAGACTGAACCGCAAATAAATTATGTTTCCTGCATTGCGGTTTGGATTTGAATATGAAGCTAAAAAATTGTCCAGCATAATTGTTTCATACGAAGTTAGAAGAACAAAAAGCGAGGAGAAATGAACGTAATCTGATTTAGTAGTTAACACTGAGCATCAATGTGTGTGTGTGTGCGTGCGTGCGTGCGTGCGTGTGTGTGTATGTGTGTGTGTGTGTGTGTAGGATGAATGAAGAGGCCAAGCTGATGCTGGAGCTGGACTGGTCCGACAAGCAGGAGGCTTATGGCTTCGACGATCGCAGTGGACGACACAGCAACACCAGTCCAGACACCAAACTCCACCCCGGCTCAGCCAAACTGCAGGAGCAGTGAGTTTTATATGGGAACGTGGACGAGTCCAGCGCTCTATGGGAGAATGTGCCTGATCTGCTCTGTGGTGTGCCGCAGTGTGTGTAATCCCTCATCGTGGACACAGTTCACCCAGGACAACCTGTCCCAGGCCATGCAGGAGGAACAGGCCACCCACAGTCTCAGGTTGGAGTCTTGTACTCGTTAAGTTGCTGCAGGACGTGATGCTGGCTTGATTTAAGCTCGGGCATCGCGCTGTGTGTGTGTGTGTGTGTGTGTGTGTGTGTGTGTGTGTGTGTGTGTGTGTGTGTGTGTGTGTGTGTGTGTGTGTGTGTGTCAGATTGCTGGTGGAGCAACTGCTGCGGGACACAACTGAGGACCTGCGGGCTCAGTGCTGCAGCGTGGATCGAGCCTTCGGCCAACGCTGTGAGGAGCTATGTGAGGCCAAGGCCCAGCTGGAGACCAGGCACGCTGAGGTACGGAGCTCAACAACGGCGCGGCCGACTGATCGATGACTCGTCACTGATTCTACACGGTCCCGAGTGCAGATCTTAGAGCAAATCGGCGCCCAGGAGAAGAACATGGAGACCCTACAGCGGGCCGTCCTCGACAAAGAGGCTCCTCTCAGGGTGGCGCAGTCCAGACTTTACCTTCGCTCCCTCAGGCCCAACATGGAGCTCTGCAGGGACCAGCCCCAGCTCAGGTACGCACACCTCGTCTGTCCTCCGTCTGGCTTTCTCCGCATGCTCACGTGTTACCTGTGGTACCTGTGTAACTTGTGATACCCGTGTTACCTGTGGTACCTGTGTAACTTGTGATACCTGTGTTACCTGTGGTACCTGTTACCTGCGTTACCTGTTACCTGTGGTACCTTGTTACCTGTGTTATCTGTGTTACCTGTGTTACCTGTTACCTGTGTTACCTGTTACCTGTGTTACCTTGTTACCTGTGTTACCTGTGTTACCTGTGGTACCTTGTTTCCTGTGTTACCTGTTACCTGTGTTACCTGTTACCTGTGGTACCTTGTTACCTGTGTTATCTGTTACCTGTGTTACCTGTGTTACCTGTGTAACTTGTGATACCTGTGTTACCTGTGGTACTTGTGTTACCTGTGTTACCTGTGTAACCTGTGTATCCTGTGTAACCTGTGTTATCTGTGTTACCTGTGTAACTTGTGATATCTGTGTTACCTGTGTTACCTGTGTTACCTTGTTACCTGTGTTACCTGTGTTACCTTGTTACCCGTGTTACCTGTGTTACCTGTGTTACCTGTGTTACCTGTGTTACCTTGTTACCTGTGTTACCTGTGTTACCTTGTTACCCGTGTTACCTGTGTTACCTGTGTTACCTGTGTTACCTTGTTACCCGTGTTACCTGTGTTACCTGTGTTACCTGTTACCTGTGTTACCTGTGGTACCTTGTTACCTGTGTTACCTGTGTTATCTGTGTTACCTGTGTTACCTTGTTACCTGTGTTACCTGTGTTACCTGTGTTACCTTGTTACCTGTGTTACCTGTGTTACCTGTGGTACTTTGTTACCCGTGTTACCTGTGTTACCTGTGTTACCTGTGGTACCTTGTAACCCGTGTTACCTGTGTTACCTGTGTAACTTGTGTTACCCGTGTTACCTGTGTTGCCTGTGGTCAGGCCTAAGCAGGATTTTATTTTGGGGCCCCCTTTCCAATAACATAATAATAAATATTATCATTATTATTACGATTATTATTGTATTGACGTTTGGAAGCCATCTCTCTCTCTCTACTCTCTACCTGTAAACAACTGCCTGCCGGCCCATCTGACCGCTGATTGGTCAGATGGTGATGCTTCGCGCTTTCGTCTCTTTTTTTTTTCTCTCTCTCCTGCCTCTCCTGACTTGGTGGTGGTGCTCTACGCACCTCTCGGCAAAATGCACGCGCATCCTTTGCGCATTTGCAGAGTATGATGATACTTTATTAATTCAATTCACTTGCGCAAAATGGGGGCCCCCATAGATCGCGGGGCCCTACGCACAGCGCGTGTTCTGCGTGTAGGGAGGGGCGGGCCTGCCTGTGGTACCTGTGTTACCTGTGGTACCTGTGTAACTTGTGTTACCTGTGCTACCTGCGTTACCTGTGTTACCTGTGTAACTTGTGTTACCTGTGTTACCTGTGTAACTTGTGTTACCTGTGTTACCTGTGTTACCTGTGTTACCTGCGTTACCTGTGTTACCTGTGTAACTTGTGTTACCTGTGTTACCTGCGCTACCTGTGTTACCTGTGTAACTTGTGTTACCTGTGTTACCTGTGTAACTTGTGTTACCTGTGTTACCTGTGTTACCTGTGTTACCTGTGTTACCTGTGTTACCTGTGTTACCTGTGTTACCTGTGTTACCTGTGTTACCTGCGTCTGCAGCTTGGAAGCTGAGGTGAAGCAGCTGGACGCCACTCTGGCGTCTCTGCAGCAGCAGCTGAGTGAAGCCAGGAGCTCCCTGTCTCACCTGGAGGAGTCGCGCATGGCGCTTGAGAAGGACATAAGCTGTAAAACTCAGTCGCTGTTCATCGAGAGAGAGAAGTGCATCGCTTGTCGTAAACGATACCCAACCGTCTCCGTACTGTCAGGGTACTGATAACTCTATACCGTTGAGTTTGCTTTGTTTTACTGTGATGAGATTTACTGACATAGTTTGTGGCCAGAAAAAGACTTGGCACTGGATAGTAGTGACATATACTTTTTTCTCTGAATTCATTTAATGTATGATCCATGGAATTTTACCGCAGTTTCAAAGAAAAGCTTAATAAAATGATGTGTTCCTCAAGTGTTTTATGATTTTTGGACAATTCTGTGTCGTCACATGATTCACGAAGAGAATTTACTTTTGATTTATTATGATGTTTATGTTTTTTTTATAACAACATTTTATAATGACATTTTCGTGCAACAAACCAAAAGTGTTATAAACTGCGTGTGGCGTGCCTCCACCGAGGGGCGCCAGGAGGCTTCGACAGGAATGCAGGGATGAAATGAAAACAAAAAGAAATCCTGCACATTTTATGTTCATTGTGTTCATGCGTTCATCCATGTTAGGTGTAATAGAGAAAACAAATATAAAAGAAGCTTCAGTGAAAAAGTAAAATCTGCTTTATTTCCTTTGGCATGTTGAAATAACATGGCAGAAATAACATCTTATAATGTGAAAACATTCTGAAGCCCAGCATTCTAACATAAATCACTTCCTGCCTTGTTGCTGCCAATGTTAGTGTTTTTGTGTCAAATATACTTCATATCTTGTGTTTTAATGCCAAATACACTTAATATCCTATGTTTTTGTGTCAAATATACTTAATAATCTTCCCAAATGTGTCAAATGCACTTAATATCTTATGTTTTTGTGTCAAATACATTTAATACTCCTTCCAAATGTGTCAACTATACTTAATATCTTGTGTTTTTGTGTCAATTATACTTAATGATCCTCCCAAATGTGTCAACTATACTTAGTATCTTGTGTTTTTGTGTCAATTATACTTAATGATCCTCCCAAATGTGTCAAATATACTTAATATCTTATGTTTCTGTATCAAATACATTTAATACTTCTTCCAAATCTGTCAACGATACTTAATATCTTGTGTTTTTGTACCAAATGTACTTAATAATCCTCCCAAATGTGCCAAATATCTTCAAATAAATAATGCTGAAAAAAAATAGTCATGGAGGAGTTGTCCAGAATCATGTGTTGGAGCGAGACGAAGCATGTGGAGAGTGAGAGGGAAGCAGCCACAGGGTTTGTTGTTCCAGCTCTGTGCATCACAGTGAAAAGCCCTGCTATGAATAGAAAACTCTACACTGCGGAAAGTTCATGTTCGAACAGTTCTCAGAAGTATAAACACAGTAACAATAAAGTTTATACCACTCGCCATGTTGTACAGGTGCCTCTTTGACTAAACGTATTCATTTAAAACATGATTAATACATTTACACTTTTATGACAAAAAAAACACAAGTGAAACAACACAACTAAATTTGATGATGAATTCATGCATCTGAAATCATGGAGAATTAAAATAGTAGAATTAAAGTAAACTACACTTTGAACTGTCTTGTCTTGTACTGAAGCCTGGTGGTAGAAACATGTTCTGCCTCGGGATTCATTTCTTAATTATTCAGCTTTGAATCCTGCTCCGTTTCCATAAAACTCATCGATAATGTGACCAACATCTAGCTCATGATTAATGCTCAGCCAGAAAGTGTTGTTATTTAGCGGTGAATTACTCCACAAGAGGGCGCTGTTAAACCCTAGAAAGCACACGAAGCTGCTCTGTACCTCTTCATTGTGACCTCTTATTCTTATATCACAAAAGAAGTCTGGACTTTTGCATTAAACTGCAGCCTAAAATGAGAACACATATTAAGATGTCACTTAAAGAGAACGAAGTCGTTGGTGTATTAAACTAAATCCGTCTGGAAGGTTGGCCATCCGTCCTGTGGTTGATTGAGTTTTCTCTTCATCTGAGCTTTGCTTCATGAAAGAAGAAGCATGGAAGCAACAAAGAAAGTTCAAACACACCCCTGCACAAATGTGAAAGAGTTCATTATCACAAAAAAAAAAAAAAAAAAGTGTTAAAGCTCATCAGCATGGATGTGCTGGTCTCCCCGTGGCCGCGGGGCCGCCGCTCGCCTCTATTCTTAGACGGAGCTCAGATCAAGTGAGGAAGTGCCACGACTGAGAGTGTTATGAAACTCCGCTTCATGCAATGATGCAAAGTTCAGACATGCAGTCTCAGTCTCACTGCAGAGCACATAGCATTTACTTTATGACACCACACGCTGCGGGCACCAACGCAGGGCCAGGGCCGCGTGTAAACATGTATTTGTGTGTGAGAGCGTATGATTTTATCACCGAGTGGAATGAAAGAGCGACCGAGGCTTCAAACGAGACGAGGGGAAAGTGAAGGTTGAATTTTATTTTTACATTAAAGGCAATAAGTAGTTTGACACTGATCATTGGGTTTTGACGCAAGAAGTAAATTTCAGGTAAAGAGACTGCATGTTTACATTTGCGGGATTGTGTCAAGAAGAAGGGAGATGATGTTGTACAACATTTTTTTTTTTTTTTTATGTAAGTTGGGCTCACGTGCCACATGCATCAAACCATGTGACCAACCTATAAGTAGAAGGTTGGTCCAGGACTTCACCCATCCCTTAGGTTATAGTTGGTACATTTTCTCTGTAATCTGCTAATTGTCATACAATCAATGTAAATATAATGAGTCTGCAGACAAAGAACGCCTTCATTGTTTATACTGGGAAATGTTTTTTTGTTTTTTTCCCCCTGATTTGGAGGGTCAGTTTCCCTTTTTCCAGACTTTCCCTGATGGGCAGTGTGTGATGGAAAAGAGAAACGTGACCTGAGGCAAAGAAGGAGGAAGAAACTGCCTAAAAGGATAAAATGGGAGGGATGGATGAAGTAACAGATCTGAGGGAGTGACAGAAAAAGAAAAAGGGAGGGAAAGAGGAGAATAGAGGGACAGCAGGACCAGACCCACTGCCTTCTTTCCCTCCGGCGCTCTCTCCCTTCTTTCTCTCAGCGACTGCAGGCTGAGCTCAACGTATAGGTGAGTTGAACTCTAATTTTCTGCGTCTGTCGTTTGAAACTTGTTTGCCTGTTCATTTGTGTTTATTCACGACTTCTAGCTGTGCAGCAGCCAGGACTCACCCACATCCCAACTTCAATTTAGACTCCAATTGTCTGAAGAGCATCTTTTATTTTCGCATATTAGCACCGGAAATATGAATCAATTCATGTAATCGGCATGGAAATCTGATTAAACAGTACAAAATCAAACAGTTTCAATCTCTGCAGTCTTTCTTATCAGAGGTAAACAGGAGAAGGGAGAAGCCCTTTGTTAGAGGAAGACCGTGGAGGGATTCATCATCACCCATCAGCCAAAACATCTCTTACAGGCGCAGCAGACCTGCAGCTTTACTTATGTGTGAGAACAGTTTTTATGGCAGTGTTTATTTGCTTTTGTGTCTGTTGGCTAAATACATGCAGCTTAAGCCAAGATGGTTTGCGGAAAGCCAGAGTTTCCGTTGGCTGGATGGAGAGGGCTACTTTTAGCTGGGGTTATAACTCTCTGCACTCGGCGGCCTCAGACTGCGTCTCGGCCCCCGAATGTCCCCGAAATGACTCTGATTATTCCGAATGATAAAAAACATCTATCACTCTTTGTTTGTGCTGCGGAATGTCCCATTAGGGTTCGGAAAAAGGTTTCTAATTATATGTTTTGTCAGAGTACGGTATGTGAGTTCTGTGGCTTTGTGTGATTTTTAGGATTTTTGTGGCGACGTGCACATTTACTGGTGGGGTTTTTGCCGGAGGCCCCACGCACTGGCAACGACTCCCTTTTTGCACTTCACACCTCAATCCGCTGCTCTCTTCAGCAGGATGCTGCGCCTCAGCTCGCTGCCGACGCTCCTGGCCTTGCTCCTGGTCTGCCCCCCCCTGCTGCCCGCGCAGGAAATGCTGGTACGTCTGGCAGGGGTCGGCCGGCGCGGGGACAACGAGGGACGCGTGGAGGTTTACTACAATGGCGCCTGGGGCACGGTGTGCGACGACGAGGTGGATCTTAACCTGGCGAACGTCGTGTGTCGACAGTTGGGCTACCAACGGAGCTTCACCTGGGCACACAGCGCCAGGTTCGGCCAGGGAGAAGGTATGTCCCGTCCACCCGGGGTCCTCAATAATCATCCACTTCACTTGATTCGTTCACATTCAGCAACCGAATGCCTTTCCCGGTGCCAGGTCTCATCTGGTTGGACAACGTGCGCTGCCAAGGGTCGGAGCGCTCCATTGCAGAATGTCGCTCGAACGGCTGGGGAATCAACGACTGCACCCACGCGGAGGATCTGGGGGTCATTTGCAGTCCTGAGAGAAGACCTGGCGCCCCAGAAGTTGGGGAAAGCCCTCCTTCCCCGAGAAATCAACAAAGCCAACCAAGACAGAGAAACCCATCCCCTCCAGCTCCACCTGCTTCCCCGGGCCTCATCTCGTCTTCTCCTGCCAGAGGCCACGAGATCGCCCTCCTTCGCAACCCAACGTCTTCCCGCCGCAGCAGCGTCTCCCCTCAGGAAAATGGCCACGAGATCCAGATACTTCGACGGGGTCGAGGCGGCTCGAGGGTAGGCCAGCCCAGCAGCCCCGCTTTGCCGCAAGGGCACGAGCTGCCTTCACGCCTGGCAAACGGAGCCTCCTACAGGCAGAGGCAGGAGGCGACCCGGGGCGGCGTGCGGCGAGAGGCGGAGGGCCAGGCCAACAGGCAGCAGCAGCTCAGCGGCAACCATGTTGAACCAGAGCCAGCTTATCCAGAACAGGGCCCGGAGCCTGACTCACAACACACACAGGTAAACACACACACACACACACACACACACACACACACACACACACACACACACACACACACACACACACACACACACACACACACACACACACACACACACACACACACACACACACACACACACAACAAACAACCTCTTGTGCACACCAAGCGCACTAAAAAAGAACCCAAATGTTGCATTATACTGACTCGTACAGAAATCCACAGGCTGGCGGCCGTGTCTAATTAGAGACAAACATAAAACCAGTTCTTCTCAGGATCCAAGTTTTCATCCACCAGTCGGGCCTTGAATTCACTTCAATCGCAGAAAACCGTCACATTTAAGAAAACTGGGGCATTTATCACTTCTCTTCTTTCTTTTGAACTTGCAGCTGATACTTTTCTTTACCATATTGTTATCACTATAACACGGGCCTCTGCACATTAAACAATCCCTGTGTTTTTCACTCACAGTTTCCTTCCTGCAGTATGCAATGTGGATGATTAGAGCGTCTGGCGATTAGAGACACAGCATGTGATGTTTCTGTGTTATTCCCGTCTCGGTTGCGTGCCGGCTGCAGCTGTTTATTTAATCAAAGTGACAATGTGCTGTTTGAGAAAAGATGAAGTTGAGTTCATTAAGTCAAATTAATCCTGTTTTATGGGCGCTTGGTTGGTGGAGGTAGAGGTTGAAGACTTAAAAGTCATCTGCTGGTGGAAACATAAAAACATTAATGAAAGTCTAGCTCCAAGCTTTCAGCTTGAAGGAGTGTCATTTATTGGTCTTTTTTCCCCCTCGACAGTTTTCTGAGCGCGTTCAGCTGGAGGAGGCTCGCCTCCGGCCCGTGCTCTCCGGCGGCAACCGGAGACTGGTGACGGAGGGGGTGCTGGAGGTGAAGCACGCTGGGAGGTGGCGTCACGTTTGCACCCATGGGTGGGACCTGAGCAGCAGCCATGTCGCCTGCGGCATGCTGGGATTCCCTGCTGCCGAGGCGTTTGACCAAAACGCCTACAGGTGCGTATAGAGTGCGTGCGTGTGCGTGTGCGTGTGCGTGTGCGTGTGCGAGTGCGTGTGCGTGTGTGTGTGTGTGTGTGTGTGTGTGTGTGTGTGTGTGTGTGTGTGTGTGTGTGTGTGTGTGTGTGTGCTTATAAAATGGATGGAAATGTGGCGGACTACACATCCCTCCATGGATTAGTCGGCCCCATGCCTGGATTGCCCCCCCCCCCCCCCCCCCCCCCCCCCCCGGTAGTAAAGGTTAACCACAGCGGCTGTCATTAGTAAAACCACACTTGGCCTAACATGGCGAAGAGTTGGTATTGGCTGAGCCAGCCCTGTCTGTGTCACCGGCTGAGTGGGCCCAAAGACAGACCTCTAAAATAGCCTATGTCATTAATGTCACATCCAGACAACAAGATTATCATCATCCTCGCATCCTCCTGCACATGGTTTCTAATCTCATGTAATTCGGAAACATCCAGGAGAAACAAACAAACAAAAAAAAAAAAACCTCAGCAAAGAATTAGGATGCTTTAAGCATTTTTTTTTAGATTCCTCGTGGAGGTAGAAAGTTTTCTGTGTGTGTGTCTCTCAGGATTATTGGTCTGTAGTTAATGTTTCACCTGATTAGTCAAGATTTGGCTTTGCTCTCTGAGTTTCTACAACGTGGTGGAGAAAGTTTCCTATTTCGGCTGAGCGAAACTCCACATGGAAGGAATTTCACTCCGAGGGAAATAAACATGTTTTCCAAAGACACACGGTCACCACAAGATATTTTACATAAAGATTCATTCATTCATTGATTCGTTCAAAATAAAAATCCTTGTTTTTCTCAAATATTACAAATGAAGCCTTCTAAAAAAAAAAAAAAAAGTTTGGCAACCAATAGATAAAATAAATAATAAAACACAGTCAACACGCGCTGGAAAATACATTTTTTACCAAACGACAACCAAGACTAAAAATGTCATTGGGTCAAATTTCAAAACCTGCTCTGTTTCAGTTGCACTGTGTGTCTATAAACTTTTTAAAGGTAAGCAAAATATGTCTATTTGGTTTTACACGGTCCTTTCGATGCTCCCATAATGGTAAAGTCCAAACTAGTGACTGACGACTCGTGAGAAACTGCAGCAAGTGTCTAGCAAGTGACGCCTTTATTTTGTTGGTCCTTTGGAGCCACTGGAATTCAGAAATCTAATTGGGCAACACAGTCCTGCACATTTAATTCACTGCTCTTACCTGAAACTCAGTGGAGATTGATTCATATGTTCGGTGAGACGAACTAAATCCTCAAAAAAGAACAAAGAGTTGGAGAAGTGACGCCATTTCATCTATGTTTTCATGACTAATATTGTCTGCATGTCGTGTTGACTCGGACTGGTCGCGCTAACGTTTGACATAAACACCCACTGAAGCAGCGGCGCGCGCCTTCAAAGCGTCTTCACACATACCGTCAACAAGCCGACGTCTCGCGCAAACTCCGCCGCCGTTACGTCCCTCGGCCGCATCACTCACAGACTTTGCATAAACTGAACTCCACGTGCAAAACAAACTCAACACTGCAAACACAACCCTCCGTGTGTCCCTCCGTCTGCCCGCAGGCTTCTTTTTACGGCCTGGCGCGCAGGACGACTGTACTGACCCGCCGCACTGCACCATCTGTCTCTCCACGTCGCCAATAATTACCCCCTTGTGTCCTTTCCTGCCCCGCACCAGGACACAGGCTGCTTCTCCCCTGCTGCCCCGCTTTACCACGGCGGCCTCAGCCTAGCGGTGGAAACTCTCCTTAATCTCTCAGCTTCTTCTTCAGAGCCGCTCGGGTGAAGCAGAAGCGTAACGATTATTCAGTGTTCACTCAGCCAAGTTGAGCTGACCTTCATGTAAAAGTTGCTGTAGATGTGGACAACATGACAGAAAAGAAACAAGCACCTCAGAGGAGCCTTGAGAAACATCTCATTCCCTCTGAAAAGGATCCAACCAGCAGCTTTTATGAAGTCTCAACCAATGAATGTTGTTTTGTCAACCTCACCCAGCTACGTGGGAGATGAATGAAGCAGACATTTTTAACCATAGGTAAACAGCCGAGTGGGGGGGGGGGGGTTGCTTTTGGACAAACATGGACATGTAGCATCAGGTTGGTCTCTATCATGTGGCACTCCTTGTGTATTCTGAAGCAGCAGACGTTTGGCTGTTTTGAAACGAGACTGAAGTCGTGCTTCTCTGTGATGCGACTCATTTGTTGGGCTGCGTTGGCGACGTGTTGCCATGCCAGTGCCGGCAGAGGATTTTGGGGTTCTGACTGAATCATTTCACCAGGAGACGTTTCTAGCAGATGAACAAAGGCTTTGTGACGTTGTGACGGCTCTTTGAAGGTCAAGGTTGAGTTTCAGTGATGGACTGGAATTTGATACGTGTCCTAAACTACAAACGTAGAGGCTCTAAAATATATAAAAGAATTAAAAAAATAAAAACACAGTTTCGGTCCTGAGTCTAAATCCTTAAATGTCTAAGCTGAGAGCTGTTCTTCTGAATCTGCTCGCTCACTGGCTGCTCTTAAGGCGTGTTCAGGTAGATGGGAACTTGGAAAGCTCCCAGTTGGAAAACTCAATTTGAGCGTGTTCCCACAGCAGCTCCCAGAGCAGCCCCAGCAGATGAATGGCCAACAGCACTATGATCACCAGGGACTATTTTTAGAAAGTCAGTCGCAATTATAGACTCTTGCTGATAGACATCTGACATAATGTGTGTCAGACTAATAAAAATCTGTCCATTTAAAATCATCTGGAACTGATTCTGAACGGGTAAAAACAGTTAAAAGGGGCAGCGCAGACTGATGTGATGTTACATTTTCTTCTGGAAACTTTCAAAAAAAACTTGTGGGAAGTGGAACTTTCCTTTGATGGCCAAATGTTCTGTCGGTCCCATTTAAGACGTACATTTCCCGACAGTCAAGTCTCTCACTGATCCACGTACATCTTGAACCTTGTGTTTTTTACATCAGTCATACATGGAAACTCTCATATTCATATGTTCATGGTTGCAGTTGCTTTTTTGGGACTGAACGGAGCACAAAGCAATAATTCACGAAAGAGTTTCACCATCGTGTCATTTTGAGCATCTTCGGGGAGAGAGACGTCTCAAGCCTGGAGACAAGTGACTGATGGAGACATGACAGTTTGCACATAACATCTTCCCCACTTTGCTGGCAGAGCGCCACGCCTGGTATTTGAAGGGTTATAATTACGGTCCCGGAGCTCCTCTAATCTGCACTATTCTCCCAGCCGAACCTGCTGCACACCCTTTGCTGTGTCAGCTCTTCCCTCTCTGGTCGTGTGGTTGTTTTTCTGGTGTGACTCTCTTTGTCTTCGCCTTGTTAAGTTGCTCAGCGCATTTTTACAGACGCTTAAATACTCCCCCACTTTGCTGCGCTGTACAAAAGGCAAGTGTTAAAGTCATTTTCACCCCCCGTTTCATCACAGTCGCGCTCCCTTTGAGCCAGAGACTTCTTCTAGTTGACTTTCGCCCGGCTCTCCTTGTTTCTCCCCTCCTCGGCACTCTCCTGTTTTAAAGGCTACGTTTAATTCCTTTGTGGTGCTTCTGCTTAAAGTCAACTTTGCATGCAGAGAACATCATCGGGACCCGTTTGACTTCCCGTCCTGTGGGGGCCGATGCCGCCGTCAGGGGGGCTGTTGTGGATTCGGTGAGGCAACCTGCTGTCTCCCGAGTGAGCAGATTGTTCCAGCCAGGCAGTTTAGCATTCATGCACTATAATAACGGGTTATCTTGGCTTTCCTGACTGTCAGCTCCTTTTCTCCTCTGCGCTGTGGCTTTAGAGTGTTGTGCACTCACAGTTGCATAAAAGCCGAGGCTCCAGGGAACTTACAAAGTCTTCTCTCGGTTAAAGGATCTGAGCCGTCGTGCCTTTGTTGTGTTGAGGTCGCGAGCCACTTCAGTTCCTCTAAATCCCCTCATAAGAGAGAGCGAGCCTTCATTCTTCCCCGACATGCTTGTGGGTCAACTGAACTGATTCAACAAGCCAGAGGAACACGCTTTTCCTCCGTCCGTGAACAGACGACTGTCATAAAGTTGCCCAGTTAACAGAGATGTGAGTCTGACATCACTCGTTCCGTGTTTCAGTCAGAACGCCGGGTGAGGGCGCCGAGGCTATAACGGGCTTTGTTTTTACAGAGGAAAGGAAAGCTGATATCGACGTGCATATTTCCATGTCTGCTGTGTGTGAACCAACATGCTCCTGCTCGACCGCAGAGCAGACACTGCTCAGTGGAGCAGGCAATTATACAGGGAGCACGCTCACCCCCTCAACCCTCCTCCTCCTCCTCCTCCTCGCCCTCCATCTCCTCCTCTTCCTCCTCCTCAGCTCTCTATCTCTTCATACTCCTCGTCCACTTCATCATTCCACCTCCACCTCCTCCTACCTAATACCGTGCAGCCCCCGGTAAATGCCTGAGATGGAATAAATCACACCGACACACTGACGAAGAGTGACAGAACACGTATCTCATCATTTAGCAATGATTTTTAAAGAGTCAAAGATATAAAGTTCATCAGAGCGATTCAACTTTGTTTTTGCCTTTAAGCACTCAAGTTAAAAAAAAGTTTTACAAAGTTTAGCCACCTTTAATAGTTTTACCATGAAGGTCATATTGCTTGTTTACATTGCAACTAATGTTAAAATAGACACAGGCAGAACATGCACGCTCCACAGACCACCCGCTCCCTTCATGTTTATTTTAAGATTAAGTGTGTAGTTTTGCATTTAGCAGTGCAGACCGGTTCTCCTAACCACACAGGCAGTTTAAATCATATTACTTCACTGCCGGACTGCAGCAGAAATCAGAAAATAATAACAGTGCATGCTTATCTGAGATGGGAAATTTCTTTGTGCTGTGAAATAACTCGTGCATGCACAGTTTGCCTTCACGGTCCGGCCAGTCGTTGAGCTGTAAAAGACTTGTGGTGCACATGTTCCATCCTGTGGTAGTCTCTCAGGCTCGCCAGCCTCAACGAAAGCTCTCCTCTAATGTGTAAAATATAAAATAATAGAAGGGGAACATCTCCGCTTTTAGTCTCCCAAATATTGCATCAGGAATCTGCTGGTTGTTTGGTAAAGTCTCCTGTCTGAATCTGCTGTTCAGTACAGACACATTCATAAAGGCCGTTTGTCCCACGGCACCTGTTTGTGGTCCTGTGTGTGTGTGTGTGTGTGTGTGTGTGTGTGTGTGTGTGTGTGTGTGTGTGTGTGTGTGTGTGTGTGTGTGTGTGTGTGTGTGTGTGTGTGTGTGTGTGTGTGTGTGTGTGTGTGTGTGTGTGTGTGTGTGTGTGTGTGTGTGTGTGTGTACATAATATTTCCCCTCTGGGTTTGACTCTGGTTTAAGGTTAATACCCATGAAACTAGACACAGTTTATAAAAGCCTGTTGCCGTTGGCAGACCTCTGCAAGGCTTCCTGCGGGGATTAATGTATGGTGGTCTATTCATATTTTACTTTTTTTTCCACTTGGATGCCCCAAACCAGACATATGAACAAACAGTGGCAGAAATATCCAGGAAGGCAGAAATGGAAGATCTAAAAAAGATGGGGCAAGAAGGAGCCTGGGGGGGAGGGGAGGGGGGGGGGGGGGGGGGGGGGGTGGGGGGGGGGGGGCTTTGTGACAAGTTGTTATAAACCATCCCTTTTTCTCACCTTCCTCTAACATTCATCCAGAGACAAAGATGCACAGTGTTTCTTTTATATTACAGGTTTGCGTTGATTTAACTTTTGACAGTTAGAATTGAAGAGTCGGGAACAAATAAGCGGATGATTGAGTGGGGAAACGCCGCGGCCTGCGGGAGTGTGTGTCGGCGTGTCGTTTAGTCTTCTCAATATAAAGGTGCTCAAAAATCCCAAGTGTGACGTTTTCTGTCTTCCAGGAAACTCTGGGACTCCAAGGTAGCCGACCCCTCGTCCAGGTAAGACAAACATCAGCACTGAGTTCATCTTGTGGACCGAAGTGAGGCGTCCAATCACGCGTCAACCTCCTTGTCTCTGCTTGTCCCCACGCTGCATGGCGCCCGCAGGCTGAGAGCGCAGATCAGTAAGAAGGCTTACTGGGTGGAGAAGGTGCAGTGCAAGGGTGTGGAGGCCTCTTTGGCCAAGTGCCAGGTCCAGCTGTCCATCCCAAGGAATGACGTCCCATGCAAGGGGGGCATGCACGCCGTGGTCCGCTGTGTCCCCCGGATCTCAGTTCGCACGTTACGGCAGCGCGCCCGCGCCGCCGGCTGTACCGGTCAGTGTGCAAGTGGAAGCAGATTCACGTCACGTATACTTCTGTCTCTGGACGCGACTGTGACCCAGTCGTCAAAGACCGGTTTTATGATCCCTGACTGGAATTCAAAATCTATGTAATGCAAATAGCATGAAGCATTTTCCTCCAGTTTTATCTCATTTGTTTAGTCCACACAACAAGTTCACCCTGACTCAGCAATGATTTAAAGACTCCTATGATGCTGTTTGGATATTGTAAACAGTCAGTTTTTCCTTCGTGAAACTACGTCCACGGCCGATAAACAAGCAAGCGGTTTTCAGATCTCTTCACTAACTTTCACCCAATGTCTCCCTTTGTTCTTCCAGTCCATCGTGCGTCTGAAGTCAGGGCCCCGGCTCGGGGAGGGCCGTGTGGAGGTCCTCCGCGAGGGGAAGTGGGGCACTGTGTGCGACCACCTGTGGGACATGCCTGCAGCCAGCGTGGTGTGCAGAGAGCTGGGCTTTGGAACGGCCAAGGAGGCCCTGACCAAGGCTCAGCTGGGACAAGGTAAGGCAGGACACACACATAGCGTCCATAACCTCACACTGCATTTTGAAGTCTTTCTGCTGCTTGCCAAACATGAATTTGGCTTTATTCACCATGACTGGGCAGGTCATTGTGGGAGACGCTTGTGTGTTTTAAACAGAACTGGCTCCTCTGTACTTGTCTTGCTGTAAGAAAGCATATAATGGCATACATGAAATTGTAAAGTGTATATTGAAAAGTGCTGATCTGATAAATAGTTGTGTCTGAAATGACACGGATGCCCAAGTTCCTCATGGAGCACCAGTATGATCAGTGAGAGTCCTTCAGACTAAACACTTCTCAGTCCAAACGTCGGTTACTAAATGCAGTATTTCCAGAACCGAGGACCTGAGCACACAAATAAACGCTGGGGAAATGTTTACGACTTCACTTCTATTGGGGAGCTGATTGTTGGGAACTCTCCCCATGACCGACTATACAAGTTCAAACTGTGCGGGACGTTTGAGCGGCCCAGGACAGTGGCTGCGTTGTTGTGAAAATAAACCTGTCGTATGTGAAACGTTAGCACGGCTTTGAAAGCAGGATGTCAGGCAATCAGCACCAGACATTCACAAGTAATTGTTTTGGCAAGGCTTCTGTTGCAGATATATAAAAAAAAAAAAGTGTCTCGCAGTATACAGAGTTAAACATTTTGTAAGGGAAATGGCGTCGACGCTGCTTTCTCACACTCAATTATTGTCCTTTACTCCTGCCATACCCCCTGTAATCACGTTAATTTCCTCCATTATCTTTCTGCACAAATGAGCACATACAGTTGCATGTCCAATAATAGCGGGTGCATTTCCGTCTCTCTACTTCGTTTTTTTAATTGAGTAATTCATGGAAAGCAGTTGAGTGTGACTTTCAGGGTTCTAATAAACCAGGTGCTATGATGCCGGTATGTCGAGATAATGAACACCATCAAACGGCAGGAATTACTTTTAGCCCTGTGGCTTTAAATAACTCTGACCGGTTTGTAAGTCGCTTGAGCAAGTCACATATAAGACGCGGGGCCTCTTTGGCAGACAGAGAAGAGCAGCACGTCTCAATGACATCAATAGTTATTTAAAGTTAAATTATAGGGCTTTATTGGGTTTCAGCCCGGGCCTCATACACCTACACAAACACAGAAGTGCTCAAACTTTTTGCCCCATTTTGCATGTTGGTATCTATTTTTGGTTGGTGTAGCATAGCCCTGGAGCGCTACGTGCAGCACACAGCTCCCGTAATTTAGACAGAAAGCCACATCAGAGGCCTCGATCACGTCTGGCCTTTTAATCCCTCTTCGTTGACATCTGCGCCAGTGTGTGTGTGTGTGTGTGTGTGTGTGCATCACTCTCTGCATGTGGCTCATTCAGCTCCACTCCGTCCTCCCGCAGGTACCGGCCCCATCCACATGAAACAGCGTCCAGTGCACCGGCAGAGAGAAGTCCATCACGGAGTGCACCTACAGACCAGTGCCGCTGTACAGCTGTAAACACACCCAGGACGTAGCCGTGCGCTGCAACGTCCCAAACACCGGCCTGCAGACCACGGTAGCAAACACACCACCGAGAGGGGCATTTCCCCTCGATGACTAACGGAGTGAATGGAGGTCACATTGAGGCAAAAAAAAAAAAAAAAAAGAAGGAAAGATTTATTTATTCCTGCCTCAAGTCCGAATAAACTGAAAAGAAACACAAGCACAGTTTTTCCTTTCCACCGTCACCGATACTTGCTTCATGTGGTATTGCTGAGTGTTTCTTTATATTTTACTGGAATATAAAGTGCCGCGAGATGACCGTGTTGTAGTTCTTGCTATATAAATAAAACCGAACTGAGTTTAATTGCAGAAGGAGTTGACGCCAAAGATAGACGTTTCAGAAAAGAAGTTGAAAATGTAATTTAAGAATTTTTTTTTTTTTGATAAAAACGTGTTTAAAACAAATCTAGAATCCTTGGATTTGAGCCCATTTGAACATATTTCGAAATGTATGAATCAGATTCATTCAAGCAAGGCAACGCATGGTTTCTGAGCCATTATTTCAGGGTTTTTTTCCCTATTTGCTCTCCATCATTTTCATTTAATCCTAACATTCCACAGTCAGACTGAAAACTCCTCTAACCCCCGGTCCTCAGGTGCGTCTGGCCGGAGGGCGGGAGCCGGGTGAAGGCCGCGTGGAGGTGCTGATGGAGGTCGGCGGGGCGAAGCGTTGGGGCTCCATCTGCAGTGAGAACTGGGGTCTGAACGAGGCCATGGTGGTCTGTCGACAGCTGGGCCTGGGCTTTGCTGCTCGAGCTCATCAGGCAAGTTCATTACCAGCTCATTTTGCCTTCACCCCCCCCCCCCCCCCCCCCCCCCCCCCCAGTCTCTGGCTTTCTGCCTCTGAGCATTTTGCTCCTTTATTTCCTCCTCTGTTTCCCCACTGCACTGTTTGTGTGCCTGTGCTGTGTTATTACCGAGCCCTGAGGTAATTACAGGCTTCTCAAACCTCCACTTCCAGCATGCCCAAAATAAAAGAGGGAAAGTGAGGCAAAGAAAGACGAGGAGAAATTCACAGAGCAAACAGACTGAAAATAGACGTGTGCATGGAAAAGAGCAGCGTGAAGAGGGGGGGGGGGGGCTGCTGGGAACACTTAACAGCCACTTATAAAACTGTGAAAAAGAGTGGAAAATGTGATAATGTATACTGATAGTGCCTATAAAAAATAAGAGTCGTTTGCTACTTGTTTTCGCGCCGACAGCTTTCGCATGTCTTCACATTAGTTGCTCCAGAAGTGTTTAGAAGAAAAACAAGCTCTCGTGACTGCGTGTACGAAGCTCAGCGTTTCTTCGTGTGCCTCCACAGGAGACCTGGTACTGGCCCGGCTCATCGGACGCCGCCGACGTGGTGCTGAGCGGGACTCACTGCGTCGGCACCGAGATGTCCGTCCAGCAGTGTCGCAGAAACACAAATGTCTACTGTCCCCGGGGGGGAGACGGCCGGGCGGCGGGAGTCACCTGTGTGGAGAGTGAGTCCAAAACCAGCGACCACAAAGACGCGCTTGTATTTGCTGGGCAGTGACTTTATTTATTAAAGTTAAGCTTCTTCTTTTTTTCTTTTTTCTTTTTTTCTTTTCAATGTTAAAAGTTGGCTCATTGATGCTCGAGGGGGTGACAAGGTGGCCTCGTGGTTCACACCGTTTCCTCACAGCAGGAAAATCTGAGTTCAAAAATGAACCGGAGTCTTTTTATATGGCTTCTTTATTCTCCCTGTGCTTGGTTGGGATTCTCAAGTGACGCTTCTACAAGCCAACTACTTACATTTACAGTTTCTAAACACTGATGCATTAAGTTGATTGTCTGTAGGAGTGAGTGTGTCGGCGGTATTTCCAGTGTTGCCCTGTGATTGACTACCTGCCCTTCACCTGGAATCCCCTTCTTCAATAATGCATCAACAAAGTAGTACTTACAGATCAACAAACCAGAGGAGTAATAACAGTTATTTTCACTGTAGTGTAATATATTTCTAATGAAGTGACAGGGTGCCTGAAATCATCTCATTTGGCAGTGTGAAGGTTAAAATAGAATATATTTTACTAAACTTTCTACAGCTTGTATGTTTGGGTGTATTTAATGAAAGATTAACAAAAATTTCAACGCAGGTCTTTACTTTTCAGTGCATGGCAATAAAGACGCGTGACGGATCAGCTGTGAACAGAAGAAAACCACCGACACAGCTACGGCCACTGACTGGCTGTCAGCTTGTCTGTGATGAAATCACAGTTCCTGAAATACTTGAAGCCCCATCCTGTTGCTCTTCAGCCAGCAGATAGTTCAAACGCAGCCCAGTTGGTTTAAAACTAGTAAACATGCACGACACTGTCTATTCAGTTCGCCAAGACTCCGAAAACATAGGCCGTCAGATTGAGGCCAGATGAGCTGTTGAATTTCAGCGTCTCACATTGAAACAAATGAGTCCAGTCCTTTTCTAATCCGTCCTCCGGATCCCCGCAGCTGCTCCCGACCTGGTGTTGGACGCCCAGCTGGTCCAGGAGACGGCCTACTTGGAGGATCGACCCCTCCACCTGCTGACTTGCGCCAACGAGGAGAACTGTCTGTCGTCCTCCGCCGCCAGGATGAACTGGCCCTACGGACACCGCCGCCTCCTGCGATTCTCCTCCCGCATCATGAACATGGGCCGCGCCGACTTCCGACCCCGGGCCACCAGGGAGAGTTGGGTGTGGCACCAGTGTCACAGGTAAGGCTGCACCAAAAATATACATCACCATCACTTGAGCCGCTGGGTTTCTTCAAGGTCTCCATTCCACGTGGTGGCTTCAGCGGCTGCAACGTGTGGCCAGAAAAGAAAAACTGCATCATGTTCATGGTGCAGCGCTGGGCATGATTGTGAGGTGGAACAAGAAAAAGAAGCATTTTAGAAAATAACTGTTGTTACTGGAGGTTAAAAAAAAATAAAAAATAAAAAAACTACACGTTTGCCACCAGAGATCAATGGAAAACTGGAGATTTGCTGAGTGGACTGGGATCACCGGTTGCAGCACCACAGCGGAGATATTTTGGAGATTTTGGATTGAAATAGCCACTCGATGTATAAAAGTCTGTTATTTAGTGCAATAAACACAATTGCTTATCCCTCTAACATTATGTTTACAATAAACATGCTTCTTGCTGCTCGCCCAGTCGTTCCGTTCAGAGCCGTGGCGGCTTTCGGAGCAGCCTGGCGTCTTATCTCTGCGGTTGTGGTTCAGTGTCCTGAAGCGAGAGTCACCACTTCCCACGACCAGCAAACACAGTCCACTCTCAAATTTGGAAGACTTTATTCTGAGAATCACTTTGTTTGTAGAAAAGGACTAACAAACAAGATGCTACCTGCCTCTTTTGTTAGTTTTTTTCTTCAGTTTTAGGATTTTTTTGTTTTCCTACAGTTGGTAAACAAAGTAAAAACAGCTCAATTAATCAAATGAGATTTTTCTAAGTTGTGTTTTGTGTGTGTGTGTGTGTGTGTGTGTGTTGTTGTAGGCACTACCACAGCATTGAGGTGTTCACCCACTACGACCTGCTCACCTTCAACGGGACCAAGATCGCTGAAGGTCACAAAGCGAGCTTCTGCCTGGAGGACACCTACTGCCCCGACGGTGAGACGTGAGACCACGATATCCGTCCATCACTCACTGTGTTGCTCCTGTCATGGAGGTTCGCACCATTCAAAAGTACTTCCGAGGTGAATCCACACAAGACGTATTCCACAGCTCAGTGATTTAGCTGAATCCTTCCGGTTGTTTTTCACCTCATGTTGATTCTTTATATGTCGTCTGCAACCGTGGTAACTGCTACACGTCTGCTTCAATTTACTTAATTGCCTTAACATTAAAAATCTATGTGTTTTTTGGGTTGTTTTTTTTTAATTGGTCTTTTCCAGTTTTATCCTAAAAATTCCTGATGTAAAATCCAAAAGGATATAAATAAATAAATAAATAAATAAAAAACCAGTCTTGACTTGGTCATGCTGGGAAAAGACTTCCCCCATGAAACCGCTGAGCTCTAATGAGTGATTATCAAAACTGAGTGAAATATAACTCTCAAGAGAAAAAAAAAGGAATTATACAAAGAAATAAGGTGAAAATATTCAAATGATGTTCTAACCTATATAAAACCATGAATCCATTTGTGGTGTTTATTTTATGGATTTTTTTTTTAAGGGAAATCCGTAAACAGGTCAATTAAAATGAAACACCAGAATCAGGAATACTGAAGTGCAAAGCTGAGATCCTATAATAAGCAGCTGCAGGCAGAAGCAGGCTGTTAAGGTCAGAAGCTGAACCCAAACTGATCTGAGCTTTACGCAGCAGATCCTCACCATTCATCTAAAACCTACTTTTTAATCTTCCTGTTATGATTTGAGGTTTTTCAACTATGTTTTGTTCCTCTAGGCGTCCATAAGCGGTACGCCTGCTACAACATGGGACAACAGGGCATCTCGATTGGCTGCTGGGACACCTACCGCCACGACATAGACTGTCAGTGGATCGATATCACAGACATACGGCCTGGTGAATACGTCTTCCAGGTCAGTTCCTACAAATCATTCTCCCCCACAGCTGTTTATAGAAGTTCTTGGTAGAAATGTTCCTCCAGGAAACACAAAAAACAAAGAAAATAAACATGATCTGTCCTTAATCTTCATGGAGAAACAGCATCAATAATTTTAGAATTTCCTTTTTTAAAAGAACAAGAAGAAAAGAAAAGAAACAGAACAAACACAAGGCTTCAACGTTTCAACATTTGAGGTCTCACACGAGATAAAAACTTGCGATAAAAGACTGTAATTTGAGCTAAATGGCTCTTAGCTTTCCCCAGCCTTTCAGGTATACAGTCCGTATGTAGTTTTAAGGGTGTGTGTGTATTTACGGAAAGTGAATTTAGTCTGGATTTATATAGAAAGTAGACCTGCTATTAGTCCACGCTCGCAGCAACTACAGGACGTATTGGTGGTGGAAAAAGTCTGTCAGCACTTCGCATGTGTACGAGCTTTAAGTTTGAGTATTTACTCACGTCTCATCTTCGGAGACATACGATCCCCTGTGGTGACCTCTCTGTCATCTTTATTCTATTTTTTCCCCCCTGACAGATTAGTGGCAGCAAAGCGACAGTGTTTACAGTTTGTAATTATTTCCCGAGTGTTTACTCGGAATCAAGATGTTTAAGTTATGCTTAAGTTATGCGTACGTGGACTGGATGCGAAGGACCCGTCGTCGTTGAACGAGCCTCACGTGACCCGCGTCCCGTCGAGAAATAAAAAAACCACACGTGTGGCCTTAAAACAGAAATCCTCTTCTGCCACGCCGCCGCCGGCCCGGCAGCGCTTTGTGGCGGTGACTGGGGCGCAACAGCAGTTGAGCTGCTCATAAATTTTGTGTAAGAAGCGAGAGAACGGAGGGAGGGCGTAGATCTTTGTTCGCCCTTCGTGAAGCTGGGTGTTTCTCCGAGGCTTCACCGGGAGTCGCTGGGTGGCGGCCATTTTGGGGATCCTGCATTTAAGTTGATGAGTCACGTTCACCTCAGCTTGATTGCTCCTGATTGCGTCGTCATTTTAAAATCAGCTGCGCAACCTCATAGTGTTTTACAGGACGATGGCAGCCTTTCATTGTTCTGTAAAACCGGCTGTGGCCCCTTTGTTTAACATCATTACAAGAGATTTTAATGGGGCATCAAGTGCCACCAGCTTAATATGGTGTTTTACACCAAGGCCATAAAGAAGGCACTGAAACATTGAAAGGTAAATTAAGTTCTTGATAAAAAAAAACAAAAAAAAACACTTTGGCCAAAAATGTGATGAGAAAATAATCATGATTATGAATGTTTTATTCCTTTAAAGCCTTGCTTATGAATATGAATGAAACCACAATATTTATGCCGTATGTAAAAAAAAAAAAAAAATTTTACTAGGATTCTTTATTGAAAATGTGGTCGGCTTATCTGTTTGATGTTTGCGTCAGGAAAATTCATTTGTGTGCTTTTCTTATATATGGCAGGCAGACAGACAGGGTGGAAAACAACAAGCCATGGCAACCGACCATAGTTACAGTCTAATGATAGACTGCAGCCGAAATCCAAACCCAAAACTGTCATCTGCATCTAAGAGCCTTTTCCCCTGCATTCAGATAACAGTGGAAAGTGATGTAATGCATCACTTCAGCGCTGGATTTACACCCCGTGGGTCATATAGAAAGGGAGAAAGCAATAATCCTGTGGCTTCCCAGTCACGTCTCGTGGAAAAAACTAAGCAATTTCCTAACATCCTGAATAAAGAAAAGTGTTTCTCACTAAATTACTCATTCGTTTCATTAATGAAAACTCTTCTCCGAAAGTAACTTTGCCAGAGGAAACTCCAGGAAGTACTTGCAGCTTGAAAATTGTCCCCAACATGTATCCACCTCTGTGTAAAGGCTCAGTGCTAATGCTATAGCTCGCGGTAGTTTCATTGAGGGGTGGGGGGTGGGGGGGTGTAGTCTTACTGACCAATGAGGAAACCGCTGCAGAGTCCAGCTGCAAGCCACAAACCAAGGCGTCACTTTGACTCCCCAAGAAGTGCTCTGTAGTCCAAAATAATCTGCCGAGTCAGTCACCATGACACAGATGCAGGAGTGAAATAAAGAAAACAATACAATGTGGGAGAGCTTTAACGTTTTTTCATCCTCCATGAATACTCCCATGGTTCCTGGGCCTCTGGCCTCTTTGGCTTTGTGACCTCAGCTACTGTGATTGTCCACTGATGCAATACATACAATTAAAAGCAAATGGTTTCCGAGTGCCGTGAAATGCCGTTTTATTTTGCCAGGTTAAAAGGCAAAAACCTTTAAGAGTTTAATTACATTTCCAGGTTATTGTTGAAATTTGACCAAAACCAATTCCCTTCATTGCTGTTATTTGACTGTAGTTATATCTGTAACCAAACCACACTAAAGTATAGGCTGAAGGAAAACCTGACATGTATAACGTGGCATCATCAGCGTATGGTGAAATGTGTCTCAGTCTATTACAGAAATATGCTGCGACACGCTCATGTTTGCATGAGAGGTTCAATAGCTGTGGAGACACCAGGCTGTGTTTCCTGCAAGAGCATTGAAATAGAGCTGGGGAAGACAATGTGGCGGCTGCATCTACACCAGCACTTATAGTATATTAAGGTTTTGACTAAAGAGAGTCAAATCCTCTAGGATTCCAGTCCATTGTTGTGTGTCTTTCCTGTGCTATTGTTTGTATGCTGTCTGGTCTGTTCTTTCATGTGTCCATTTGGCTCACAGTACGTTAAATTCAGAGTTGCAGGATCTCACGTCTTGAGTCTCTTTCCCCGCACAGGTGGAGGTCAACCCTTCCTTGGACATGGCTGAATCCGATTTCCAGAACAATGTGATGCGCTGTCGGTGCAAGTACGATGGAGCGCGAGTTTACATGTTCGGGTGCCACGCCGGTACGGAGGTTTTTACCAGCACACGCTGCTGAACAGTCACTTGTTCACTTCTGCATCTGCCGGCCACTGATCTTTGTTTGTTTTTGTTTACCAGGCGACGCTTACAGCGCGGAGGCGGAGGACTTGTTCGACCACCAACGTCAGATTTCCAATAATTTCCTGTGAATTGGGGAACACGCAGATTTGAGAACAGAACAACTGTACAACTGCTGACTACGCCTCGACGTGTCGGTGGGAGGAGAGCGAATGACAATGACGTGCCATTAAATAGCGAGATGAGGGTCAGCGAGAGCAGGGAGGAAAATGGGAAGTGTTTTGGGAGGGGATGGAGGGACTTGATGCATAAATGTCTTATCCCTTAACTGATTGGCATCGGTAGTTTTTGTGGCTGTTTGGAAGTCAAAATTGAGAAAAGGAAAAGAATTTCGAAAAAAAACTGGGGGGAACAATGTCACCATGATCAGAAACAAAAATTAGAATAGTTCATACCTTTGAATACTTGTGTTGATTTTTTTTTTTTTTTTAACAAATTAAATTACTGAGCTTGAAACATGACCACAGTTGTAAAAGTAATGATATGAAGGCACATGAGAAGAAATTTTAAAGTATGTCACCCGGCTTTCACTCATGTACTGTGGACACAAGTAACAGATGATCTGAAGTAAACTGTATGTGCTTCCTGTGCTTTCACTATTCACATTACAAACTGCAGTATTTACTGTTATAACTGTGTGGTTTTTGCTTCTGAATGAGATTTTTAATTTTTTTTTTTTTAATTTCATGGTGCTATTTTGCCTTTATTGAATAAATATTGTAATGTATTGCAAATGTATTGTCATGTACAGTTTTATATTACCTCTCTGGAATATTGTTCTTTAGGTCTCTAATTTATGCAGAATTTCAATGTACTTTTGAGTTTACACTTGTTTGTATTGTTAATTTTATTATGACAAGTATTTCCACCCTGTTTGTTCTTTACATGTTAACCATTGGTGACAACAGATGAACTCTGGTTGTACCACGGTATTGCGCTTAACAGTACTTGGTAACGGTAGTGAAAGAATAAATGTCAGATTGACAAACTGTATGGTCATTTGAGGCATGGTTATTTGACTGCAGATTTTTTCTGATGCAGACCCAAACAAAGTGTAATGATACAGCTTCTGCAGGAGATCTGAGGAATCTGCTAAAAGAGATTCCCGTATTTAAGTGACTGTCGTAAAAAAATACAAATTAAAAAAAAAGTACCCCCGAAGCAGCTGCTCAGACAGTTTACGCATCGCTTTGCGAGTCAGTTCGTGTAAAACCAACTAAGGCCTCCGGCTGATGCTGCTTACTTAAACATTAAAAGAAAAGAAAAAAAAAATGAAGTAAAGTGTTGGTCTCTCAAAGACGATGAAAGACGTCTCTCTGGTGCATTTCCCTGAAGGTAGCTTGCACGATGCCGACAGCAGCTTGCTGGTATTTCAAGAAGACTTGCATACTTTAATTTAAGTCTATTTTAAGCATCTTTGAATTCCCCATAAAGTGCTATACTATATCATAATTAAAATAAATGCTAATTACTCTGATGTCATTTGATGAGCAGTCATGTTGAGGAGACAGAGGCAGTTGGCCGGAGCATCATTGAACTGCTGATGACAGTGATTAGTCCTGTAACGCACGGAGGTCACGTACATTCACACGCCGATGAAAACATAACCGAACCTCCTCGGCCTACGTTGTTGGGTAATAATGGAAATGATGACGGTAGCTTGTCTTGGCTTCACTCCGATGGGTCAGACTTCCTGAGAGTTTAATTCGCGGGACTTCAGAGATTAAAGTTTGGGAGCCGCTTGGCGAAAGGCGTGTTAGGTGTCGGGGCCCAGCACCCTCCTTTATTGTGGGATCATTTCTTCATTTGGACACGGCCTCACATCTGCTCCGTGACACAACCTTGTGCCGCCGAGCTGTGAACTCACGTCCACAACTTTCTCAGTAGTGGTTTGCGTTTGTGTAGTCGATCTACTGATTGGGCACGAGGCAGCCGGCTCTCGTGGCGCTTCGCCCCCTCGTGAAGCCACACTGAAAACACCAGATTATGGGCTGGGCTTCGGATCTCACACGGTGATGGGGAAAGAGCAGCGACGGCGCTCTATACGCAGTCCAGCTGGTCGACTCTGAAAACCGCAGAGGCAGGTTGCAAAAGTCACAATGAGACCAGCAGAGATGAATCATTCAAGAAAAACAGTGAATGACTAAATAGATTCGTAGAACAAAAGCTTTATGATCATCTTTTTTTTTGGTTCAAAGCAACATTATCAAAAGTAAACAATAAATATTCTAATTCATTTTGGAACATTTCGTCCTCCACACAGAATGAGTTAACTTGTTCCTTTAAAAGATAAAATAATCTCTGTCTTATTACTTACATCAGTGTTTTTCAACCACTGTGCCGCGGCACACTGGTGTTTCACGAGATCTAGTCAGGTGTGCTGTGGGAAATTATCCAATTTCACATTTTTTTCTAAAAAACATTTGCTCTCACAGCCGCTGTCAGCTGTGAGAGCAGTGTGTTGCAGAGTAATCATGTATAAATACTCTTCACCACTAGATGGCAGCACAGAACTTTGCCGGTGAAATGTAAAGTGACAGACGTCAGTGTGGTTAATCTCCACCTCCTGCTACCATCTTGTATCAAAGTACTGTGTCAGTGACAGTGATGGAGAAGTTTTTAAAAAGGAAGAATGTGAACCAGGATCTCAGCTCTTCATCCATCAGGTCCAGGTTTCACACTGAGGGAGTCACAATTAAAAAAAAAAATTGGGAAATACTTTTTTCTGTATTTATTTGATTCCTGTTGATAAAACTTTGATGAGAATGACTTTATATTGTTAATAGAGGCTACAGAGTTTAAAATTGTAACATTTTCGGGCGGTGGTGTGCCTCCAGATTTTTCCAAACAAAAAAGTGTGCCTTGGCTCAAAAACGTTGACAAACACTGACTTACACCTTTGAAAATCATCACAGATTACAGTATTCTGCAAATTAAGTGTAAAGCTCAAAGAAAACTTGACCAGTCAATATCGACAACACATTTGTTAAAAGATAAAGTAAGTATAAGTTAAAAGAAGCACAGATTTTCAGATAACTTATATTTAGGATCAAATTAATAGAACGGTGCATTACTGTACGAGAGCTCAATTTATGAATGAATCCAGACAAGGAAACAAAACAATCTAAATCACATGCAAGACTTAAAAACGGAACTAAAACCAGGATATTTTCAAAACAAAAATAAATATGAACGTATCCAAGCATTTTCAGGTGAGAAACCCTGACATAAATGAAAGTGGCGGCAGAATTCTCAGGCTTCAGTCATTTTGTTTGCTGTTTGGTTTTAATGGACATTGTAAATTGATCACTTGTTAAAAATGGGGCAGATTAGATCATTTAATTTTTTTTCCTTCTGCTCCCTTTCACTCTGATTTTGTGAAAAATGTTTAGTTTGATTGCTTTGGGGGGTTTTTTGTGTTAATGGATGAAATAAAACCAACTACAAACGTAGGTAAACAAAAAACAAGTTTCCAGTTGAGTAAAACTCAATTGTCCCACTAATTGAAGTCTTGTCCATGTTCTTTAACTGTTGTAATAAAAACATGCAGTCAGATGCACGTCCACTAACGTCAACAGTTGAAAGAAGGAAAAAACAACAAAAAAAGGAAACTAAAGGCTGGATTCACTGATCCTGCTGTACAATAAACATGTGTGGAAACATTTTTGTGTGCATCGTCTAATCTCTGCAGATTTAAAAAGAAATTAAAACGTAATGATGCCTGCTGTGAGGCTGCTGCACTTTAATTAGCCCTGCAGGAGCCACGTGGCGGAGTGTCAGCCGCCCTCAACCCTATGAGCTAAACCGCTACCAAATCAAGCTTTTTTTTTTTTACAGCACATGTGGACTGGGCCCATTTCGATATTTAGCAGTGGTATAGTTAAACTTCACACAGCAGGGATTAAAGTGCAGGCTGCACGACATCTCCCGCATCAATTATCCTTTATGACAACAGACCCGCTCATCTGCAGGATCACTGGACCAACATTCCCACGCGCAGGTAGCGTCAGGTTCATCAGGGGAGGAGCGACAAATTTACAGCCCTTTCCCAGAGTTGGCTGAAAAAGTTGCAATTGTTGGCCGAGGAGATGAAAGAGCCGCGCAGCGCCACGTGGTCTGCGGTCAAGCCGCGATGCAGGCGACCGCCTGCGGCCGTCAGAAAAGCCTCCCGAGCCTGTGATGTGTAACCCAGTGACAAAACAGAGCCTGCGAGCGCGAGGGACTGCGTCAGAGAATGAAATTGCGAATCAAACAAGCAACGCCTCTCACTGGAGAACTTGTTAAACAAGTGCAAACCCCAACTTTCCACAAATTAAAAAAAATGTAATTAAAAAAAAAAAAAAAACACAACCCTGCTTTGAAGCAGGTTGAAGGACTCATGATGGGTCCGTTTCATTTGGGATAGTTTAGATTTCTCACTCTCACGTACAGCAACACACAACTATTCTATTTACAACTCTTGTTGCACTTGCCTGTATTGTCTATGTTCTTGCTTTTATTGCTTTGGCGGTGACGTCGTTTGAATTTTGGGTGACGTAAGTCTGCGCCGTGGGAGAGGAAGGGAGACGAAATTGTGTTTGTTTGAACATTTGTTTTTCCTTCATCCCACACGTGCTCATGATTTCTCATCCATCCATCTGATAATCAGACAAACTACTTTCATATGTGGTGGTAAATTAGATGTAATGTCCCCCAAGTTTGGTGTGACGAGAGATTTGTGTGTGTTGAGTTTGCATGTTCTCCCTTTGCACCCATGTGTTTTCTCTGGGCTGCTGCGACAACCCCCCCCCCCAAAAAAAAAACATGCATTCTGAGACAGAACCAAGATTACACAAACTGAACTTTTTGCATCATTTATTGAACCGATTTCATTTAAATACATCAGTGTGACGAAGAAAATATAAGTGAAATACACCTCAGTGGATTGACTCAAGTGATGCTGAACCACCCTGACGAGCCACAATCGTTTACCCAAGACGTACACGTAAACAGAAAAAAAACAAAAAACGTATTTTTGGTTTTCAAATAAAATATCAAGTTGTAAACAATACTGTAAGGATTTAAAGAGTAAAGCCGGCCACTTGGTTAAATCCCTCTCGACATGCACGGAACAGTAAATTCCACTTTTGTGGGCTTTTAACAATGAACAATCAGAAATATGGTGACGAGCTAAAAACTGGTGAACATGCAGAGTAAGAGACACACATATCATCCTCACCTAGTATCAGCTAAAGCCTTCTCTCATCTGTGGCTTAAAATCGTTTGAGAGACCAGTTAATTACAATGTTTTCATTCATTTTAACTTAAAGGTTAAAATTGAACGTTTACTAGAGCTTCGTGAAAACCTACCGATGGAGCTCTACAGTGGAGAAAATAAGTATTTGGTGACACGCGCACAATTTTCCGGTCACCTTTTCTACAAATTGGGACAATCCCTCCAGTCTGCTGTACCGGAGGGCCATGCGATACTGCAGAGGCGTGTCCAGCAGGACAGCATGCCAGTGTCCCGGGCCTTCAGCAGCTCCAGGCGGATCTCATTGGGGTTTTGCCACCAGGCAGCTTTTTGACTACCCTGGTGACGTCCAACCAACCGCTGCTGGAAGCCGAGACATCAGCGTGCAAATCTCTCCCATGCCAGAGAGCCAGAACCACAGTCTGAAAGATATAACACGCCACTGCGCCATCATGGATTTAAAACCCTCCGCCTGCTGAAGCCAGCACGCGTCCAGGCCCGTCTGAAGTTTGCCAATGACCATCTGGACGATCCAGAGGCGGCATGAGAGAAGCTCAATTATCCAATCACACGGCCAGGGCAGCGAAGGAGAGGCTTTATTAGAAGCACCTCACGGTCCTACGGTGGCCGAGCCCGTTTCCAGACCTGGACCCCGAAGAGAGAAAAAAAACTAAACTTTGGAGGGAGCAAAGACCTGAAAGATCTGGAGAAGATCTGTATGGATGGGCGGGTCAGAAAGCCCCGACCTCTGTGACCGCAAACTGAAGCTTCCAAAACAATCTTGGAGAGTCTGTCTCTCAGTAGAAGTGTGCCGACCATTTACAGATCTCTCAACTCTTTGCAAGTCAGCAAAACTCACCGAATTGGCAGCGTATGAAATATTTATTTTCTCCACTCCAGTCAAGTATGCGACACAAGGGAGCTTGAAACGATGACAAATCCGCACAAGAATGCATCACGATGCTTTGAAAACTCTTGTCAGCTCACCACGAGTCTCGTCAAGCAGCAGGCGGGACAATGAGGCTGGCGTCAAATTACAAGCACGAGCTGTCACGAGCCCAAGAACAGTTCCAGACAGAGGATGGCCAAATGAGTTGCATGATGGGCCTACGCTTATCAATTTTATTTCTCTGATCACCAACACCGATTAAAAAAAAAAAAAAGCCTGAAAATGAGCATAACCTGTCTCCACTGGACTTTGTTTTAATGACACACAAAGAATTCATAGATCTAAAGTTTATCCTAAAATACATTGACGTTCTGCATAATTGCATTGTATGTTAACATTAATAATTACCTTAAAAACATTTCTTCTCATTAAACATTTTCTAAAATTGCTATATTGACAAAGACGTTGGATTTATATAGAATACACCTCCACCATGCACTTTCTAAACTGGGCTCAAGGTTCTACAGTAGGTTCTACACAATAACAATGTTGAAGGTATAAAAGAGGTGAGAGAAGTGGAGTGGGGGGGGGGGGGGGGGGGGGAGTTCCCAGGATTGGAAATCCGCCGCTAATGGGTCGCCACTGTGGGTCCCCAGAGTTTGACCCTTGACCTCCTTCAGCCCCCCAGGACACCATGATGTGGACGCACCTCCACAAGTTAGGGTAGGATGGGCCAATGCAGAGAAACGTCATTTCTCCCCGAAGGGTATTAATGCAACATGATTGGTTTAGTTCATGGAGGGGGAGGGGGAGGGGGAGGGGGTCAATAGAATAGGGCTTTCAGACAGTGAGTGACGAGAAGTCCGGCTGCAGTGAAGGATGGCAAATGAAAAGAAAAGAAAAAAAGATGGAGGGAATCCATTTCTGTGAAGTGTGGTGGTGGTGGGAAGGAGTGGCCGGTTAAGAAAAGCAACACAGGAGTTTTAAGCCTCTGCTGAATCAAGAGATTAAAAAAAAAAAGAAGAAGAAGAAGAAACGCACACAGTCACTTCCCCTCCCATGCATCATCCCTCTGTTTGGCGGCCAATCGCTTTTGGTCTGAAAGACAAAAACCAAGAGGTTCGACTTCACATCACCGTCTTTAACTTGTGGAAAGAAGACAAGAGTCGAGTCACAACGAAGGACAAACTGCCAATGAATCTCTGCACAAGACCAGACGTGGCGTCTTGTCCGAGGACACAATGTTTCGCACATGATGCTCAGTCACACCGACATTTAAATGTGTAAATAGAGCTCGGCAGTGCAGCCCTGGTCAGAACAAAGGTTGGCCGCTCCTGGACCGACTGTTCAGAGGACAGCCGGCTGTGGTTTTCTGGTGCCTGTATACTTATGTTCCGTCTGTGAGGGGAAATGACGCTGTACTGATTATAGACCTGCTATGAACTGCACAGCAAAGTGTGAACTCCGGCCAGAGTTTTCATGAGGAAAGTAAGAAAACAGCTCCCACTTGTGGAGGAAAATCTGTGTTACAATCATGTTTTGTGTTTCACGATTTGATTGGGGGGAATGGAGGTTTATTTCAGACTGCCTGGGAATCCTGTCCAGTGAATTGGTCCCTGGAGAAGTAGGTATACTATCAATATTAGCCCAGAAGTGCTTTTTAATTTAAGTTTTTTTACAAATAGTGGCATGTAAGATGGTTTTTTGCTCAGTTACAGTAGAGCAATATTAGCGTGTGGGGCTGGTAGATACTGCTGAGTGGGAACTGGAAGTGGGTGTACTCCATGAAAAATAAGCGGATATATACTGTGAACACTCTGGACGATACCACTCGGTACGACAATCCCACTTGCATTATTGAACACAACATTTAACTGAGCAGCAGCCCCCACCAAACTGAAGCCAAACCTCCTTTCAGTTCGCCTTCCGAGTTTCTGTATGGAAACGTTGGGGTCAGAACAAGAAGAAGAACATTGGCGATGTTCTGCTGACCCTTCAGTCAACATGGGACGTACCTCGGGCCTCCTGCAGTTTCTTCTTCTCTGCATCGCGCTGCTCCGTGGTCAGGTTACTTTTTACACCGAGGGCACCGATCACCAGCTTCCGGGCCAGCGCCGCACTGGTCTGAGGTCTCTCTTTGGCGGGCAGGAGGTAATCTGCAGCCCCGGCGTCAGGAGACCAATCAATCACAGAAACATTCACGACAAACAATCTGAAGGTGCCAACTGTCGTCACCAGAATGTCTTTGGAAAGTCTTAATAGCTGGTAAAAGCTCACCCAAAAAAAAAAAAAATCACAAGCTTTGTAAAATGTATGAAATGTTTGGATTTACACGTCAGGAATTTCAATCAAAAGCCGAGGTTTGATTGATAGTGTAAATATTTGAGATGCACCTGCACCCGGGGTCTGCTTGCTGTGAGCCAGGAGGGCAGACCGCTGCACCGCGTGTTCTCACAGACTCGTACCTGAGCAGCTCCGGGCGTGGGCTTTAATGGCCGAGGAGGATTTGGAGAGCGGGCGCAGTTTCATCAGAGGGTGTTTGGATCGTAGAGCTTCACGGGCTGGGAAGAAGAAGAAAAATTTAAAATAAATCAAAGCAGAAAAAAAAAAAGTCGTCAATATGGAATTGTGGCAGCAAAAAGCACATTTGTAAGATGAAGTTAAGAGGATATTAGTCCGGAGCAGCGGCGTGGTGAGCCGGCTGCAGGGGAGGAAGTTTGATCATTCACTTCACAGGGAAGCACTGACCTGCTATTGGACTAGAGAAAAGGCCCAGGGCGTGTGTGTCATCGACCCACTTAATATCAAAGCCTCTCTGCCTGAAACAAACAAACAAAATAAAACCAACAACTTTAATGTGCATTTCAAGAAACTGACGCTTCCAGACATCTTACATCCACTGAGGGAACAGCACTGGTTCAGATTCTGCTTTTTGAAAACAAACAGATGATGGGATGCATTCCCTGTAGTCGTACCGGCAAGGAAAGTATTGGAAAGACCATTAGAAGCAGTAGTAAAAGAAAAGGAAGAGCGATGACTCTTAGTGTTTTTCAAAAATCACAGTAGAAGCATTTCTGCAGTGATTTACCAAACATTTCAAACTCGACCACATGAAATTTAAGCCGTTTAAGCCGTCATCAGAAGGACAATGAAGTTCAGGTAAATATCACCATATTTGGTCTTCATCCAACTTAAAGGTCTGAATCTAATAGATACTAAGAAAATCTTACAAGAACAAACAAAAGTGCTTCTTACGTTCTCCAGTTTGATGACGACCATTTTAAAAAAGTGTTCAATTTCATTTGTTGTATTTTTAATTTGTAGTTAATTCTTACCATTAAATCACAATAATGTTTACAGTTGGATGAAATAAACAATAAACATTGCATACAAAGACAATGTGACTCAGCCAAAGATCGATGCTGAAACAACTATCAACTTTAATTGTGTAGAAGTCAGAATGCAGAAGTCATCATGGGGTACTTGGAACGTTGACAGAGGAAGACATACGTACTGGTAGCACTGAAACAACTTGAGGAGGTCTTCCATCTTGAAATCTTCCGGGAAGTCGTAGATCTCTACAATGTGAGAAAGTTCATCCTCACTGAGGTCGATGTCATCCTCGTCGTCATCTCCGTCCATGTTGTAGTAATCGAACCGTCGCTCCTGGATTGACGGTTTCTTTTTACCTTCCCTGACGGCGAGCTGGAGGAGGGAAGAGGAAGAGCAAACAGACATTGTAGAAATGAGAGATTTGAAGGAGGCATTACGTCAAAATGACAAGATCTTTATTTATAAAAGATTAACAACCTCAACACTCAGCTGCTACAGCTGAGTGTTGAGGTTGTTATGGCTTTGCGGTGAAGCGCTCACCTCTTCCAGGACGTGTGGATCCAAACAGTCTCCGTCATCGTTGAACAAGGTGTCCCAGCTCTCGTCTTCCTCCTTTTCCTCCTGAAGGGACATCGCTTCCAACTGCGCCGCAGCCTCCAGCTCAGCACGACTTGAGACCGACTGCCCGTTAAGCCCCGCCTCCGCATCTTGTAACAGCTCGTCCTTCCCGTCGGGCGTGTCGACGTTGTTCGGCAGCTCTCCTCCAGCGGGCGCCGCCTTATCCGCTCCGCCTGCCTTGTCCTTTTTGTTCTTTGCATTTTTTCGAGCCTTGTCTGTGTAGCGAGGTCTGGGTCTCGGTTTGCCTTCTCCCTGAGTCGGAGCTTTGTCTTTGGATGCAGGGAGACGTTGTTTGGGGACATACAGAGGTTGATTTGGCCTCTTCGTCTGGTTTGAGGCTGCGGGCGCTGGCTGGGCCTCGGCATGGCCCTCCTCTGGGGGTTGTACCTCCATGGTCAGGAGATTTTAAAAAAACATCTGCGAATGAACAGGGAATAAACTTAAAAAGAAAACACTTGACATTGTGCCGATATATATTATAATGACGACTCCAACATCAACTACAAAATTCCAGATTAAATTGTGTGTCTGCCTCTATTTGCCAACATCCTTTGACCTCTGTCTCCATGGCAAGAGACGCTGACCTGCTTGATCCACAGTTTTTTGAAACGTATTCCGAAACGGCTGAAGGTAGGAAAAGGCACTCAAATCGGTTAAAGATTGTCTGTGTATATATACATACAGAAATCAAGCATTTTATAAATCTAAATTGGACAAAATATAATATCAAGTAATGTTTGTTAGAAAAAAAAGTAGATATTCAATAGAAGATTTGTATAATTTCCAAAATTAATGAAAAGAAAGTGCAGCTCGCCTATGGAGGAGGTCTTTTCATCAACTTAGACCTTCCTCTGGAAATAATCAGCAACATACTGAAGGATGTGCAGCAAATATTGAAATACAGTTGGAGGACTCTTATTTGACATAGTTACTGATTTTTGGTCGTTTTCAGTACCTGATATGTAAACATATATTTGTATTCATGTTTGATGAATAAGGACATGCATCAAAATGATTATGAATTCACTGAATTGTTTGTCTAGAGAATAAGAGACTGGCCCTATGTGGACTTTCAATGTTCCTGTAGTTTCCTTTATCTTTGTTTACGTATTGTTCCTTTATATTTTTATCTATTTTGGTTGTTTCGTTCTTTCACGTTTGCCTGCTTCAAACCCTGTTTAAAGAATGCGCATATAGACTGTAAATAACAATGAAGCGTGTTTTTAAAGGTGATAGTTAATTGACGAAATAGTCAATTCAATATATATATATAAAAGAATGCGTAGCAATAATCGGATTATTTATTGGTACGTACATAAACACAATGAAAACTGACAACAAAATCAAGTAACAGCTTTCCAAACATGTCTCTAGTAGACAATAAATGAAGTAAATTGTACTTGTCTGCACTAGAATCTGTGTAAATTAAACAGTATTGATTTCCGCCGCTCGCTCCTGTTAGCCACACAAAGCTAACCCCATCCTCCTCTCGAAGGTCTTTTTCAGGACCGACGTTAAAACGGCGGGTAACACGGTTACATTGAGTTAGTCTGAACGTAGTTCCACTAAACGCAACGGCGTGTCTTAAATCTCATTTGCCCATTTTCAAATACAAAATCATAAATTCTGCTCTGAAAACTCACCCGTGTTCCGTTTGTTTGAGAACAGTTGGTGACGTAAGCGTGAGCGTAAACGTAAACGTAAGCGCAAGGCACAATGGGACATGTAGTCCATCCGACGGCTTCTGTGACGATTCATTCTCGGAAACAAGACGAGTTTTTCAGGAAACATGTGTTTGTATTCTATATTTCCAGGACAACACATCAATCTGCTTGTGATATAAAGCACAGTTGCTGTCATATACTGTGTCTCGAGCACAGGTGTGACGGATTGGTAAGGAATTAAACTACAAATCCCGACTCCTGAAATATACGTTCAAAGAATTGCGCTCACCGATTGGTCAAAATCCTCCTAAGTCACAGAGTGGTTCACTGATTGGCTGATGTGCACCACAGTTATACAAGCTGTTTCGTAAATTTTTAAAAGCACGAGCTTCGTAAGGTATGGAGACAGCTTTCTGCAGAGGGATGTTTTAACAGAGGTGAATAATCTCGGTTTATTCCCGCAGAGACGTGAATAATCTCAGTTTTGGGATCCGACCTGCACACTGACACGGTAAGAGTTAATAAACACTGAATGAATGAATAACCTGCTCGTGCATGCCTCATAAAGCGTGTAAATATATTATCATATTAGATTGATAAATAATATATACTGTGCATCTTTGATATGTGTAAGAAAGGTATTAGAGTGAAGTTATGTACATTTACTTTCTCATATTATGCCATCTTAATTAATTTTTTCTCCTGTGATATCATTCATTTTCTTTTACCAGAAAGTTACGAATGAACGAATCTTTTGGTTTTTATAATTCAATAAGATAATTATGTCACTCTACATGAATACAATCAGTTAAACCTTTTTTTTTTGCCTGGTTATTTAGGTTATGAAACGGCAAGCTTTTAAAGATACAGTGATGCTGAAATTCTGTGTATTTACGGGTTCCATTCCATTTTCTAACTTTCTGTTCTATTTATTATTATGATTATGATTATTATTATTTATTTCTGTGTGAATCAACGCTGTAAAGAATTTCCAACGTGGTATACATAAAGTATTTCTATTATATTCTTTAGCAGTATAATATTCTGTTTTGCAATCATGAATAGTTTTAAGTAATAACATACCTCATTGTTGTGAGACAGGTAGTATTTTACTGAAAGATTATGGTGGGATTTTTATGGGGTGAATGAAATCATGTCTTTAATTATTACGTCAGATTGATAAGACGCCTCCATTCCCCTCTTGTCACATTCTTCTTTTTATTTGCTTTGTTGCCTGGAGGCCTCTCTTTATGTTCTTCAGACGTGCTGTTGTATAGTGAGCCTGTGTTCTAAACATTCCAGGTCTCAGCTAAGATTTCATGAAGTGCACTTGCTTTATGTCACCATCAGGTTTGCAGCGATGTGGGCTTCTCGTTTCTTGCTCCCCCTGCTCGCGCTCTGGCATCAGTCCCGCGCCCAGAGCCCTGAGCCGATGTTTCAGGCCGTGACGCAGACGATGCTTCCTCCTGACCCGGTGCACAATCCCACTCAGCTCAACTACGGGATGGCGGTGACAGATGTGGACGGCGACGGAGGCCTGGAAGTGGTGGTGGCAGGGTGAGTGAGGAAACCATCGAAGACAGGCGGGAGGAAATAGCTCCCGTGTCGCCTTTGCGCCATGATTCCAGTTTTCTAACGTGTGTCCAGGTACGACGGGCCCAACCTGGTGCTGAAGTACGACCGCACTCAGAGCAGGCTGGTCAACATTGCTGTGGATGACAGTGAGTCTCCTTACTATGCCCTGAGGGACCGAGCGGGAAACGCCATCGGGGTCACCGCCTGCGACGTGGACGGAGACGGCCGGGAGGAAATCTACTTCCTTAACACAAACAACGCCTACTCTGGTGAGCTCTGCTCTCCCGCAACCTCTCCTCGCCGAAACCCAATGGAAACAATCAGGTGTCCACGGCTGCGTTCATTGTCTTCTCGTGAAAAGTGTTTCTTTGTCTGCACAGGAAGGGCGACGTATTCAGACAAGCTGTTCAAGTGGCGCAATGGCCGCTTTGAGGATCTGCTGAGTGACGAGCTGAATGTGCGGCGCGGCGTGGCGAACCGCATGGCGGGACGTTCGGTCGCGTGTGTCGACAGAAAGGTTCCGTGTGGCCAACTCACTCATAAAGTCTCACGGTTCAGCCTCTCCTGAATTAACCCGCCGCTGCCCTGCAGGGAACTGGCCGCTATTCCATCTACGTGGCCAACTACGCCAGCGGCGGCGTCGGCCCCCACGCTCTCCTCGAAATGGACGAGGCCGCCAGCAACGTGGCCGAGGGCGTCGTCGCCCTGTCCAACGTGGCCGCGGAGGCCGGGGTCAACAGGTTCACGGGTGAGCGGCGACGTTGGGGAGGCTTGAGAGGCCTTTAATGGCAGAAGTGTTCACAGTGGACCTGTGGTGCAGGCGGGCGCGGCGTGGCGGTCGGACCCATCCTGAGCGAATCCAGGTCTGACGTGTTCTGCGACAACGAAAACGGCCCCAACTTCCTGTTCAAGAACAACGGAGGCGGGACGTTCGTGGACACGGCCAAACAGGCAGGTGGGCACGAAAGAGTCGTTTGTCAGTCATCAGACACTTACATTGAAGCCTGCAGAGAGAACAGGCAAACCCACACAGAGGCCAGCAAGCACAACAAGCTGAGAACTCTCTTATTCACCTTGGTTTCTCAGAAAAGAAACCAAAAACGGAAGTTCTTCACAGTTTTTTGACCTGATAATCTAATCGAAGCTGAGGCGTGTTGGTTCACTTTTTTTCCACCACTGTAGTTTTTCTGTTGCAAAGTTTGTGCTTTCACATACATGTTGTGTGGACATCATTTGGCGACATGAAACCTGATCGGTGTGAAACACTGAAGGTAAAATAGGAAGGTTATTTTGGAAAATATGTGTTTTATTCAAAAATTCATTATTAAGAGATTTGAGCAAACGAAAGTGAAAATAAATCCAGTCTGCTGTTACATGTAGAAGTTTGCAGTTCAGCTTATTTTTCAGAATGGCAGAATGACTCCTTTTTTTTTTTTTTTATGTTTCAAATATATTTTGCCTTTTCATAAAACAACATTGTTATTTGCCTGCTAATTGAGGTAAAATCAACTTGACGTAATGTGTCTTGGCGAATCCTGTCCCCTGCTCCCACACTGCACACTCTCACAAAGAAAAGTTGAGGAACTAACTGACTTGTCCCTCTGGAAGGTGTGGAGGACACACACCAGCACGGCAGAGGGGTGGCACTTGCTGACTTTAATGGCGACGGGAAGACAGACATTGTGTACGGGAACTGGAACGGCCCACACAGGCTTTTCCTGCAGAGCAGCGACTCCACGTTCAGGGTGAGAAAGAGGGACCGGGCCGCCGAGAGGAGAAAGTGGAAGAAAGTGTGACTTTTACACTGTTGTCCTGTTTGAAGAATATCGCCACGGGAGGATTCGCGACGCCGTCACCGATCCGGACCGTCATCGCCGCCGACTTTGACAACGACAAAGAGCTGGAGGTTTTCTTCAACAACATCGCCTACAGAGGAAACGCCCCCAACAAGCTGTTCAGGTGGGAGATCAAATATAACCAGCCAGTGTCGTTGCTGAATGGCTGGATTATTGTCTCAACGCATGTGGGTTGTGTTTGCAGGGTGTCCAGGAGAGCCGGCGCAGACCCTCTGATCCAGGAGCTCAATGTGGGAGATGCCAAAGAGCCAGAGGGCCGGGGAACAGGTCAGAGTGGTGAACCGGAACACGTGCACACATCTTCACTTCCTTCTTTACAACTATTGTGTGTAAAAAGGTTGTTTTGGGTTTTTTTTCCAAACTTAAAAAGGTTACATGTAAGAGATACACATTGTTTGTCATCCTTTACGGGTCTGATGAAAAGTTATAGTTTTAAATCCTCTTTGGTTGTAAGAATAACATTCATTGACAATATGAATAACTTCCCTCTTGAATAACTTTGATTAAAGAGGGAAGATAATCACATATTTATCACAGCTTTAACTGAACCAAGATATCACATAAATAACAACTTCTGGATACTTTCTTCATGGAATGATGGGTAGTATTATTGTTTGTATCAGTATTAGTATTAGTATTATTTTTAATATTAGTATTAGTGTTAATTATACTGTTAGTATCAGTTTTATTGTTAATATTAGTATTAATTATACTGTCAGTGTCAGTGTTAGTGTTAGTATTATTGTTAATATTAGTATTAATTATATTGTTAGTATCAGTTTTATTGTTAATATTAGTATTAATTATACTGTTAGTATCAGTTTTATTGTTAATATTAGTATTAATTATACTGTCAGTATCAGTTTTATTGTTAATATTAGTATTAATTATATTGTTAGTATCAGTATTGTTGTTCGTATTAACAGACTCATCATGAATCACTTGGACACTTTAGTTTTTATAGTAATATTTACTGCAGAGCACCGAGGTGCTGGAAGGGACGAGAGTGAAGGAAAAGATTCCCGAAAGCTCTTCAGACTTCAGTCACTTACAGAACATGTGGAACTTTGAACGTGCAATCTAAAAGTACATCATTACTACTTTAAAATATATAAATATCGGATCGTTGACCATTTGGCCTCCCTGTAGTGTATGACAGCGACTTTGCGTTTTAACCCGACCTTTAAAAAAACCTACTCTATGGTAAATAAATGGAATCAATGAATGAAATAATATGTAATGTTTAGACAAGAGAATGTCTTTAAGAAAAAAAACGAAGAATTTTTGCAATCTTAAATTTTTGTGTCTGCATGTCTGAAAATCTGCAAACCGCACTGTCACGTGCTCAAATGACTGTTACCTTTGATAATTCAGAGATGAGACAGCTGATGAAACGCTTTGTGTCTCCACCAGGTGGCACTGTCACAGACCTGGACGGCGACGGGCGGCTGGACCTGCTGCTGGCGCACGGAGAGAGCGCCCAGCAGCCCATATCGGTCTTCAAGGTCACCCAGGTAGGCACCGCCACTCCGTACAGGTGTGTTGTGGTCGTCTCATCTCCCCACAAGCCGACCTGTGACCTCTCCCGTCAGGGCTCGTCCAATAATTTCCTGCGGGTGATTCCCCGCACTCAGTTCGGCTCCTTCGCTCGCGGCGCCAAGGTCACGGCCTTCACCGGCCAGAGCGGGGCGCTCACACGCATCGTCGACGGAGGGTCCGGGTACCTGTGTGAGATGGAGCCTGTCGCCCACTTTGGCTTAGGTCAGACCCTCAAACCATCACGCTCCAATCAAAATCTGGATTTTGTATTTTTTTTTTAGGTCGAATCAAAGCAACATTAGAAACCGAAACGAAATGTTAGCGACAAACAACAATAATGCGACTTCAAAAGTCAAATATTGAACATCGTAAATGTCCTTTTGCTCAGTGGTTTATTGATTTGACTCTAAAATGTCGTCATTCTGGGTTGACTCCGTTGCCTTTGACTCGTAGGAAGCGACGAGGCGAAGGTGCTGCAGGTGTCCTGGCCCGACGGCTCCGTCTACACCCGCCCGCTGCAGCCCGGCGAGATGAACTCGGCGGTGGAGGTGCCCTACCCCGCGGCGGGAGAAGCGGCGGTGCTTTCCAACGACACGCAGGTGTGGATCCGCCGGACGGATCGTGAACGCGCTGAACGCTTTACTGCAGTCGCTCCGTTTGAACTCAACGCCGAAGATTTCACTGCAACATTTGAATAATTTCTATTCTTTTATCTGCGTCTAATCAGCCGAACTCTGTTTACAGTGTGGAACCGGCTTCACTGTGAAGAACGGCCGCTGTGCAGGTAAGAAGTTACTTTGTTAGGTCAATATCAGTTTTATAATATATTTAATTTGTGATTCATTTGTTTTGTTTTTTACATTTTTGTTATGTTTCTGCAGGTCTTTGAGGATAATCGCATGAAATGCAGTAAAGAGTCATCAGTTACAGAGAACATATGTCATTTGGTCTGTGCTTTCAGAGAGGGGCCTTGGGTTTTCTTTGCTCCATGAGTAGTTTTAGCAATTTGTTATTTTTCATAAACTCCTTTGTTTTTTTCTGCTTTGAATAAACTTGTCAGTGTGCTGATGGAGTCGGGTTGTGATTTGATTTGATTAAATCAATGCAATTGTCTTCAGGAGGAAGTAGGAAAAAGAAACAGATGGACTATGGACCCTTTCATTAAAATACCATTTTTACAGAATCTGTTGAAGGTGTAAAATGCTTCAAAAAGAATAAACCAATAATAGAAAACACATTGAATGCATATCTTCTGTAATTTCACTTAAAGCTTTGGTCCAGGAGGAGAAACTATTTTTCAGTCGGCTTGTTGTTTGTGTGTGTTTTGTCGTCAGTTTGCTGAAACAGCAGGTCAGTGTTTGTGTGGGTGAGGATGATTCACTTAAATCTACTTAAATCAGACAGTATGACTTTATGTTCTGTTCTATTTTGCTTATTTTGACCTAAAAAAAAAGCTGACTAATATGTTCTCATATCAAATACAGTGGAAGAAGCATCAAGTTAAGGTTATAACAGTTACTCAATTTTCATATTTTGGACACTTTCAAGTGTATAGTTTCATATATAATGTCTAATTGTACTCAAATGTAGTACAGTTTAAACCATATAGTAATTTTAAAACCCTGAATTGGATTTGAATTAATGCTCAAATCTTTTTATCTCCATTTTTCTGGCATGTAAGTTTTATTTTGTGACTGGATTTGTAAACATTTGTTCAGAAAGGAAATGGCGTGTTTGCTCTGAATGCAGATCTATTTCACCGTTCCAACTGGACACCCCCCCCCCACCCCCCGATTACAAAATTGTTCATCAAGTTATTTATAATGAGAGTAACTTTTTATTAAGTGTAAGATAGGAAATTGAACAAAACATTGTTTTGTTTTGTTTTAATTTTAAAAAAGTTCCCAAACAACCACAAATACAGTTGTTTATCCGCCGTTGCTCCCTCCCTCACCCTCTTCACCAAAACTCACCACGTCTGAGTCTAACGTGTGTCACTGTGTCTTCCTCCACCTTCCTCGGGTGTCCTCCACGCCCTCCTTCCCCGCAGCTCCGTCCTCTCATGGCCTCCGCTCTGCCGCGTGCCAAGCCTCCAGCCTTCTGGTGCTTTTCCTCACGTGTGTCGTGGCGCTGCCTGTGCTGACGGACCCGAGGTGACAACCACCTCCAGCGAAGAGCAAACCTCCGGCTTCACCCTTGGAAGCAGGCCTCCGCCAAGAGGAAGCCTCTCAGCAAACAAAGAGTGTCTGCTGATTGGGACGTTGCTCATTCTTCCGTGTGCATGCTGGAAAGGAAGGAGGGGAAACTGGGCCCAGACGGTTATGCAGCATGGATGCGGGCGTGCATGAGTGGGGGGGTTCGTTTTCTTCATGTTAAATCCTAAAAATATAAGCAGTGATTAGATCGAAATGTTTGTACAGTGAGTGGCAGTGCAAAATGAACAAGAATTCAAACCTATTGAGGTGCAGTGCAAAACACTCCGATCCATGCTTCTGTCCATGTCAGAGCTGTAAAAGTGGATTTCTTTATTCCGAGAAACATTTAGCTTTCAGCTGTGATGGTGAAACTACTTTTTAGATCATTCTTCTATTAATTTCAAGAAGTGATTAAAATGTCTTGCCTTTCAAACCATAATGCAAATGATTAGATTTGTGTTTTTCTCGAAAGCGTTTCCACAAAAGTACCTGTGACCTTTAGAAGGTTTGCTTCAAGCAACTGAAAACATTTTTGTTGCCTGAAGTCGAGGAAGTTTTTTTTTTGTTTGTTTGTTTTGTAGAAAACAGGTTGATGCTGATAGGACTTTTATTGTGGTAAAAAAAAAAAAAAAACCCAGACCGGAACATGGATCCTGGGAAAGACAGTGGAAACACATTTGGTTCCTGGTGCTTCGTCAGAGCTCCTCACGTCAGACTGCAGCTCTACCTTCAACAATCAATACACAAATATATCTTCTTCTTTTTTTTTTTTTTTGATTCGGTTTATTTAGACGTCTGAAAAAAACCATCGTTAAAACAGGTTAAAACAGTCCTACATTCACTTTTCTGGTGGAACTTTATGATCAAAGTCTAAATTAAATAAAACTTTTATTGTGCAGGTTGAGACTGTGAGAGTAGATTTTTTTTTTTTTTTTTTTAAAGAGACGAGATGGAAACAATTGTACCTTTCCTTGACTTTTTTCTACTCTTTTTTTTTTTTATTTGTTTGCTTGTGTCTTCCAATAAAGAAAGGTCACCAAAACAGAAGAGAATCGTTAAGTTAGACCGAGCAGAACAGACGATGGATGTCCAAAGGCACTCTGCCCGTCTCTCATCCGGGTCTCACGGGTGCAGGTTACCAGTCCAACCTCCAACACACCAGAAAAGGGAATCACTCTTTTTTTTTAATATACCTCGACCTTTGACCTGTTCCACACGGGCGAAGTTAAGACTAGAACAGACCGGGGTGAAGTCAAATAAAGCCACAATGACCTTTAAATGTAAACTTGAAGGTTTTTCTTGGTTGCGGCAAAGATTATTCGTAATGAAAATGTCTTTATTTTCACAAAACTAAACAATTACTATGAAAAATTTTGCAATCTCAAGTTAAAGACAATTTTAATGAAAAGCCTTCTGGTGCAAAATGCAGTAAAACGTCAAAAACTTTTCCTCTACCTGTTGCATTATGGGTGTTTTGACAAACTCGCCAGCTTTCAAGGCAGCGTTACTGATATCTCAGCTCGGGTCTCAGTCTTGTTGATACTCCTAAGAATTTTTTGTTTGTTGTTTTGTTGATTTACCACTTGTTTGGTAGTTTGGCTGGACTGGAGCCTCTTGCAGGCCAGTCTTTGCACCACGGTTCTTATGTTCAACACCCCTGGACCAGACACACGTTGTTCCATAATGACAAGTTTTCATACCTGATTAAAAAACGTCTCTAATCCTGTTCTCATGGGAGATTGTGTCCCTGCAGTGGGTCTCCTCTGGCGAGGTTTCATCGTGTCACACTGGTCCACGTGGCAGAAACAGCTGCGTGGCGGAAGAGAGAGTTCAAAACCGCTGACCTTTGACCTCTGAAACAGGAGACGTTCAGAGCCTGCCCGACAGAAGAAGCATGCGCCCTGCGCATTTCCACGACGGCAGACGAAAGAACAATGAGCTCTGCGTCGGTGCGATGAAACGCTTTATTCCACACCAGGCATATTCACCTCGTTGCAACGTGTATCAAACAACAAGCGTTATGAAAATTTGCTCTCGCACAAAATGTCACCAACAGAAAAGACACATTCACATTTGTGAGCCAGGATTTTTTTTTTTTTTTTTTTTTTTTGGCAGTTCTGGTTCTTTGGAAGTTTGCTAATGAACTAAGGAAGGGTTTGTTGTCACACCACGGGAAAGATTCAGGAAGACTTTTGGACCCCGTTCTTCTGCTCGCTGCTGCATTTCATGCAGTCACAACTTTTGCATAATCTAAATTTAGGAAGACTTGGTCTCGCTCAGTGAAACCAAGAGGTTAAAGTTTGGATTTGTGTGTGTGCGTATGTATGTGTGTGTGTGAGTGTGTGCGCGCGGAAAAACACAGGCTTCATGTGTGAAAGATGGCGGATCTGCTACATTATTTACATGAATGGACTGGCAGACATTCATGCGCCAGAGAACAAGATTTAAAGCACAGCGAAGGGAGACGAGGTGATTTCATGGGATCAATCTGGCTCTGGGTCAGTGAACTGCCGTCCTTAAACTATTCTATATTCTTCTGTTATTTGCTAAAACGTAGGGAAATTAGAGACAGGATTATAAAGCTCCAGTGGAATGAGTTGAGTCTGACTGGTCCCCGGTTCTTGGCAAACTGCTGATAAACTGTGTTAATGTGGACTGTGAGGTGAGTTCTGCTGGCTGAGGTATGACGTTTAAAGAGGTCTGGCTTCACTTCTATCCGGGCGAGTTCCTGGTTCGACTCGTTTCTTACGTTTAAGAGTACAGCGAGGAGAGGAATTGCACCGTCACGCAAAGCCTTTCTCGCTGCATGATTTCCACATGCACTGCTGTCTACAGGTCCCGGCATCAGGACCTGCACACGTCTTGGAAACGAACCGCTAAAGTGCACAGTTCCCAAAGGTTTCCCTGTGAGGACTGAGCGGGAGGAAACCCCTTTGTGTGAGCGTGGCGTAGTGTGGCGTGGCGTGGCGTGGCGTGGCGTGGCGTGGGCGTGGCGTGGCGTGGCGTGGCGTGGCGGGCGTGGCGTGGCGTGGCGTGGCGTGGCGTGAGCGTGCGTGGCGTGCGGGGTGAGCGGGTGAAGTGCGGGGGCGTGAGGAAGCACTGGAGTCATCGAGCGGTGCTGCCGGACACGGAGCTGCTGCCGGAGCTGGAGCCGCTGGAGCCCCGGTCCTCGTAGATGGAGATCTCGATCTGGAGACGTTCCGTTAGGGAGGAAACACGCTTCTGTCGGGACACACGTCAATACGCAACCACGTGCAGGGGGTGAAAGCAAAGAAGTACAGATACTCGCGTTACTGTCATTAGTGTCTGTCTCTGTGTACATTTAATAGTGTTTTGTTTTTTTTGTTTTTTCAAGCGAGTGATTTTTCTCAGGCTTTAGTACATTTGAAACCTCGTGATCGACTTCATTTTTTTTTTAAAAAGCGGGTTCAGTACTGGGTCGGTGACATGAATGAATGAATGAATGAATGAATGAAATGAAGTTTATTTTGGTTGTTTACGTTCATCAAACACAACCAAAAGCAGAAGCCCACCCTGTACATCACATCAACAACAATAATAAACAAACTCTTGTCACTATGCTCACATTCCTCTTTAAGCGTTCGTAGATATTCTTTTTTCATTCAGGAAATGTACTGCACAGACTATTCACATAACCCATATGTATAAATTAGATCACATTTTAGAGATTTTTTACAATTTAAACAGAGAATGGATGAACTTAGATTGATCGCTCAGATCATTCCATGTTTTCACTCCAACAACCTTTGTTTGACATTGGTCCTTATTTTACTTGTTTCAAACTGAAGCAAACCTCTTGAATTATAATGTTTTTTTTCTTAATTTGAAGAAGGATTGGATGCGCATTGGACGGCTCCCATTTGCAGCATGAAACATAATTTCCAGCAAATTTAAATGAGCTAAAATCCATAAATTTGAATTGTTTGGATCTTATAAAAAGTCGATTTGTCGATTCCCATCCCATCCATGTCGACGTGGATCAGACAGAGAAAAGTAACTCGTTACTCGCTCAAAAGAAAACCTCAGTAAGTGTAACGATGACATCGTTTTACAACAGCAACCAGTGAATATCCG